>NC_092126.1:104287175-104590205 GCF_043159975.1 Macaca nemestrina
TAATATACAGAAATGAAGTAGCTGAGATTTTCTTTTAAATATTTCAGTGACGAAAGTGGGATATAGATAAAACAATATTAGCAAAATGTTGATATTTGAGTAATGTGTACATGAGATTTAATTATACTATTCTGTCTACCTTTGTGCACGTTGGAAATTTCCAGAATACAGTTCCAAATTAATGGAAAGAAAGTGCCGTGAGAGTTGCAGCTTTCTGGCAAGGGAATCTTGAACACTTGCTGCTGCCTTGCTTTGGTAGGGGTGAGGTTGTGCAAGGCAGCAGGTGATCACAAAGCCTGGGGCTGATGGGGATGGCTGGCCTGTGGGAAACATGGAGCATGCTGGTTCTCAAGTCAGCCCACGAGGCTAGCCATTGCTTAAGGACTAGAATCACAGAGCTTGACGCCTCCCCCTGCCCTCTTGGCTTACTTCTCACCCTCTCTTCCATTCATCCTCAAACATACATCTAACGCCTAACACAATGTTTCCTGGGGAAACAGAAGGAGTAGGCCATGTGTCCCACTCTTAAGGGGAGGATACACAAATACTCAGAATGAGAGAGTTAGCTCAACAGTGCAAACTCTTAAGCATCTTTGACCACTTGGGCCAGCAGTGTCCCAGAATATATCAGAGGCCAATCATGGTGGTCACAGGAAGACTCGAGGGTCAGCAGCCCTCAGAGGGCCTGGCAACTTTGGCCACAGTCAGGTGCTTCAGAATGCTGGTCAGGCTTCCCCTCACAGTGGCCTTTATGATCCTTAAACCAAGATCAGAGCAACCAGACCCTTTCTCTGTTGCCTGGCATTCCAGCTTGGGTGGCTGATCCAAGCATAGGTTTGCATAAGCCATAGCTCCTTGGCTGAAGGCACTTCTGTAGCCACCCAGTGGCCTCATCTTGCCTGCTGCCTAGGCAAAGCCTATTTATCAAGACAGGGGAATTGCAATGGAGAAACAGTAATTCACACAGAGCCAGCTGTGCGGGAGACTGAAGTTTTATTACTCAAATCCGTCTCTCCAAGGCCAGGTCCTGTGGCTCACCCCTGTAATCCCAACAATTTGGGAGTCCGAGGCCGGCAGATCACTTGAGATCAGGAGTTCGAGACCAGCCTGGCCAACATGGTAAAATCCCGTCTCTACTAAAAATATAAAAATTAGACAGGCTTAGTAGCACACGCCTACAATCTCAGCCATTTGGGAGACTGAGGCAGGAGAATTGATTGAACCTGGGAGGTAGAGGTTGCAGTGAGCTGAGGATCATGCCACTGTACTCCAGCCTGGGCAATAGAGCAAGACTCCGTCTCTAAATAAATAAATAAATAAATAAATAAATAAATAAATATGTCTTCCCGAGCATTCAGTGATCAGAGTTTTTAAAGATAATTTGGTGGGTAGGGGCTTGGGAAGTGGGGGTGCTGATTGGTCAGGTTGGAGATGGAATCATAGGGAATAGAAGTGAGGTTTTCTTGCTGTCTTTTGTTCCTGGGTGGGCTGGCAGAACTGGTTGAGCCAGATTACTGATCTGGGTGGTGTCAGCTGATCCATCCAGTGCAGGGTCTGCAAAATATCTCAAGCACTGATTTTAGATTTTATGATGGTGATGTTATCCCCAGGAGCAATTTGAGGAGGTTCAGACTCTTGCAGCCAAAGGCTGCATGACCCCTAAATGATAATTTCTAATCTTGTAGCTAATTTGTTAGTCCTACAAAGGCAGACTTGTCCCCAGGCAAGAAGGGGGTCTTTTGGGGAAAGGGCTATTATCAATTTTGTTTCAGAATCAAATCACAAACTGAATTCCTTCTCAAGGTTAGATCGGCCTACGCCCAGGAATAAACAAGGACAACTTAAAAGTTAGAAGCAAGTTGGAATCGGTTAGGTCTGATCTCTTTCAATGTCAGAATTTCCTCAGTTATAATTTTTGCAAAGGCAGTTTTACTTCCTTGCTGATTCAATTGCCAGTCCTGAGACCATGTCATCTAGATCAACCTCCAGGAGGCACATGGCACAGGCCTGCTGGCAGCTGCCATTCCTGGTAACATTGCTCCATACCCCTGGCTGACTGAGCACATTTGAGAGTGTATCACATAAGCTCCTAAGAATAACCATTTCACACCTCCTAACTCTGTGTTCCCCTATTCCCTTCCCGCCTCCTTTCCTGACACAGACACAGCCCCAGGTAACCTCTGCCCTTCATTCCACTGCTCTTCTTCAAAAGTGTGTGATCACCTGCAGCCCAGTTAGTATGTTTTGCTCACTTCTCCTCCATACCTATTCTATTTGAAGAGCCCCAAACAACTGTTTGGGCTAATTGAAAGAACTATTTTAATGAGAACCAAGTTTGTGGTGAATGAACAGCCATGATTAGAGAATGTTTTGTTCAGAAGCAATCTTATTTCTACAAAGCATGCACAGTACCTCTACCTGCTTATCAAACAGCTACAAATAAAGCCCCTTCCTGTCACAATGGTGGCTTTTAAACTGGCCTCCCTGATATCACAGGTCCCTGTGGAGGTTCTTAAGGGGCTAACACTGGCAGTGCAAGAAGAATGAGATGGTTAGGAGAATCTAAGCCTGCCAGGTCCCACCTAACCACCTCAAAGAGTTCCTCTTTCTTTGGCTACAACTGTTAGAGTTGTGCATAAGATAGATAGAATGATAAAGAGAGAGAGAGAGCGAGAGCGCAAAAGAAAGATTCCTTATCTATAAAAACAAAGTTAAACACCAATCACTTCAATAAATATTCTAACTCACTGTGGATTTATGTAAGCCTTGTGAAAGGGCTTGAAAAATGACCCCTTAAGATATCGGAATATGCCATTTGCATTTTTGTTTAATCTATTTGTTTTGTTAGCAAACCTTTCCTTCATAGCTATCATGAAAGCAAATCAGCCCAGTCCTATGTGATCTTACACAAATTTGCAGAACTGGTGGATTCAAAGGTAATGACATTTTCTGTAGTCGATCTTTTCTCCAAGTGGAAGTTTATTGTCGCCAATAAGCCCACATTCCATTACGGCATGCCCTTGTGGCTCAGTGGGCCTGGTCAGATCCCATATCAGGGCTTAGGGAGCCACTGAGTGCAGCAGGGGTAGTGGGGGTGGAGCTGTGTGGTAATTGTGTGGAGGAAATCATCTCCCTTGATCATGAGACTGACCAGCTTCCTGCTGGCAATCCAGGTTGATAAATCCAAGTGACCTCAGACATGGTCCTCCTAGCCCCTCCTACTCCAATAATTCCTGCAGCAAAAGGCCAAGCAACACTTGACAGCGACAGGAAAAGTGGCCACACCATCAATCACAAAGGAAATCCCACAGCTCCAGAGCAGCATTGCGAGTTCCTCACTGCTTTCTTGTCACCATTTCCAATAACAATGATGGCAAGGTACCATCTTACAACTACAGAACTCCTTCATTTTGCAAAGCCGATAAACAAGTGTGGATGCCACTATCTCTTTCTGTGGATTCTCTAATACTTGAGGGGACTACATCAAATGGAGAAGCGGGCAGAGAGTGATATTCAGGCAATGGTTGTGTTCCCATTCAGGAATCAGACAACCATAGTCCCTGGCCAACAGCTGGGGACAGGGCATTCTATTTGTGTCAACAAATCTTTATGGAGCACACGTTCCAGGCAAAGTCCTGTGGTCTCACTACCGGAGCCACAGCGATGGAAGGAACGTGGTCCTTTCCCGGGAGCTTGCAGTCTAGTCAGAAAGTGAGGTTGTTGTCAGCTAGCTGTCACATTGAACGCAGAGGGTGTTAATGCCATGAGAGAAAGTGAGCAGACACTAAGGAGGTGCTGGGAATGGTACACAGCCCTGAAGGCGTGGACAGGAGGATGGGGGGTGTGAACCACTCCCCAGACCCTGAGTTTGACTTGGGCTATGCTGTTGAGATGCTCCCAGTAGTACTGCAGCCCTTTCCATGTAAACAGTGCTCATGAAGAACAGAGGATACCATGTTCCCAGGGACACGATGGGAACCCATAGAGACTCCCTAGATGATGGTTTTGGTGTCAGGAAGTGCCAGCCAGATGAATGGCACCTATACAAAGGAATAATGGTCAGTAGTCTGCTTGGTTTGATTTTGAGACCAGAGAAATTATTTATTCCAAAATATATCTCTGGTTTGCCTCTTTTGAAATAAAATGTTTGTCTTGTAAAAAAAATAGTAATACCTTTGTAAGGGACAAGGGCTAGCACATTGGGTTGATAGTAGGTCACTGGCACACTAACATGCACAGATGCACAGAGCTGACAGGTTCAATAAAGAAAGAGCACGTGTCACTCAGAGGCTCCTACTCTTCCTGGTTCTTCAGCCTCATCAGGAGCTTCAGGCCCTGGATTTCTCCATTTCCTTCTGTAAATTATCATTTTTCTTCCCATACTCCCCTACCCAGCTGAACAGTAGATACTCACTCTAGGGAAAGTTACTGTCAGGTTACAGAGAGGTCCTTTGACTTTCTGCCGCTGAGGTTATAAACAGGCGTGCATCATTTCCATCCTCTACTCCTTCCACCTTGGTAAAATACAGGAGCCCAGTGATTACTGGGCTGAAACCAGGCCCACCCCGCTGTGCTCTGGATCTCTTCTCTCTCAGCTTCCAGGGATCTCCTCCACTCCATTATCCCCTACTCCACCCCATTGGTTCTTTCCCATCAGTATTTATAGCATAATCAGATCGCTTCCATCTGAAAAAATAAATCCTGCCACAACCCATGTTAATCCTCTCCAGCTGCTCCTCAGAGCCAAACATTAAGAAAGTCTTAAACCATAAATGCTTTCCACATCCTCACCTCCCATCTTTCCTCAACACAATCAAGGTGGCTTCTGTTCCCATCGCTTTGCTGAATGTGCACCACTTTCCCTTGCCACCCCCTACCACATTTCTTAGTTGAAAAACTATGGCTGTCCAGGCTTCAGCTCAAAGATCACTTCTTTTTTAAAGGATTTTTAAAATTGTATGTATGTATGTATGTATTTTGAGATAGGGTTTCACTCTGTCACCCAGCCTGGAGTGCAGTGGCACAATCACGGCTCACTGTAGCCTCAACCTCCAGGGTGCAAGAGAGATCCTCCCACCTCAGCCTCCCAAGTAGCTGGGACTACAGGCATGTATCACCATACCTGTCTAATTTTCTTTCTTTTTAATTCTTTGTAGAGACGAGGTCTCACTATGTTGCCCAGACTTGTCTCAAACTCCTGGGCTCAAGTAATTTGCCCACCTCGGTCTTCCAACATGCTGGGATTACAGACATGAGCCACTGCTTTCAGCCTTAAATATCACTTTTGGGAAGCTATTTCTGCCCTTAAGACTGGGTTGCATACCTCTTATCTTTGTTCCCATAGCATTTGACTTTTGCTCTTATCAGGAAACTTATTGAACTGATTTGCAATGACCCATTTGCTTCTCTGATTATAACCTCCTTGAGGGAAAGGGCTGGTTTTTGCTTGCTAAGGTACCCCACTGCCTGGCACAATGTCTGGACTAAAGAAAGGTGTTCAAGGCTATGGAGCTAATGATGAGCAATATTAAGCATCAACCCCTACCTGAAATGGGCTCTATCTCTAAGGACTCCAATAAACTGATTTCTCAAGACCAGAGTTTCTCAAACTTCAATGTGCCGCTCATCACTAGAGCGTCTTGTTAAAAGGCAGATTCTGATTCAGGAAGTGTGAGGGGAGGTCCAGGATCTGCATTTCTATCCAGCTTCCATGTGATGCTGATGCTGCTTGTCTGTGGGTCACACTTAAAAGCAAAGGTCGAGCTGACATAAGTATAGACTATATTAGAGAAAGAGGATCACCTAATCTATGTTCAGATCCCAAAGACAATGTAAGAGGGACTGCAAAGGGGGTTCCTCTGCCCTTTATCCTCTTTCTCAGAGCTGTCTGCTTCCTAACGGTCAGTGAGAAATGAGAAATTCCTGCCAATGCAGCTATATACTTTAACTCGCACTGCAATCCTTGACTGCATTTCTCACTCAAGGAAAGATTCCAATTTGACAGTGGAAGGTGAGATAAACCCTGAGTTATCAAATTGTATTTCCTGGATCTGTCTAAACAAATTCCCTTAAAACCTGCTGAGGAAATAGTTCTGCTGTTTCCCCAGTAATCTGGGTAGAGTTGATGTCATTCAAAACTTAGAGATCTGTCAGGGCTGTTCTCTTCTGACAGTTTAAGGTGCCTCACTCAAAGAATTCCATGCTTTAGAGATGTTTTCTCTGTAAGAAATTAAAGAGATAGTGCCCATGAGCCAGCCAAGCAGGGGACTGCCTTTCCATGGCTGGATAAGGACACCGGAGGGTCCTGAGGGCTGTGATGTACCCGCGTTACAGATACTGACTGTTGAACATTTTTCATGTCAAGTATACACAGCTTACTATTTCTTATGGAATTAAACCACACCCTTCCTTCTAAGTTTGCAGCCACTATTATCTTACTCTGCCATAACTACTCATCTTTATTAATATTGCTCTAATGTATTTATCTTATCATGTATATTGGTACGATGGGGCACCAATGAACCGCAAATATAACAATGCAACAACAGCAACCAAAAAGTCATTAAAACAAGAGAAAATAAACAAAACCTAAGTCTCTAGGACCTTAGCAGACTTTAATTCTAAATATATAAATTTCTTTCTCCCTGTGCCAAAGTTGTCTAGGAAAGTCCACATCATAGCCAGCTGTCTTGCAAAATCCAAATTTGGATCAATGCTCAAAAAGGAGACAGAAATAAATGGAAGTTGGAATCAACTTAAGCCCTCTCTTCCATTAAGAAAATCTTTCATGTATGCTTTCCTGATGAGGGTAGGGTCAATGGCAATGTCTTTATTTGCCATATATACTAACTTTTCTTCTCACCTCAATTTTACATTTCTGCACAACGGTATCTTTTCCTCCTCTGATTGTGTGTTTCTGATTAAAAACTCAAATGTTACTCCAGATCACCCTATAACCCCATTAGAATGATCATTGAGCTTCGTGTGTAGATTGCCAAAAATGTCCATTATTATTTCTCTTTCTCTCTTTGTATCCACACCTCTTTGCAACATGATTTTGCTGCCTTTCCAATCAAGAGACAGAATTAGGCTGGGTGCAGTGGCTCACATTTATAATCCCAACACTTTGAGAAGCCGAGGGGGGTGGATCATTTGAGGTCAGAAATTTGAGACCAGCCTGGCCAACATGGTGAAACCTCGTCTCTACTAAAAATATAAAAATTAGCTGGGCGGTAGTGGCATGCACCTGTAATCCCAGCTACTCTGGAGGCTGAAGCAGGAGAATCATTTGAACCCTGGAGGTGGAGGTTGCGACGAGCCGAGATCATGCCATTGTATTCCTGGGCAACAGAGTGAGGCCCTATCTCAAAAAAAAAAAAAGAAAAAAAAAGAATTAAATTCCCATTACTAAAATCTGAGCTGGTCACATGACTTTCGTTGACTGATAAAATGTGGCAGAAGTAACACGTTAAAGTTTCAAGCCGAGGCCCCCAGAAACCTTGCATGCCTCACTCGCTGTGAGTCCCCTGGCATCTGCCATGTGAACAAGCGTAGGATAGCCTCCTGGACCATGAGAAACAAGGTAGGGCAAGGTCAGCCCGGTTACCCCAGCATAGGCCCCAGATGTGTAAGAGAGTCTGATGAAGATGATCAAAGCCAGCTCTAGTCCACCGTCCACCTACTGGCAGACCACAGGTGCATGAGTGAGCCTAGTGAAGCGAGCTGAGTCAGGCCAAGATCAAAGAAATGCCCAGTCACGGTTCACAAATATTTAGTTGTAATTTCAATGTTTATATTTACCAAATTATGCAAACACAAAAACAAAGTGAAATAAATCTGTGCCATTCCCAAGAGCATTCCTGGAATGATAAGTAAGATGAATTTATACCACATTTCAAGCATAAGATAAATACACATACATGTATATAAACCCAGTCATGAATGTGCGACTAGGGACAGATGACTCACCTCCCTACCTCCCCACCCCTTCCATGACAGGTCCCATGCCTAGCACAGAACTGAGCACACAGCAGGCCTTCCACATACATAGGGTAAATAGATATGACTTCCCCACTTGTCTTACAGAAAATTGAAATGGGTCTTTAACAATATACCAGAACAAGATCAATTCGAAATAAGATTATGCCTTCTTGACCTTTTTTTTTTTTCTTTTTTTCCTGGCCTGGGCATAATGGCTCACTTCTATAATTCCAGCACTTTGGGAAGCCAAGGTCAGAGGAACACTGGAGCCTAGGAGTTCAAGACCAGCCTGGGCAACATAGTAAGACCTTGTCTCTAAAAATAAATTAAAAAAAAAAGAAAATTTCCATTTTTCTGCTCACTCATTCAGGAGTTCTCAAGTTCTTTTGCTGTCCCCAGACTTCTGAGGGACAAACACTGTCTTAGATGACGGTGACTCACTGCAGAATTGGGCAGGACTCCTCCTCCCATGGTAGGAGGAGGTGCTTATCAGAAAAAGAACATGGGTGTTGTTGAAAGGCGTCTCCTCCTGACAATGTAATTCTGATATACCCACTCCACCTTCGTGGAGAATTACCAGGCCTAATATCCCAGGGTGAATGGTCTGTCTCTAAGCTTTCCCCAACCAATAAGCTTCTAGACCTGTGCTGTCTTATACGGCCTCTAGCCTCAAATGGCTGTTTACATTTAAATTACTTACAATTAAATAACATCAAAAATTCAGTTTCTTATAGCACATTTTAACTGCTCAATAACCACTTGTGAACAGCACAGAGAGGATTTTCTTCCCGGGAAGTTCAACTGGACAACACTCTTCTAGTATGAACACCTTTCCATAGGTCTCCGCAGCCAACCCACCCTACCTGAAATCATCTTGTTTTCTAATCCTCAGCTTATCTATTCTCTTTTCACTTTCATTTGACTTATCTTTTTCATGGCTGTCCCTTGTGTACCTTTGCAGCATTAGTGCACGCAAGCCAACCTGCGCACCTTCCCCCAGGCCCTGGATGTCGGCTTGGGTATTTTTCTTTCTCTAAGAGCACTCTCAAAATCCACATTTACATTTAAATGAAGGACCTACTTCAACCAGACAGAGGTATACCTAGAAATAAATCCATATATTTCAGGCAGGGGAATTATCTTCATTCTTAGGCTATAACCTGTCTGGACTCCATTAGAAATGACTACAAATCCACGGTTCCCTGTGCCTTCAGGGACAAAGTGCTGATGTAGTCTCTCACCTAGGAATCCAGGTTGCAAACCCCTGCTGAGGTTTGACTTCTATTCTTTCCCGGGCTGTGCTGCATCTAAAACAACCAATAGAAGTTTAAAGCTGAGCGATAAGTCTTATTGCCGTGATTGGACATTGAGCAGAAAACCCAGACCTTGAATTATAATGGGAGCATGTGAGCCCCATTACAACTCAAAGGTAAGCCATCTTTCTCTCTTTTAGGATTAGGCTATTGCTGGGGATTTCCAAATCTAAGAGGGGTCATCTTGAGCTCCTCCTACCTTTAGGAGACCTTGTTCATCTCTAAGCAAACAACACAAATCTGCCAACCCAGAGAGCAGACTTTATAATTTTGGAAACTTGAAGGTGGGGGAGTATAATTAATGTTTCTGGAAATGAGAGAATAAATAAGACCATTCATAGGTTGGATTCCTCTGGAAGTGGACGAAACAAGAATTTAAGTGCAAGTAATTTACATGGAAGATGATCCCAGGAAGCCCCAGCACAGGGTGAGAATGTGAGTGAAAGAAAGGAAGCCAGGGCAGAAGGTATTAATGGGCAGGTTACCCCCGTAGTCAACTGTGGCTCAATCTACCAGGGTACCCTGGAAGACAGCACAGACCATGCTTCAGTGTTGTTGGGGTGAGGAAGCTGGGGTATGTATCCTCCAATTCCCAACTGTCATTTGTTAGGGACATTAGCTACCCATACTTCTGCCCCATCCCATGAGTACATCAAACTCAATCCTGTGGAAAGAGAAAACCCTCAGGATAGTTTCAAGTGCTGTCAGCATATGTGAGTGGTGACACAAAGGTGCTATAGGTGGGGCACCAATAGCTCTGCCATACGCCTTCCCTTATGACAGTGGATTTCATCCATTTCCTTAAGCAAATAGGGGTTTGTTTCATATCATTTGGATAATTTCAAAAATCGTCTTAAATTATTGTGCATGGTGAGAACCATATTATGTCATTCCCAACCTCCGAGTATTGAAGTCAACCTGGACCCTGGAAGGTTACAGTGGGTACAGGGGACATCTGCTGCATTGTCCTGCTCAGCTTTCCTCTTTCCATCCTATGTCATTCTGGTGGAAGAGCGTGTGGATCACAGAAACTTGCCTGTGACTGTCTGCAGAGATGTGACCTGTCCGTTAATACCTTCTGTATCTGGATAGACTGAGACTGAATCCTGGTGAGAACATGTGAACCCCTGGCCCCTGCTTTGCCTGAGTCAGTTCACTCCTGCCTGTCAAAGCACACAAGCCAACAAATGTCCCTACCTGCTAAGGCTGAGTTGAATTAGGCTCCTGTTACTTATTTGAAAGAGTCCTGTCCAAACAATGAGTTTGAGAATATTATGCTGTTTGTTGTTTTGAGGACTAATTCTTCCACCATCAGACTGTGATGACATCAGACAGAGAGAAGAGCGGTCACTGCATTCACCATTGGAATGTCAATGTCAGCACAGTGACACTGTGCCTTTGCTCTGAGGACCATGGGGAAGGTCATGTTTGCCTGAGCAACAGTTTGCTTTTGTTTTGTGGACACTAATACAACTAATCTGTTTCTCTCCTTGCATTGGCTGCTAAGAAGTCCTGAGGGAATTTTTGTTCTATCATTTTCTCCCTTCGTTGCCCAATTTCTTCACATATTTTATCTCCTGTACCATAGGCATTTGTGTACACCACTGCAAACCTGGGTGTTTTTTCCTTTTTCTTCTTTCTTTTTCTTTCGAATGAGGAATATTGTAGCAGATGCATTTCTACCCTTTGACTTCAGCTCGTAACTGCGGTGAACTAATCCTGCAATGAACTAAGCAAAGCAATGTTGAGCTTCTCTCCATTTTCCTGCCTCAGGGCTTTCTGCAAAGCCACCAGGACAATCAACACAAGTATAGCCCAGAAGAGTGGGGGAGTTGACATCCCCCAGAGAAACCCTCAGTCAAAGCGGGATGGGAATTGGCATGGAAATGCCCCAGCCTCCTATTCACCGGGACAGTTTTGAGAGCATTCTACACAGTTCCTTAGAGAGCCCCCAGAGAGATTGAGCTTCCGGGGACCATGGCAATAACTAGCTTTGACTTGCTTCCATAACTCGCCCTTTATTGACTTTTCTTCCTTCTCTCGTCTCAGTCCCCCACTTGCTCGCTTCTACTCCCTGGAATCACCTTTCAAAAATTTGCCTGCACCTACGCCGGTGTTTCAGGCTGTATTGGAGAGGACCCAAACCAAGACAGAAACAAATAAAATAAATGAATAGATAAATGAAAGAATAAATAAAATTAACAACCTTTTTTTTTTCTTAACCCATCCTAGAAAATGTGAAATGAAACAGCATTTTGTTAAAAATAGTGCAAATTTCATGTATTGGGTTATAAAAATGGCACAGAGAGGATCCAAGAAGGTCCCCATGTGAGGTACAAGAATCATATCCCCTCGGCAGTGAGGGACGCGATGAAATTATGGGGTGAAGCCAATTACAAGGGACAGTTGGATATATCGCTGCCTCTTGATTGCAGAATAAAAGAGAAACCGCTAAGGGGAGGAGCTCCTAAACTGCAGGCTTTCAGACACATTTATATATACATACCATGCCATTATACTAAAGAGGGTTACATCAGAATAAAAGAAAAACAAACCGAGACTCAAAACTTAAACAAAATTAGCTAATTATTTCCACATCTAACCATTTGGTACAAATATCTAGCAGGATATACCATTCTCTCTATGCATTTTGTGAAGAAAATTTCCATAGCATTTGTTCTCAACAGTGTAATTCATTTCCTGTTGTGATTTGTGAGCTGTTCACACCAACCTGATGGTTTGCTTCAATTAAAACTTCTTATACTCACAGAAACAATTACACCCTCAGGGATGGGATGGGTCCCCTCCTACCCCAAGACTGGGAGCAATGCCTCCCTGCTCTGAGACTATCACAAGTCCCCGGCCTGGTTCAGGCAAATGATCCCTGGGAGCCTCAGAGAAGTCACCCAGAGGCCTAATCACCAGGGCAGAAGCACAGAAGTGTCTGCTTACAGGAATGGGACCTGAGCAGGACCAAGCCCAGAATTCTCTATTTCCACAGGAAGAGAACACAAGTTAAATGTAGCCCACGGAGTTTGGCTTCACCTCAATCTCTTTACAAAATAAAACTTTTTTTTTTTTTCCTTTGAGACAGAGTCTCACTTTGTTTCCACTTGTGGACAGCCAGGCAGCCACCCAGGCTGGAGTGCAGTGGCGCAAACGCAGCTCATTGAAACCTCAACCTTCCAGGCGCAAGCAATCCTCCTACCTCAGGCCTCCGAGCAGCTGGGACTACAGGTGTGAGCCACCACGCCTGGCTAATTTTTTTGTGTTTTTGTAGAGATGGGGTTTTGCCATGTTGCCCAGGCTGGTCTTGACCTCCTGGACTCAAGAAATCTGCTTGCCTCAGCCTCCCAAAGTGCTGGGATTACAGGCATAAGCCACCATGCCCAGCCAAATATATCCATAAATAAATAAATAAATAAATGACCAGGCATATATATATTATTTATTATTGTATATATTATATATGTATTTATTATTATTTTTAAATGAGAATTTAGAATTGAGAGAAAGAAAATGGAGAACGGAGGAGATGGTTCTCCTGGTGTAGGCCTCCTCCAAGGGGAGCTATGAGGCAGGGAGGGATGCTCTGGCCAGAAGAGAACTGGGCTTTGCCTCGGCCTCAGTGTCTTCACCTATCATTGCAGGAGTTTGCACCAGCATGCCGCAGTCCTGGGCCACAGAACACGTCCTGGCCCACAGAAGGCCCTCCAGAATTACGGGCTTGTATGTTGGTAAGTGAATGAGGCCCTGCAGGCTCTGACAGATGGATTTAGCCAAATCCACGGTCACTGAAGGGTCAGGGCTCAGAGACTGGCCTTGGCAGGTCCCAGAGCTGTCCTCTCTATGTCTTCCCAAAACATGGGGGAGGAGCAGGTGACCACATGGTTCCTGAGGAAGGGCCCCCACTGGGGCACGTGGCAGTCCCAGGCCAACTTTCCCCTGGGTTCCCTCGAGGAGTATCTGACTCAGCGAACTCCTGGGAAAGCCTTGCCTTAAAGAAATCTGAAACAAGAATTGTAAAAATAGAGCCAAGAAACTGTTCGCTGCAGTGATGACAGAGGGTATTGCTTCAACCTGCAAAAGACCCTGGCTTTGAATGCCTGCCTGACGCTGAGTGGGGCTTGTGTCAAATGAGAGTGGACCTTGGGCCTTTGTTTCCACCTGTGGTTGAAGCCAGGCAGGTACCAAATGACCCCCTGAACCACCTTTGCCACAGCCATTTACCTGTGAAAGTAGAGGTGGGGACTCAACTCCAGGGGTTCGAGGGGCAGCTGGCTCAGGGGCTGAGAAAGTCCTTTTGCTTCCAATGGAAGATTCCCTGGGCCTTCCTAACCTGAGGGCAGCTTGAAGCAAGGAGGATACCAGGGAGGCTGTCTGTGTGTGGGATTGGGAGCTCTGGGTCTGGGTAACAAAGCGTCATCAAGCTTGAGGCCAGTGGTGAGCCATGGAAGGAAGAGACACAACACTCCTTGTTCATGTGGAAACAAGAGAGGGAGGTGTCAAAATCCCAGACTGCTACAGCCTGCTGTGTGACCTTGGGAAAGCTTGTCACCTCTCTAGGCCCCTGAGATTTCTCACCTTTGGCAGAGTTCAGTGAATGCTCCAGAAGAAAAGGGAGTGGTAATGGGCCATACAACTGCCAGTATACGAAGGCTCAAGGGGCACGCTGGTACTCAAGACAGAAGGGGCAGCTGGCATGAGGGACAAGTGACAAGGTAGCATGGGGACTACACACACACACACACACAAACATACACACACATGCCTTCACTCTGCAGAAGCTCCCTGACAGTAGAGGTCAATGCTGACCACATAGCTCAGAAAAGGAGGAGCTGGGCAGGATTGCGTGGAGGCCCAGAGGCTGCCACCGAGATATAATACGGGGACCTAACTCCCTTCGTTTCCCTCCAAACACTCAGCACCACTGTTCCTGAGCACTGCTCAGGGTCTGCTGTCTCCTGGAAGAGCCAAGAAGGGAATCAGAGGAGGGACCACCCTGCCCAAGAAAGAACAGCACAATTCTGTTTTACCCTGGGGGACAGCAGAGCTCAGTGCTCTCTGAGTAATCTTGAGCATGTTAGGGATGAGATGAGTTTCATGCCTGGTTTGTGACACAAGGAGATTAAAGGCAGCAACTTCAGAGGGTTAAGTGCCATGATGCAGGTATCCTGGGTATTCCAGTCTGACAAATAGAAACTGCTCAGTAAATACTGGTTATTATTATTATTGACCTCTGAGGCACCCCCCTGCACATAGAAGAGTCTCCCTAAGTAAATCCAGCATAAAGAGGACAAAGGTGTCACGCCCCGGGAGGCTGGTTCCATGTGGTCTTGGGAAGGGAGGGGCCTATTCATGAAAATGTTCTAGCTCTGCCCTATGTCCCTCTGGCCCTCACTGTGTCCCCACCCAACCAAACGAATTGAATCAAGAGGATAACAAGGTGGCTCTCCTGGACTCAGGGTCTCAGGCTGAAGGTAAAAGGGGAAGGAAGGAGATTCTAAGTCCTTCCGGGGCCCGCCCTTGAGAAAGCGTGAAACTGACAACACAGAGGCTCTAGAGTTCGAGGCCTGCGTTTGATTCTCAGCTCTCTCAATTTCTACCTTATGTGACCTTGAGACTTAATATCTGTGAAATGGAGATAATTACTCCTAACTTTGGAATTACCATGAGAATTATATGAGATCATATATGGATGGTTCCTGGGAGATGTTCAATAAACTTTAGTTTCCTTTCATTTCAAGAATAGCTCCATGAAATCTCTATGTCTCTTTCTCTGTCTTATCTTTGATCATATTTGGTTTTACCTCTGTACAGTCAATTGCCCAGCTTCCAAAGCAAATATCCTGTTTTCATCTGTGTCAAGCCCTATTCTACCCAAATCTCTCTCTCTCTCTTTCTGTCTGTCTCTCTTTCTCTCTCTCTCTCTCTCTTTCTCTACACACCCTTTTAAAAGAAAACGTATTAATACTTCTCACTCCTAGCCAAACACACTCCAGCAGGAATGAAGGTTCCAGCAACTGATGAAAACTGCAAACCAAACCCCAGTGTTCCCTTCCTTGTCCCTTGCTTCCGTCGCGTACCTAGCTGTCTAATTGAATTCAGAGGCTGTCTGCCCAACATTTGGATTGCAAAGGAATGAGTCCGGCTCTAGGAGGCTGCTTCTCTGCAGACCTCCCAGGTGCTGTCCTAGACATGTCCCTATGGGAAGACTGCCAGAGTCGCAGGTAACATCTTCTAGGTGGAAGATGGGTTCAATTATTTGAACCTCTTGGATTGCAGTCTATATGACAATGCAAAAGTCAGTGGACTATTCCCTAAATCCTGTTTCAGGGATTAGTCAGCTACAGTCATTCAAACTAACACACAGACAGCCCTGCTTGACTCAGCCTACACACGTCCATCCATCACTCACTCAACAAACACACAGTGGAGCCTCTGCAATTGCCAGACAACAGACAAACAAGCCCTGTCAGCTCCATCCTGTCACCTTTCCATCCTTACAGCCATGCCCAAGTCAGAACATCATCATCTCTTATTGGTCCAGGACAACAGCCACCGAATAGATTACCACCTTGAACAGCATTCCAGTGAAGCCAAACTTCCTGTAGCTCCCACATATTAGTTTTGTGGAATGTATTAGTTATCTGATGCTGCATAACAAATGACTCCAAAATTTATGGGCCTAACACAACAATTGATAATCCCTCACTGTTTACATGACTGGGATCAGCTGGGAAGTTCTCACTTGGGCTTTATCATGCAGTTGCAGTCAGATGGTAGATGGAGCTGAAGTCATCTGAAGGCTCAACTGGACCATATGTCTAGGATGGCTTATTCACTTACATGCTCAGAGACTCAGCCAAGATAACCAGAACAGATAACCAGATAGGATAGCCAGCTAAGATAACCAGAAACAGAGCTAATCATTTCTCCATATGGCTAGCTTAGGTTTCTTCACAGCATACAGTCTTAGAATAGTTGGACTTCTTACACAGCAGCTGGCTTCCCCCAGTATGTGCATTTCAAGAGCTATATATTACTTTTTAAAGAGGTATTCCTTGAACCATTGCAATTCCACTGGATTTCTAAGACTATTACTTGTTCACTTCACAAGGCATTGGCCATGAGTGAAGTGAGGGAGTTGCACTTGCCTAAAACAGAAGAGCCAGTCCATCCACTGGTAAGCAGCAGTTACAAGGTAAACACTAAGGCGCCTGAGAGAGTTGGGATTATTTAAGAATTGATTGTGTCTTCATTGCTTGATGAATATGTAGTCCTGAAGTTGGGGCCTCGTATTTTCAGAATTTCTGGAACATATTTGACCTGACATTCTCACCTGACATCAGAACATTTGAAGGCTTGCTTCTTCATCTGATACCAGAACCAAATCCACTTGCTTTCCATCTCACTCAAAATGGCATAATATTGAAACTGCACCTAAGATAGAGCTAATGACTAGGGAGCATCTAGTTTATTTGGGAGGTGACCACAGGAAGCAGAAGTGATAGCATGAGGAGAGTGAGGTGGGGAGGAGGAGAAGCCAATAAGGGAGATGTTAAGAAGTGAGGTGCCACTGTGTGCAAGAGGGGCTCCTAAGTGTCATCAAAAATAACCTCTACAAGCTAGAGAGCAGAAGGATGGTTACCAGAGGCTGGGGAGGTAGTGGGTGAGGTTGGGGGCAAGTGGGATGATTAATGGGTACAAAAGATAGAAAGAATGAATAAAAGTTAGTGTTTGATAGCACAATAGGGTGACTCTCATAATTTTATAATAATCAACAATAATTTAATTGCAAACTAAAAGTATAAGTGGAATGTTTGTAACACAAAGGATAAATGCTGGAGGTGATAGATACCCCATTTATCCTGATGTGATTATTACACATTGCATGCCCATATCAAAATATCTCATGTACCCACATAAATATATTCACCTACTGTGTACCAACAAAAATTAAAAATAAAAAATTTTTAAATAAAAAATAAATATCTCCTACATCTGTCCATCCAAAGGATGGGAGTCAGGCATTTAGCCACCGGCTTCCCACTAGTTGGGGGTTGCCCCTGAGAGTTTATCCATACACTCAAGCTCAGGGAGAGAGAGAGTCTGGCCTTGGAGAGGATTGGGGCAGAAAGCTAAAGAACTTAGCCGTGACTAGATGCTGTCAGGTCAGGTGGACCTGAGTTTGCCTACAATCTTTCTCTGTAGGTGTCGCTGAAGAGGTGGCCTGGAAATGTGATGTAGGTCACTGGAGGCATCCGGTACAGTTTTCATAACTACTTCTTTCTATCCAGAGGCAAAGTTTTCAACTCAATCCTTGTTCTTATAGCTTACATGAGGCCATTTAGCCAGCTCATTGCTAAATGACAAAGAGCCAGGATTTGTCTTCTAGAGTCCCCTGATTCACACTCCTTGCATTTCTAAGAGGAACAAGTGTAAAGGTTTACCTTTCCTTTACCTTGAGGCCCTATATGAGAAGGGTTTTTATTGCAGAATGACGTTCTTCTCAGAAAAGGGGTCCATGACAAGCAAAGACGCCAAAGGAACATCCCCACATATTACAGGGAATGAAACTGAAATGTGTTCGCTCAGGGATGTCATTTTCACACATCCCTGTAAATGGGGGGAACTGGGGTCCCCCTTTTTCCTTCATGTTTAGGGGAAATTGCTTTGGAACTGCCTTCCCACCTCCTCCAGTCCAATTCTATGGCCAGGGGAAATCTAAAACCCCCTTTCAGGCTCCTGCCAAGTCTTGGGAGTTTCTGTGCTCCTGGGTCCACTGCCTCATAGGCTCCAGCTTCCTTGAATGTTTTATAACACATCAATTCCAATGAGAAACTCAAGCATATGTTTTGTTCCAACAACAAACAATTGTTCACATGTAGCATATGTACATTTGGTGAATTTTTCTCAAGGTTGAGAGAGGGCAGATAGCAAGAGGCAGGTCTTGCCCCACTTAAAACACCTCCCTGGTTCCTTCTTGAATGCCCTGAGAATTCCAAAAACTCCTTCTGTTACCATAGCTCTCCCTCTCAGGAAATTCATCTACTGGACACCTTTAGAAAGTTTTTTTGAATAATTTTGTATTTAAAAAAATTTTTTAGACAAGGACAGTTCACTTTACTAAGAAGAGTTTGGTGCCAGCTACTAAGTAATTCTATCTAACCCCTTTCATTATTGATGTTCAGCCAGTGTGTTATCTGAGATTCTGTGCCAGCTACTGAGATAATCCCCACCTACCCACTGCATTACTGATGCTCAGCCGCTGTGTTGCTTGGCTTATTTACCAGTACTCCTTGCGGCACACCCTTTGCCTGGCCAGGGAGGCCGTCCATACAACTTACACCCTGGGTGCGACCCAGAGGACACGGCTATGGTACTAGTACAAGCAATGGAAGCCATTAATTAATACATTATGGGAATTTACTAAAAACTGCTAAGGTAGCTCATGGAATCCAAGAAACAGGGAAATCCCAGCCCCAGGAAGGCTGGGATCAGAGCTGTGTGAAGTCCACAGCCCTGCGAGTTTGCAGTTTCTTTCTTGTTTTTGTTTGTTTTGCTGTTGTTGTTGTTTTGAGACAGTGTCTCACTCTGTCACCCAGGCTGGAATGCAGTGGCACTATCTGCACTCACTGCAACCTCTGCCTACCAAGTTCCAGCAATTCTTGTGCCTCAGCCTCCCACGTAGCTGAGATGATAGGCACTCACCACCACGCCTGGCTAATTTTTGTATTTTGACTAGAGACAGGATTTCACCATATTGGCCAGGCTGGTTTCAAACTCCCGACCTCAGGTCATCCACCTGCCTCTGCCTCTCAAAGTGCTGGGATTACAGGCACGAGCCACAATGCCCAGCCAAGTCTGCAGTTTCACACTACCTCTTTGTCTACAATTAATGTGACTCTGTTGGAAAGACTGCCAGTCATATTTGTATATGTTCTAAACTTCAGATTCCCAAAACAGAGTCTGATTGGGTCTGCTTGGGTAAGGCATCTGCCTGTGGACCTATGAATGATATTTACGGGCCAAGGGAAGTGATAGAGATATGGCCATTTCCACAGGTGGGGTCGTGGGAGGTGACCAGGGAAGTGGGCAGGCATTCTGGACTGGGAAGCCTGCTTGGGAAGGTGTGCTTCAGCTGTGCATTCATAGTCTGTCTCACACCCACAGGAGGCGGACCCTCCCTTCTGAGATCACCATCCCGAGTGGCCCAACCCTTAACCCTATGTGACGTTGGTGGTGTTGGTTTTTAAAGAGTATAAGCTGTAGGCTCTAGTGAAATTCTAAGCCTTGTTTTGAGGTTTGAAACTGAAGAAGCATTTCAACCTTTCTACCACTGCCATGGTGGGCCAGGGCACAGCATCTTGGGTTGTATTTCATGGCACTTGTCCTCTTTGTCCTGTTTGCTGGCTCCCCTCTGGAAACACTCCCTCCTCCTTGTCAAACAGAATTTTTCCACTTGCCCCGAGTCGTCTTTTTTCTTTTTTTTTTGAGACGGAGTCTCACTCTGTAGCCCAGGCTGGAGTGCAGTGGCGCAATCTCGGCTCACTGCAACCTCCATCTCCCAGGTTCAAGTGATTCTCTTGCCTCAGCCTCATGAGTAGCTGGGATACAGGTGCATGTCACCTTGCCCAGCTAATTTTTTTTTTTTTTTTTGTATTTTTAGTGGAGATAGGGTTTCACCATGTTAGCCAGGATGGTCTTGATCTCCTGACCTCGTAATCCACCTGCCTCGGCTTCCCAAAGTGCTGGGATTACAGGTGTGAGCCACCACGCCCGGCCCCTGAGTCCTTTTTCTTTTGTAACCATTTGATGTAGGCAGCCACCCCACTTGTATTCTCCATTGTCTTTTTTTTCCCCTCAGGGCTAGCACAATATTTTATAAGGAAATTTGGGAATTAATGGCACAGTTAGATTAAGCTATATAGATAATTAGAGTTTATAGTTTGAAAAATTTTCCAAACTGAACCTAGATACCTATTTCTTATGAATTTTTTTATTGCTGTGGATTCTTTTAAAATTTAGTGTCAAGATGTATAGTTAAAGTTAGTTGTTTAAATAAAGTTTGTTTTTGTTTTTAGTAGTAGGGTTTGGGATTTGGGTGGGAAAAAAATAGAAAAAGATGCAGATCCTCAATTAATAAAGCCTGTTATTCTAACCTTGGCTTGTGGCAGGTAAGTCCCATCTCTGCCTCCATCTGCATATGGTCTTCTCTGTACCTCTCTGTGTCCTCTCCTTTTCTTATAAGGACATCAGCCTTTCTGACTTTGCAATTGCCATACTTCTGCCATCCACTACAGAATACTCTGATTGATGCTTGAACATTATGAGGTGTAAATAATAATTATTGGAGGCATTTATCAATTACTTTCTATGTGATAAGCACCCTGTTGAGCCCTTTGCAGACTGCATTAATTTCTGTGGGCTGCCATAACAAATTACCAGAAACTTGGTGGTTTAAAACAACACAATCTTTTTTCTCTCCCAGTTACAAAGGCCAGAAGTCTAAAATAAAGGTGTTGGCAAGACCATGTCCTCTCCGCAGCCTCTTGGGAAGAATCTTTCCTTGCCTCCTCCTCTTCTGGTGGTTCTCATTATTCCTTGGCTTGTGGCAGGTAAGTCCCATCTCTGCCTCCATCTGCATATGGTCTTCTCTGTACCTCTCTGTGTCCTCTCCTTTTCTTATAAGGACATCAGCCATTGAATTTAGGGTCCTCCTTAATCCAGTGAGATCTCATCTTTATAGTTAACTAATTACATTTACAAAGACCTTCTTTCCAAATAAGATCACATTCTGAGGTTCTGGGTGAACATGAATCTTGTTGAGGGGACGGGTATTCAATCCACTCTCACATTGGGATTAGTAGATATAGTTATTTCCATTTCATCAGTGGGAAACGTGAGACCCAGGAGGAGATGAACTTGCCCTGCCACTCAACTAAACACTGAAAGAGTTTGGTTGAGGACTTAGCTCAGTCTGATGCCAGCTTTGTTCTCTTTCTGCTATGTCATGCTGCTTCTAGAAAACCAAACTGCAAACTCAAGTCTAGAAAGCAATGGCATCAACATTTATCCATCCATTGACTTCCAGACCATACCACTTGGAGGCAGAAGATCAGGAGTAAGTAGGTAAATTCTCATAGACTATGAGAATTTTGAACTCCTACTAGGTGCCAAATTTTTATATATCCCTTAAATAGCCACAATACCTTATGAAGTGACTATTTGAGGTGCATTCAGGGATGAGATTGAGACTCAAAGATCATGACTTGCCCAAGGTCACATAGCTAGTGGTTACCAAACTCAAATTTTGGTTCAGATATTGCATTGCATTTAAGTTCATGATGAGCTCATCATTGTTTGTAAATGGCAGTGATCATGCCATGTATTGCAATATTATGTATTCCACCAGGACCTA
The DNA here is from genome assembly GCF_043159975.1 of Macaca nemestrina. Classification (NCBI taxonomy): domain Eukaryota; kingdom Metazoa; phylum Chordata; class Mammalia; order Primates; family Cercopithecidae; genus Macaca; species Macaca nemestrina. The sequence continues at coordinate 104,308,893 of NC_092126.1, forward strand.
ACTATCCAACCATCACACAACGGTGAGAGGACCAGGATCATTCTCCTCTAGGGTCTTAGTTCTAACTAGTGAGGTGACCTTCGGCAAGTCAATTTTCTGGGCCTTTGTAACAGGAGGAGCTAGCACTGGACAGTGCCTTCATTGCTGATGTTTTGTAAGCATATGCAACACTTGTATACTTACAGGAAAGTGCCCTTGCCCATATATGTTAATATTTGCTGGAGTGTGGTCAAGGTAATACAAAGAATGTTCTCACTATTGACTTTTCACCCCCGAGTTAATAGTTAACTTTGTCTCCTTGTTTGACTATGCTGTCTGTTGGCTTCGGTCAGAAAGAAAAATTCTGAAACACCTAGTGGAATGGTGCTAACATTTGTCTTTCTTCACCTTTACTTCATGTGGTTTATTTCTACTAAGGTAGGTCAGGATAGCTTTTCAAAAACATGATATTTCAAAAATATAGTTTAGTATAAAACAATGTACCATGTAAATCTCTGAACAGATAAGTGTTCAAAATAGAAGTATTTTCTTTATATGTTCATGGTATTTGTAAATGTTAGAGTCATCTATTGCAGCAATTTGGAAAATCCTTTTTTGCAGGCTGTTCAGTAAAGGAAAGGTGGAAAGGTCTGTGGCTGCACTGTGAGGTGGGAACAGTGGGAACTTTTTTTTTTTTTTTCCAAACAGGGTCTTACTCTGTCACCCAGGCTGGAATGCAGGGGCCACATGTCGGCTCACTGCAACCTCTGCCTACCAGGTTCAAGCGATTCTCCTGCTTCGGCCTCTCAAAGTGCTGGGATCACGGGCGTGAGCCACTGCATCCAGCCAACAGTGTAAACTTTGGGGTCACGCAAACCTTTGATCAATTCGGGTTCTGTAACCCACTAGCCATGTGACCTTGGGCAAGTCACAGTCTCTGAGTCTCAATCTCATCCCTGAATGCACCTCAAAAAGTCACCTCATAAATTACTGCGGCTATTAAAGGGACATATAAAAATTTGGCACCTAGTAGGAGCTCAATTAATCCACTCCTCCTCCTCCCTCCTTTAGTCAGTTGTTTTGTTGAGTAAAAACCCACCATTTTGGAACTGTGGTTAGGATCATACGATTTAATTCCCTTCTCTTCCAAGTCTACTGGTGAAGTGGAAAAGGTGAATCTCTTTGTCTCATTTTGATTAGGCCTCAGGGCAATATTCTGGAAGAAACTCAAGCAGCATGGAATGTTATCTCCCCATTCAGAAACAGTGCCTACGTTCATACACGTAAGTTGAATCTCCCATTCTGTCTGACCACTGGATTTTACCTCTTGTGCCCTGAAATGAAAGGAAGGTTTGAAGCAGCACTGTGAAACTGTCAGCGAGCTCACTTGATAAATCATTGTTGGAACTAGAGGGATTTTTGCTGTGGAGGTAACAAGGGATCACAGCCTTCTTTGGTGCTCAGCCCAGAAAAGTATAGCTGAGACTTGGGCCTGCTTCTGGTTGCAAATTGTTTAATGTTCAGCACTGTGGGCACATTTCCTGTTGGCCCTGCACAGAAACGACAGATGCCTATGGTCATGCACCAGGACCTGGCCTGTCAGAGAAGCTTGTTTAGAAGAGATTTAGACTATGGAGGGAAAACCATCATGAGGGTGAAAAGGGTTGGGTAAGGTTGCTGTGCACAGAACCCTGGACAATGAAGGCAGGGGCAAGAGAATGGGCCTGGTCACCTTGGCAGGCCTCTCCAGTCCCAGCAGCAAACAGGTAATGAGCCTTCGTACGCTGCTTTTGTGTGCTAGCCCCTGTGCTCCCAGCTGGAGGAATGAGGGTAAATGAGAAACAGCTCCTGCCTCCAAGGTCAGAATTTAGTGCAGAAGACAGCCTATTAGCCATCCAGTGCAACAAGGCAGAACAGAGGCCTCTGCTCCACACAGAAGGAGGAGGGCACAGTTAAGGACAGGGCCTCTGCGGCCCAACAGCCTGGATTCAAACCCTACCTGAGCTGCTGCCTAGCTGTGTGACCTTGGGCAAGGTGCCTGACCTCACTGAACCTCAGAGGCCTCACCTGTGAAATGGGGAGTCTAATAATACTAAACTCCTGGGGCTGTCAGAGGATGGAAAGAGCCTTTTCAGAGTGCCTGGCACGTTGGAGACACTTTGCAGTTAAAATATAACCCTCAGGAAATCTGTTTTCAGTATGAGCTGAGACAGAGACCACGTTTTGCAAACTAAAAATCAAGGCACCTGAATATGGCAGCAGAGCTTTGCTGATTTACACGCATATATTTGTGAAAAGTCTTACAGAGGGTGGAAACCTTAAAGCACATTTGAGTTTAACAGGAGAATCCAAGTGTTTGACACTAGCACCTTGTGTGCCTTTTGCCCCTGATTCTTGCCAGCAGAGGCTTATGGGGTTCTTTCAACGCTGGGGAGGCCTGGAAGCATCCCCAGGTCTTCAGCAAACTTCCTTAGGTAAAATCAGAGCAATGTAGCAAAGACTGGCTCTGTGATAAATCCTGAAGACCAAACCGAAAGACCCAGTGATGCAGAGAGAGCCAGTATGGGGAGAAACAGGTGCTTTCTGGGATAGCTCTTCCATCTTCCCCATGGATCTGCTTTCTAATAGTCCTGTTTCCATTCTATCCATCCTGACCCCACACTGCCATGGAACACATCCTGAGCACAGATATGTGTACATATGTTTGTAAGCATTCGCATGTGCCCATGGGTGTGCACACACACACGTGTGTCAGGGCTCTCTCTAAGCTCTCCTGGCTCTGAGGAAATAGTCTTGCTTCTAACTGGATCTAGGCAGGCCCCTAATAGTACATTCACTCAGGCCCTAAGGCCTGTGAGCCAGGCCGCGTCTCCCACATACCATAGGTCTATTGCCTGCCCTCATTCTGACCTTCTCAGCATGTCCTCATTTCCAGCCCAACGCCCTCCTCACTGACTTGGAGACAGAATTTGGCCCTCAGGGCTCCATGGGACACAGCCTGCAGTCACCCTATGGCTCTACACTGAAACCCAATCAAACTAGTTCCAGCCACTGGGACCCACCCAATGTAGATGGCCAGGCAGGCCTGAGCACCTCTGCAGGTGAGGAGGTGACCCTCTGCCCCTTTGTAGCTGCAGCCTCTCCGTGATCCCCAGAGCCAACCATTTTTCCTCAACTCAGTTATGAACAGCACGTTCCCTCTCCAGGGAAGCATCATGGTGGCATACAATGAGAAAAGAATGGCCCTTGCAGCGGAAGACTGTTCTAGTTGCGACACCTTGGGGAGATGCTGTAAAGATTCTGGGCCTTGATGTCTCCCTCCCACATTTTAAGTATCCCATAGAGTTTTATAGATGGAAACACTTTGTACATTTTTAAGGGAAACTATTCTTTTTCGCCCTTTCTGTTCCTACCTGCTCCCTTTCCGCACTTGCCCCTCACACCCTTCCCCCTCATATTTCATACCAGGAGCAATATTTTTATTAATTGTCAATTCCTCCAACCACCTATTTCTGGATAATGATTCTGTTATAATAGATTTATAAAAGCTATTAAAGACTGGGAGTGTGAGGACTGAGTTTTTCAAGAACAGAACTGTGTGCTAACTTCCCAGCCCCTAGCCCAGTGCCTGGTTGAGTGAATGAATGAACACAGGAATGCATGCCATGACGAGTTTGCTACTTAGCATGAAAGGCTGCTTTATGCTAGCCAGACCAAAGACGCCATCCGATAATGCGGAGCTCACGGCAGCATCCCATGAAGATTAGCTGCACCGCAAAGACTGACAGAGACAAGAGATGGTGCCCACAGAAATGTCCCCACTTCTGCACTGCCCTACTCCTACTTGGGACTCTTCCCAGAGTCCTCGTTTTGGCACCTGGCACGCCAGTCACAACACAGGAGTTATCTTCAATATCTTTCTGCCTTACTCACATTGTTTAGCCCTAGGGATCCCACATACCAAAACTTCTCTCTCTCTCTCTCTCTCCCTCTCTCTCTCTTTCTCTCTCCTGCTACCACCGTATTTTTAGCCATTATTACCTCTTGCGTTTATTACTGTACAATTCTAGGTCCCTAATCCCTCCCCTAATTTGTTTAGCTAGAGTAATCATTTTCTAGCAAAAATCAGGTCATGTCATTTCCCTGCTTAAAACCCTTCCATGGCTTCAGTCTACATTTAGAATAAAATAGGACTCCAAATAAAATTTTTGTATAATAGTTGTACAATGTGTAACTCTAACTTACACATTGCACAAAATAACTTAGCACAATGTATAAGTAGGAGTAATGCTAGCTGCTGTAACAAATGGAACACAAAACACATAATGCTTGAAACCCAGTAGAAGGTTGTTTCTCAGGACATAATGTCCAAGGTGAGTGGTCCTAGTTAGCAATGGTTTTAAACTGTGGTTTAGGAACCATCTTCTGTCTAGCAACTTTACTATTGTTGAGAGCCTCGAAGACATCTGCTTCTAGCTGGGAGAATGGAAAAGAGAGCTCTGGGGAGGTAAACCTATCTCTTAAATGTCCCAGGCTAAAAATGACATGTATCATTTTGATTTGCTGGCAAGAAGTGGCCACATCAAAATGTGAGGATGACAGGAATGTAGTTCCTGATTGACCAGCCACTTCCCAGGAGCAAGTGTGTATTCTGAAAGGGATAGCATAATTTTCAGTGGGAAGGGGTCATCTCTATAACACATGGCACACAAGGCCATATGTGACATGTCCGACATTTTCTACTTCACTTGAGTCCGCCAGCATACCTTTCACTCTCAGTGGGCCACTGTCTTTCTCATTTGGCCCACTCTCCAGCTGCCTTTCAGTGCCATAAGTATTTGTTGAATGAGTGGATCTATGAATGAATGAATATCTTAATTTTAATATTTATGAAATTAAATTAAGGTTAGGAGACAGAGTAATCTTGTATTTATTGAGCATTTATTACATGTCACCACTTGGCTAAAATCTTCACATTATCTAATTTAATCCTCAGACTAACTTTTCAAGATAAGTATCTTTACTTCCACTGTTCTCTGTGAGGGATCTGAAGCTCATGATTCCTAAGCATTTTGCCACAAATCAAATAGCCAGAATTTGGTGAAGTTGGAATTCATGCTCCCAAAGGTCAAGGCTCACTGGGATTTTACAGTGTCATTAAAGGAAATTCCACCAGTAGGAAGGACAGATCAAGCAAACTATATTAGGACAAGAGTTCTTCACCCACTCTTGCCCTCTCATTTATATTTTCTTTTTTTCTGTGCAGGCAGGTGCTGTGGAATGAGTGTTTTCTGTTTTCTTCTCTTTATTTAAATATGTTTTGGTAACAGTTAAGTACTTCTATAAACCCACCCACTTCACCCACAAAAATTCTCTCATCCATACCTTCTATGTTTCTGGAAAGTTAAATTCTAATAGTGCCTTTTCCTATGAAGTGAGTCCATTCAGAAGAGCAACTGATAAACAAGCACAGACTGAGCCATTGGTACCTGAGGGCTGCAAGGCCATTCTCCATCAGGATTTCCTGGGGCTCAGAGGTCAGAGCACAAAGAAGCTCCAGCTGAGGGGCAGGAAAATAGTACTGAACCCCAAAAGGGAGAAAGAAGGACCTGCCCCATAAAAGCAATGTAAAATGAGGCTCCACTTTGGAAACCTCTGTAAGCCCTTTACCATCCTGCCCCCCAGCTTATTCTTGTCTCCCTTTAGCCCCAACACCAATACTTTGGTGTCAATTACAGAATTCATTTTGAGGCTACAAGTGAAGGGAAGAGGAGGGGGATGAGGAGGTGATTCAACACATACATTCAATCAATGGTCAGACCAGGTCACAGCCCTGTCCCTGCTAGAGTAGCCAAATATTCAAGTTTGAGACTGAAGAGCTACCCTGGTTGCAGGACTTTCAGTGCTAAAATCTGCAAAGTCCTGGGAGAATGGTGAATTGGTCACCCTAGTCCTTGCTGACCTACTCTTTAGAAAAATATACAGGAATAATTTATAACCCGGAAGTCATTTAAAATTAAATATTAAAATAAATACTAAGGTTCAGGTGATCTGTTTACAGATAATTATACAATGTAAACAGATAGAGGGAAGTTTGTCATTAAAAATGATGGCATTTGATAATAACAATTGAACACTTTAAATTTTGATGTTGTGTGTTGCAACATTGTCTTATAAATAAATAAAAACTATAATAATCTATTCAAATTAGAGTTATCACATAAATATCTATTATCTGCTTTTCTTAACATTGTTGAGTCAAGTCCTTAATTCTATTGAAAAGTAAATATAAATCTGTAAAATATTAATATGAATTACATTTTAGAAAATAGCCTTGATTGAAGCATCCAGAAATAGGAAAACAAAATCATGAAAATGAACCTCAGATTTAATGTATGTGGATATTATGAGTCAGCCCATAGGACAGGACTTTATTGAAAGCCTCACTTTCAATGAATTGAAAGCCTCACTTATTTAAAATGTCAGAAATGGTAGTGTTCATTTGTTCAGATCCCAGGTGAATACAGCAGGCCATCCGAAATGGCTTTGCATATGTTGCTTTTAAGTAGAAAAGCTAAGGATAACCCGGGAAAGAAAACTTGCAACTTATTTACCATCATGAGCTATATATGCAGAGAGGTAGGCCCCTGCTCTCTCTCACGGATAGCAGAGAAGGGAGAATGCCTATGCTCTGGATCTTTAACTCACAGTGACCGCACCTCTTAGAGAACACAGCCCAACTGCTGTCCTGTTTGTGCCTGAGGCAAGAGCGAGGAGATGAGAGGAACACAATGAAGGAGGGGACTCTAGTGCTTCAAGGGGTACTGCCAATCACGGCACACGAGAAAACACATGCAATTCGTAGTGCCAGTCAGCACTTATTTCGACTGAAAGTAAAATGAGGCAATAACACCCAGATCTTGCTAAAATGTACAATGTTTCCCTTTCTTACTCTCTTCGTGTATCTCCATATATCTCTCTTTGGGATGACTATTTTCTCCAAAGGAGACAGTGTCTGTTGGAATGTGTATGTATTTGAGGTGATCTGTATCAGCATCTGTGATGGTTCATGTTCTGTGTCAGCTTCACTAGGCTATGGCTCCCAGTTGTTTGGTCAAACACCAGCCTAGATGCCGCTGTGAGGGTATTTTTTAGCTGTGATTAATATTAACAATCAGCTGACTTTGAGTGAAGATTAACATGAAATCAATAGACTTTAAGTAAGAAGAGTGCCCTCCAAATGACAGTGGGCTTTATATAATCCATTGCAAGCCTGAAGAGCGAGATGGAGATTTCCTGAAGAAGGAGAAATTCCCCTCAAGATTACAACATCAACTCTTGCCTGAATTTTCACGAATTTCAGGTTTGCTAGGCCACAGAATTGTGTAAGACAATTCCTTAAAGTCTCCCTATTTTATGTAATATAAAGTTCATAAAGCTATAGAGAGCGAGCTTTCAGAAGTGCTCTCGTACATGTATATATACACACACATAGAATATGTATATGTATACATATATACCTATAATCGAGTATGTGTATGTATTCATATATATATGTACGCATATATTATATTATTTCTATTTCTCTTATTTCTCTGGAGAACCCTAAGTAAGACAACATCCTTTTGAAAAGAAGATCTAGAACATTACAACCAACCACTGTCACAAAAGGACTCCAGTACCAATCAAGCTGGCTAGAATGAGGCTGTCACACCTGACTAGGAAGGTCCTTCTGCTGATTCTAGCAAGCTGAGGAAAATGGTAGACAATAGGTAGAGGGTAGCTTTCCCAAGGCTCCTGGTTGACCACAGTTTGCTCTGCTTAAAATATAGTACCTATGTTCTTAAGAAGTCTTGTCACAAAAGTACCCATAAAGACAAGCTTCAGCTGGAGAAGGAAGGGGAGTCAGGCCTAGAGACTTTCAAATGCTCCATAGTAAAGTCCTGTTTATCCTGCGGGAATTTTGATCATGATAATTTTTAACAGCTGCAGTATTTATCTGCAAAATCCAAACATCACTGAGCAGGGTTGGACCACTTCTGTTTTTCTCTCCTGGGTTCAGGCCTTTCTTCCCCTTTCTCTGCCAGCAATTTCATTAGTTTGGGGAGCCAAACCACAGGAACAAAGCAACCTCTTACATCCAGGGTTGGTCCTGAGAACGGCTCGTTCATCACTACCAGGCCAGACCAACCAGAGACTTCACCTGAAAAGCTAACCTTGTCCTTAAGTAGTTCCCTCATATTCAATTAGCGTTACAAAAACACATGGTTCAGGGAAAAGGCTCTCATTTCAGTGTGAGTCATCCTGTGGGCAACTTCCGATCAAGGTTTTTCAGCTGTGAGCTAGCAGAGTTAGGTGCAGAGATTTAAAGTCCCCTCATTCTTTTTTTCTTTTAGTCAGTTCAAAAGCTAGAATTGGGGGTTTGCAATGAAATGGTAACCTCAAGAATCCATGGCATATTCCCTTAGAAAAGACTATTTAAAATCAGAAACCCAACTGGATGCTTCTGCCAGTACCTACCAAAGATTGATACTTTGATTTTACAGATGATTCCTGCACACGTAGACATGGAGACATGAGCCACAGTTTGCACTGAGGAAGCTCGAGGTCTCTGACTCCGCCCCACATACCAACCATAGTGGTTGTAGATATATCCCAGAATGTAGTCATTAACCTACAAATAACTATTGAGTGCCTGTGATATGCCCAGTACTTTTCTAGGTGCTGAAATCTGTGTACTCAGTTTCCCAGAGAAGCTCTGGGTACGGCGCCTCTCTTAAGAATCTTTCATTACAGGGAGAGGGGTATAGAACTTGTGAGCTTGGCACTGGTACATGAGAATACCTGTGGCTACAGTGAGACAGAATATTCTTGATGGGAATATTACATGTTCCGTAAATCTGTATTCATAGGCCATAAATCAATTGCCTGATCACCTTACTTGGTACAAATTCCTCCAATTTCCTCTCCCACAACCCTACTGATGGGGAGTTTAAAAAGATGAAATGGCAAAGACACAGTGGTGCCCAGGCCACAGCTGGCCAAAGGTCCTGAGAGTTTTCAAACTGTATTTTGGTTTGGGGTTTTTGAGTGTTGCTGTTTTGGGTTTTTGTTGTTGCTTTTTAAACTGTGAAATATAGCTTACTCAATTATCAGGCAGAAAGGAGGAGGGCACCCTCAAATGTAGAATGTAACAAAGTGAAGGCTAAACTCTGCTCTTTTTCCTCTCTTGCCCAAATTCCTATCTAAGGGGACTGGAGAGTCACGCCCTACAAACTGTAAAAATCTCACCAGAGATTTAACCCTATATAATGTGGTCTTCTTTCTGACATTGACTCTGGCACCATACCACATGCCAGACAGAAAAAAGAAGGAAATCAAAATATTTTATCCCTAAATATGTTTCTTTGTCATATTTTTAAATGGCCTGCAAAGCTGTTCGGTGGCGGTGGAGGGGGCAAGGGGATTGCATCTGTAAAGGGTATCTATTACTATAACTAGATCTTTTCCCCTTCCAGTCTCTCCCAGTCCTGAAGAGATTAACTGAGAGTCTAACACCTTTTAGAGATCTGAATTGCAAACATTTGTCAACCATAGTCTCTAAGGGCAGCCATGCATGAGGCTTCATGTACATAACAAGAACTGCAGTCTCCACAATCCCTTATCTTGAACCTGACACTCCTTTCTGTTGATTCCAGGACTTTAGATCATAATAACAATTCTTTCAACCAGAAACTCTTTGAATCCACCTGCAAGCTCTCCCCACCCAAATTAGAGTTGTCCCACCTTTCAAACCAAACCAATATATACCCCATATGTATTGATCATGTCTCCCTAAAACGTATAAAACCAAGCTGTGGCCCAACAGCTTGGGCACCTTCCCGAGGGCACAGGGCCTCTTGGGACTGTGGCTCAGGCCTTGGTCACTAATATTTGACGCACAATAAACCTCTTTAAAATATATTACAGAGTTTGACTCTTTTCACTTGACAAAAGGATAATTTTTGAGGATAAGGGCAGGGTTAGGAAGACAACAGGAAGCAGGGAAGCACCCGGGGCCAGTGGCTGTGGGGAGCACTTAGCTCCCTCACTCCTGAGGTGGCAAAGGGAGGGTGTGACTACCTGCACAAGAGCTGTGGTCTCTGGGGAAGAACCACAGCATTTATCTGTGGTTTGGCAGAGAGAAAGAGCAGTGGGGTCACCTCCCAACTTAATTCTCCCCTAATCCTGCAGTTTCCTGCCAGCGCCTCCTATAGCCACACCAAAAACAGGGATGGGCCGGGCATGGTGGCTCACGCCTATAATCCTAGCACTTTGGGAGGCTGAGGAGGGCAGATTACCTGAGGTCAGGAGTTCAAGACCAGCCTGGCCAACATGGTGAAACCCCGTCTCTACTAAAAAATGCAAAAAATTAGCCGGGTAGGGTGGCGTGCGCCTGTAATTCCAGCTACTCAGGAGGCTGAGGCAGGACAATCGCTTGAACCCAGGAGGCAGAGGTTGCAGTGAGCCCAGATCGTGCCGCTGCACTCTAACCTGGGCTACAGAGCAAGACTTTGTCTCAACAACAACCACAATGACAACAAAAACAGGGATGAAAGAGACGCTTGCTACAGTCCATAAAGGTCAGCAGGATTGGAAGGGCAAATGGAAACTCACCAGCACAACTGCCAATCAAACAACACATCAACAGCAAAAGCGCTAAAGCAGTTTGTATTGCTTGAACTCCTGCTCCGAGGTAAGGTGAGAGGCACCAGGAACTGCATTCTCTCATTTGATCCTCCCAACAGTTGAGTTAAGAGAGCTCCCGGATAAGGATCAAATCTGAAACTCTTAGAGCCCCAGAAACAGAAACAGTGTTATATCCATGGGAGGCAGGAATGACCAGTCCCTGTCAAACCGTTTGAAAAGAAAAAGGGGACTCTGAACAGAATACGGGGGGAGGGGGTCACTAACAACACAATAGCTCTCCCCACCTCGCCACATGCACAACCCGCAGCCTGGACTCCTGAGTTCTGGTCTCCAGTTTGGCCACTAGCAAACCCACCTAAAGGAGTGTTTGGTTCCTAATAATTCAGTTTTGTTGACACGGAGTGAATGGAAATGAATTACTTCTCACTTCCTGTTTGGAGTCTGTAAAATTATCACACTGTCACAGAAACAAAATTAGTCAAAGCCCCGAGTGAGCCATTAAATTAACATCCCGTGAACTTGACTCTCCTTACTTGATTCATAAGACAGTTTACGATTTTAAACACCATTCTTGCGGAGGAAAATTTAAAAAGGGCTTGTCTGGAACTTTCTAGATTGCCTCCTGCGGTCGCCCAACTGATGGACATACTCCATTTTTAATACATTGCCCTGTTGCTGACCCTGTTGTCAGGTTTGGTCATTTGTGAAGGCGTGCAGGTGACTTTCTGTAACTAGAATTCCACACCCTCATAGTATTAGAATCTGGTTTACCAGTTAGGATTGGATTGACCCTTGCAGTGAGCCTCTGATGCGGGCTGGAACTCACACTCAGAGAGGGAGTGTTCATAGGCTCCCTAAGGGTTGGCTGCATTGGCACTTTTACAACCTGTGTTAATGGCCAGAAGCATATTCCTTGACCAGTAGGCTTGTTCTTATGGGCAGTGGATGAGACCAGCCTACCTTGCCAGGTGATGGGTCATTAGGTAGCTGGGAGGTGGGAGGCCAGAGGTCACAACCTGCTCTTTGTCTAGCGTGTGAAATGAGGAAAGTGACTCCCGGGTTACACACCCATCTGTGCTTCCCATGATTCTTGGTGAGAGTCTAGCATCCCATATAACTGAGCCAACCTTGTTCGGCCCCACCCACCCTACTCCCACCTCAAGTGCTGAGCACCTGCCTATCGGCCCTCAAGCCCTCCCCTGCCCTGTTCTGTGCTGCAGATGCCAGCCATGCAAACCGCAATTCCTAGGCTTCCTTATCTATCGGCTTCTGCTTAGGTTTGGCTGATGGAAGGAAGACAGACAGGACATTGGAGGGTGGGAGGTAGGAGGGCAGAAGCCAGGGTTTTTCCCCTTATCTCTCTGCTTTGGGTCTCGTGTCTCAGGCAGTGGCAGGATCTTCTTTATGGATCTAGCTCACATCTTCAGGGCTCAGGTGACAGCACCTCCACCTTCGTTCCTCCTACTTAACTGTTGCTGATCTCTAGGTCACCTCACGGTCTCCTTCTATGTGCCCTATCAGCTTTTCTACTAACTCCAGTCCCCTGCACCAAATTCCTAGCTTGGGTTCTGTCTTTGTGTCTGGAACCATCTGATCCTCTGCCCCTCTTCTTATGACTTAAATAGGCTCTGCTACTTGCTCTTTCTAGTGTCTTCTGCAAAGATCCAAAATGCCTCTACACTTTCCACTAAGAGATCCCTCCATTTATTGGTCCTCGCCAGCCCAGAGGAGTCTGGACTTCAGATTCCTGGAGAGGGGTCTCTTTGCAAAACAAGTAAGGCCTAGAACCTTGAGCCCAAGGTGGCAAGGAGCCAACTCACTTCTACCTCCCTGAATTCTGAAAAAGCCCAGAGATCCCAGCACTTGCACAAAAGGTCGCTGCTCATTTTAATCAAACCACATTGCTCTGCACGGCTGGGCTGTGGCCTTCAGTCAAGATTTCCTGCATGGCAGATTTTCTCTCCTCTTGGATAACAGTGATACTTGCTGCAAGCGTCTAATAGAGCTTGAAATTACCCTGGCAAGTTGTTTACTCTTCTTGAGAGTGGCACTAGGCTCTGAGCAGTGTTTGTCTAGCACCGTCATTATTTTTATTAACTACACCTTTGCACTTCCAAAGTGTGCTGTAAGCTCTGTAAATATTTTATTAGCTTTTGTAATTAGTCATTGCATCTCACAGCCCCACTGAGAAGTGGGTCAGTGTGACAATCCCCATTTTACCACTAATGTGGAAGACAGCCACCCAGAGATGGGAAAGAGGCCTTGGATTTGAGGGCAGAGGTACAGTTCTTTCTTTCAAGGGAAGGCAGGGACTTTGCTAGAGTTTATAGGGGTCTGATGGTGTGCAAATACTGAATAAGAAGAACAACTATCCGTCCCCTGCAAATGGATGAAATTTCCCTACACAGGAAGATGTTGAGAACAGGGTTTAAAAAAATAGGAAAAGTGGCTAATGCATGGAAGCTGCTATCTCATAGTAGCCACCCAAGAACCCCAGTTCCCCTTGCTCTCCCTTTCTTGCCTTCTCATTACTACCTAAAGCTTGATTTATTTGCCTTTGGAGGGGGATGGGGAGCAGGAAGAAACAAAGACAGCTACAGTCTTCAAGGAGTGTGGTCCAAGAATGTGACCTGTAAAATCCTTTATTGGAGATAGTTTGTTTTCTTTTGTGGTCAAGTATATGTTGATTTCTAAACATGTTTTCCAGGGTAACAAAATCATAGAGAGCTATTAAGTTAGCTTGTTGGTTATAATATTTAAATCCTTTCTACATTGCTTGTTTTTAATGCCTTAATATACCAAATAATGAAAGATGTAATAAAACCTTCTACTATCATTGTGATTGTATAAAATTCTCCTTATATTTCTAGGAGTTTTTGCTCTATAGTTTACTATTATATTTTTGAATGCACAAAGGTCTGTAGCTCTTTTATTATCCTCAAGGATTATTTCTTTTATCATAAACAATCTAGTTCTTTTCTTCAATTCATGGTGTAAGCCTCAAATTAAGTTTTATAGTAACTTGTCATCTTTCTTGTTTTTTAATTGTTTGCATTTGCCTGGTATATCTTTGATCATTAAAATCAAGATTAAAATAAACATTTCTTTTTTTTTTATTTTTAAGTATGTCTCATATACTTTATATAGATGCAAATTTTGTGGGGTTTTATTGTAGCCTGAGAGTCCTTTTCTTTTTTTTTTTAAAAAAGGAGAAGTCAACTTATTTATGATTATTAGTTTAAATGGTATATATTTTTTCCTTTTGTTCATGTTTTCTATTTATTATACTTGTTGCTACTGATTTATATATATACATTTTTAGTATGGTGCTTGACTGAGTTTTTTTTCTATACTACCACCCCCGCCCCCACTACCACCATTAATTTCCAACTGTTATTATGCTTCTCCATTTTGCTTGTGGGTTTCTCCCTATCTTCATTACCATATTTAAGCCTATATTTCCCATTGATATATGAGATGAAACTATGGCCATTCTCTCCCCAACAAGACATTTTGCCAGCCCAATCCCCTTTACCACTCCTTGTGACGGAAACTTTGGAGCATTTCTTACTTATTATAGCATTTCTTTCCTCCTTCAACTTTCAATTTTGCTAAGAAATTATCAATTCTAAACCATTAGTTTTCCTTTTCAAGTATTTATCTACTGTTGCAAAAAGTCTGCATTTACACTTTGCATTTCCTTGTTGCAGTATCATCTTCCATTTAGATCTTTTTTAGAAAGATCTAAAAAGATCTTTCTTATAAATTTCATCTTTTTTAGAAAGTATCTTTCCATTTTGCATTTGTTTAAAAGTTTTTAATCATTTTAGACTTTTCTTGGGTTTGCCAAGAAAGCAAAGGCTGACTGAGACAATGATCCAGAGGATGGCGTGAGTGTCCAGACGGTGACAGTGGGAAGGAGGAAGATAGGACAAAGATGCACTATTGCTCAGCCATGACTATAGGTGACTTGTTTGCTCTATCCAGGGAGATTGCCATGAATCCTCTCTCAAAACTGTCTGTCCAGAGGAAGAAAGAGGATGTGTTTATCCACCAGCTCAGGACTCTCCACTGGTCAAAAGTTTGCCTTCTGGAGTGTTAACTCCCTTGCATTTCCAGGTTGCACAGATGTGAGAAGTGAGTGGGTTCCCACAGTGGCTCCTGCATGGGATTTCACAGAGAAGCCCAAGGGCATGAAGTCAGAAGTGCAGAGCATGGATCTGAGGCAAGACACTGTCAGGTTACACCTGCAGGAAGCTGGTCAGATCCTGTGTAGAATTGGTTACCACAGCTAAGGTCTGAATAACACAGGTGAGGTAGAGACAATCTGAAGCAGTACACAGAGGGTTTACAGTGCAAGTGTAGTGCCTACAAATAGTTACACAGTCAAATCATATCAAAAGATTTAGAATAAAGAATTACAATTCTCCTGCAACCCATCCAGTCCCCAAGTCCACTTCCTAGAAGCAATTTATTTTTGCCTCCTTGAACTGTTTTCTCCTGATATTAACCTGCATATTTCTAAGTAATTTTATATTGCCAGTGTTTAGAATCTACTGATTCCCTGTAAAAATGATTCAAAATTTCATAGTAATATCACCAAAGGCCACTTCTCTGCTCCCATCCTTCTAAATGCTAACTAGTTTTTTTAAATAAAGTCAATGTTTACATTATTGTGCCTATGTAAATGACATTCACAGTGGAAAGTAGAGTATTATATTTTTTTCCTGTACTCTTTTTCATTTTCCTGAAGTTAATGGTCACCTGGTTTTATTCATTGACCTGGGTTTTTTTATGTACCTATATTTTTTCCCACACGCTGCATCTGATCTATCACACCAGTGTTTTCTTTTGGAATGCTCCATCATATCAGATGACCTTTAAGTAAATAGTTCCCTTTTATTCCCTTTAGATCCCTCTTTTGGAGCCTTGGCTCTTCTGCGATCTGAGAGGGTTGGTTCCCTAGACTCGCTACAAAATCCTTAGCAAGAGACTTCCCTTTGTGGTATTTTCTGTTGGAGACCATTTCTTGGACTCTATGTCTTCCTGTTTCTTGGTTTACTCCCTTAATTTACTACAATACATCCAGCAGTTATCTCCCACAAAAGAATGCCTTATGGGTTCTGTTTTTCAATCCATGCCTTTATTTCTCCTTCACACTCAAATACTTTGACTGCCTCTAGAATTATAGGTGAATTTGGAAGATGTTTTTTCTGTCTTCTAACATCCAGAATTGCCCTTAGGAAGACCCATCCCTGACATTCTGACTTTTAGTTTTCTATCTTTCTCTCTCTCTCTCTCTCTCTCTCTCTCTCTCTCTCTCTCTCTCTCTCTCTCTCTCTGGAAGAGTTTTGGAGTTCTGATATACCTGTGATATTCTGTAATCTCACAGTTTCATATTGGAGAGGATACTTTTTCACTCATTGTATTGAGCCCAATCTAGGCCCTTTCAATGTAAAAGAAATGTGTCTCTGTTTTTTAGCTATTTTCTTTTAACTATATGCTCTTTTTCTGGAACTCATCAATTTGATGCTGAATGCCTTAAATTTATTCTCTGTGTATTTTATCATTTTTCTATTTTTTCCATCATCTTTTTCCCAATTTCCTATGCATGTTTTATACATGTGACATTTTCTTTCATTTCTTCTCTTATTCAGCTTTTATAATAAGCACTTAAGAGGCACTCTATAACTGGTTAAGTAAATGTACTTCTCTGGGGATAATATAATTATTTTTATTATTTTGGAGTTTTCTTCTGTTTTGGGTATTGTCTTTTATATACAGACTCTTTTTAATTTCTTACTTTTATTTGATATCTTTCTTCATATACGAGGTTAAGCCAGTTAAAATTGGGCTTGGCGCAGAGCAATTAGGCAAGAAAAAGAAATGAAGGGCATCCAAATAAACAGTTAAAAATAAGTAAGTCAAATTAGCCTTGTGCACAGATGACATGATCTTATGCCTACAAAAACCTAAAGACTCCACCAAAAAACTATTAGAACTGATAAACAAATTCAGTAAAGCTGCAGGATACAAAATCAACATACGAAAATTAGTAGCAATTACATATACCAACAGCAAACAATCTGAAAAAGAAATCAAGAACACAATCCCATTTAGAATAGCTACAAAAATATAAAATACCTAGGAATCAATGTAACCAAATAAGTGAAAGATCTCTACAAGAAAAACTATAGAACTCTCGTGAAAGAAAAAGAAGAGGGCACAAAAGAATGAAAAGATATTCCATGCTCATGGATTGAAAGAATTAATATTGACAATACTACTAAAATGACAATACTAGCCAAAGTAATCTAAAGATTGAATGCAATTCCTATTTAAATGTCAATGACATTCTTTACAAAAATAGAAAACAATATTCCTGAAATTTGTGTGGAACTAAAAAAGAGCCAAAGCAATCCTGAGCAAAAAGGATAAAGCTAACGGTTCATACTACCTAACTTCAAATTTTACCACAAAGTTATAGTAACCAAAACAGCATGGCATTTGGCATAAAAACAGACACACAGAGCAATGGAATAGAATAAAGAACACTGACATAAATCCACACATTTACAGCCTACTCATCTTTGACAAAGGTGCGAAAAACAGTCTTTCCAATCAATGATGCTGGGAAACTGGATAACTATACGCCAAGAATGAACTAGATTCATATCTCTCACCATACACACAGACACAAATCAAAATGGAACCAAAATGGATTAAAACCTTGAATCTAAGACCTCAAAGTATGAAGCTACTAGAAGGAAACATTGGGGAAATGCTCCAGGACATTGGTGTAGGCAAAAATTTTTGTGTAAGACCTCAAAAGCAGAGGCAACCAAAGCAAAAATAGCCAATTGAGATTATATCAAGCTAAAAAGCTTCTGCACAGCAAAGGAAATAATCAACAAAATGAAGCGATAACCCACAGGATGGAAGAAATGTTTGCAAACTATCCATCTGACAAAGGATTCATACCCAGAATTCACAAGGAGTTCAAACAACTCAACAGCAAAAAACAAAACAAAACAAAACTCCACAAATCATCCAATTTTAAAATGAGCAAAAGGAGGAGGCAGAGCAAGATGGCCAAACAGAAGCCTACACCATTTGTCACCCCTGTAGGAGCACCAAATTTTAACAACTAGCTACACACAAAAAGCATCATCACAAGAATTAAAAATCAGGTGAAAAATCACAGTACCTGGTTTAGCTTCATATCACTGAAAGAATTATTGAAGAGAGCAGGAAAGACAGTCTTGAAGTGCTGATGCCACCTGTTCCCCATTCCTCAGAAGTGGCTGCATGGTGTGGAGAATCTGTGTGCTTTGAAGAGGGAGAGTGTGGTGATTATGAGGCTTTGCATTGAACTCAGTGCTGCCTCATCACAGTGGAAAGCACAACTGGGCTGTACTCAGCTGACATCTGCCCACAGAGGGAGCATTTGGACTTGCCCTAACCAGAGGGGAATTACCTATCCCAGCATCAGAACTTGAGTTCCTAAAAGCCCTGCCACTGTGTGCTGGAGTGCTCTGGGGTCCTAAGTGAACTTGAGGGGCAGTCTAGGCCACAGGTATTGCAATTCCTATGCAAGTCCCAGCGCTGAGCTGGGCTCAGAGCCAGTAGACTTGGTGGGCAGGGCACACAAGCTACTGAGACACCAGCCAGCGTGGCTAAGAGAGGGCTTGTTCCACCCCTCCCTCACCCTCTGGTAGCAGCCATGCAGTGCAAAGAAATCTGTGCACTTGGAGAAGGAGAGCACAGTGACTAGGGAACTTTACATTGAACTCAGTGCTGCCCTGTCACAGCAGAGACCTGGTAGGATTCACCAACTGCTGACCAAAGAGCCCCTGGGCCCTGAATAGCCAACAGTACACTGGCAATACGCTGTGGACCTTGGGATCTGAGACTTACTGGCTTCAGGTGTGATCCAGAACATTCACACCTGTGGTGGCTATGGCGAAAGACTCCTTTTGTTTGAGAAAATCAGGTGAAAAGTAAAGAGCACTGTCTTGCACCCTGGGTAACAACTTGGCCACAGGTGGGTAGAGCACCAAGTAGGTTCTTAGGGTCCCAAGTCCAGGCCTAGGCTCTTGGTCAGCATTTCCGTACCTGCCCTGGGCCAGAGGGGAGCTTGCTGCCCTAAAGGTTGAGTCCTAGGCAGCATTCATCATAAGCTGACTGAAGAGTCCTTGGGCTTTAGGTAAACATTGGCAGTGCCCTAGCAGACTGCCCTATGGGTCAGTGCTCATGGTGGCCACTGGAGAGGAGGCTCCTCTGCTTTTGGAAAGGGGAAGGAAGAGTGGAAAGGACTTTGTTTTGTGGTTTGAGTGCCAGTTTAGCTACAGTAAAATAGAACACCAGGTAAATTTCTAGGATTCCTAAAGAGCATTTCTGGAATTCTGAGGCCTGTGGGCACTCGCCACCCTGAAGGGAGGGACACAAACCTGGCTGGCTTTGCCACCTACTCATTGTAGAGCCCTAGGGCCCTGAGTGAACCAGGTGGTTACAGTGAGCTTGGGGCAAAACCCAGTGCTGTGCTGGCTTCAGGTCTGAACCAGCACTAACCCTGTCATGGCAGTGATAGGAGTGCTTGTGTTCCTCCCACCCCCAGTTCCAGGAGGCTCAGATCAAAGACAGAGACTCTGTTTGTTTGGGAGAGAGTAAGGAAAAAGAAAAAGAGTCTCTGCCTGGTAATCCAGATAATTCTTCTGGAAATATCCCACACCACCAAGGTGATACCTGTATAAGTCTGCAAGGTGATACCTGTATAAGTCTGCAAGGTGATACCTGTATAAGTCTGCAAGAACCAAGAACTTGGGTTGGGGCCCAAGTTCCTTCAAATACCTGGAAAGCCTGGAAGGACAGGCACAAGTAGTCCCAGACTGTGAAGACTACAATAAATGCCTAACTCTTCAATACCCAGACACTGATGAACAAGTATAAGCATCAAGGCCATGGAGGAAAACATGATCTCACCAAATGAACTAAGTAAGGCACCAGGGACCAATCCTCAAGGAACAGAGATATGTGACCTTTCAGACAGATATTTTAAAGTTAGTATTTTAAGGAAACTCAAAGAAATTCAAGAAAACACAGAGAAAGAATTCAGATTTCTATCAGATAAATTTAACGAAGAGATTGAAATAATTAAAAAGAATCAAGCAGAAATTCTAGAGTTGAAAATGCAATGGACATACCAAAGAATGCATTAGAGTCCCTTAATAGCAGAATTGATCAAGCAGAAGAAAGAATTAGTAAGCTTGAAGACAGACTATTTGAAAATACACAGTCAGAGGAGACAAAAGAAAAAGGAATAAAAAAGAATAAAGCATGCCTACAAGAATTAGCAAATAGGCTCAATAGGGCAAATTGAAGAGTTATTGGCCTTAAAGAGGAGGTAGAGAATGATAGAGGTAGAAAGTTTATTCAACAGATATTAGATAATTTTCCAAACCTACAGAAAGATATCAATATTGAAGTACAAGAAGGTTATAGAACACCAAGCCGATTTAACCCAAAGAAGTCTACCTCAATGTATTTATCAAGCTCCCAAAGGTAAAGGATAAAGAAAGGATCCTAAAAGCACCAGGAGAAAATAAACAAATAACATAAAATGGGGCTCCAATATGTCTGGCAGCAGACTTTTCAGTGGAAACCTTACAGACCAGGAGAGAGTGGCATGACACATATACAGTGCTGAAGGAAAAAAAAATCTTTTACCCTATAATAGTATATCCAGTGAAAACATCCTTTAAACTTAAAGGAGAAATACAGACTTTCCCAGATAAACAAAAGCTGAGGAATTTTATTAACATCAGACCTGTCCTACAAAAAAATGCTAAAGGGAGTTCTTCAACCTGAAAAAAAAGGATGCTAATGAGCAATAAAAATCATCTGAAGGTACAAAACTCGCTGGTAATAACATACAGGAAAACACAGATTATTATAACACTGTAATTGTGGCGTGTAAAATACTCAAGTAGAAAGGCTAAATGATGAACCAATAAAAAATAATAACTAAAACAACTTTTCAATACATAGTATAGTAAGACATAAAGAGAAACAACAAGAAGTTAAAAAGTGGGGGAACAAAGTTAAAGTGTATAGTTTTTAATAGTTTTCCTGGTGCTTATTTGTTTATGCAAACTGTGGTAAGTTGACATCAGTTTAAAATAATGGTTTATAAGATCGTATTTGGAAGCCTCTTGGCAACCTCAAGTGAAAAAATCATACAATGAATAGACAAAATACAAAAAGCTAGAAATAAAATCATTTAGAGAAAAATCACCTTCACTAAAAGGAAGACAGAAAGGAAGGAAGAAGGAAAGAGAAGATGACAAAGCCACCAGAAAACAAATAACAAAATGGCAGGAGTAAGTCCTTACTTGTCAATAACAACATTGAATGTAAATGGACTACACTCTGTAATCAAAAGACAGAGTGGCTGAGTGGATTAAACATGCACACGTGTACACACACACACATATGCACATACACACATGACCCAATGATCTGTTGCCTACAAGAAACACACTTCACCCATAAATATACACATAGACTGAAAATAAAGGGATGGAAAAAGATTTTCCATGCCAGTGGAAAACAAAAAATAGCAGGACTAGCTAAACTTACACAAAATGGATTAGATTTCAAGACAAAGACTGTAAGAAGATACAAAGGTCATTATATAATGATAAAAGAGTCAATTCAGAATGTAAATATAATAATTGTAAATAAAAATGCACCCAGCACTGGAGCACCCAGATATATAAAGCAATATTATTAGACCTAAAGAGAGAGAGAAGCCTCAATACAATAATAGTTGGAAATTTCAACACCCCACTTTCAGCATTGGACAGATCTTCCAGACAGAAAATCAATGAAGAAACATCAGACTTAATCTGCACTACAGAACAAATGGATCTAATGGATATTTACAGAACATTTCATCCAACAGCTACAGAATTCACATTCTTCTCCTCAGCACATAGATAATTCTCAAAGATAGCCCATATGTTGGGTCACATAACAAGTTTTGAAACAGTCAAAAAATGGAAATAATATCAAGCATCTTCTCTAACCACAATGGAATAAAACTAGAAAACAATAACAAGAGGAATTTTGGAAACTATACAAATACATGGAAATTAAACAATATGCTCCTGAATGAAGAAATTAAGAAGGAAATTGAAAAATTTCTTGAAACAAATGTTAATGAAAACATAGCAAAACCAATGGAATACAGTGAAAATAGTATTAGAAAGGAAATTTATAGCTGTAGGTGCTTACATCAAAAAAGAAGAAAAACTTCAAATGAGTAACATAACAATGCATCTTAACTAAAAAAGCAAGAGCAAACCAAATCCAAAATCAGCAGAAGAAAAGAAATAATAAAGATCAATGGATTTGAAATGAAGAAAACAATATAAAACATCAGTGAAATGAAAAATTATTTTTTTGAAAAGAAAAATAAAATTGACAAACCTTGAGCCAGACTAAGAAAAAAAGAGAGAAGACCCTACTAAATAAAATCAGAGATGAAAAAAGAGACATTACAACTGATACTGCAGAAATTTCAAGGATCATTAGTGGCTACTATAAGCAACTGTAGGCCAACAAATTGGTAAATCTAGATAAAATGGATAGATTCCTAGACACATACAACCTACCAAGATTGAACCATGAAGAAATCTAAAACCTGAACAAACCAATAATAAGTAAAAAGATCAAAGCCGTAATAAAAAGTCTCCCAGTAAAGAAAAGCCCAGGACTTGATGGCTTCACTGCTGAATTCTGTCCAAACATTTAAAAAAGAACTAATACCAGTTCTCTATTCTAAAAAAATAAGGGAGAGGGGAATACTTCCAAACTTATTCTATGAGTCCAATATTACCCTCATACTAAAACCAGACAAAGACACATCAAAAAACAAAAACTACAGGCCCATATCCAGCCTCTGGTAACCAACCACTAGTCTACTCTGCTTCTATGAGTTTGACTTTTTTAGATTCCACATGTAAGTGAGATCATGTGATATCTGTTCTTTCTATGCCTGTTGGTCAAAGGATACAAAATTTCCATTAGACGACAGGAATAAGCTCAAGAAATCTATTGTACAACATACTGACCGCAGTTAACGCCAATATGTTATAAACTTGAAAATTACTGAGAGTAGATTTTGCGTGCTAACCACAAAAATGTGATACATACATGAGGTAATGCATCTGTTAATTAGTTTGATTTTGCCATCCCACAATGTATACACAAATCAAAACATCATGTTGTAAACCATACATTCATTTATTTGTCAACAAAAAAGAAAATAAATTAAAAATGCAAATTTTCAATAAATAAAAGTAAGACACTAAAAGTCTGATTCCTCATGGGTGGGGTTGTCAACTGGAGGATTTCTCTGAAAGATGATCAGTTGGAGAACTGACAATTCTAACAAAGTCTGCAAAATGTCAGCAAATTACTGTCAGTTTTGTGGTGTCCTCAAGGACGGCTTTTACTCACAGAAAATATCATTTAAAGGTTTGTTTCATTTTGTTTAAGATTTAACGTTCAATTTATTAAAGTTATAATTTTTAAGTCCTGTTTCTTTTGTAAATTTTGACTTGTACTTACAAATGTTATGATCGAATTTATAAGCAGATCTTAGAAATCATTCCCGAGAGGTATTTGAGTATTTGGTCCTGTTTACAAACATAATTTATTATATACAGTTAAATATTTAAAAATGCATGCATAAACTGAAAATATT
The DNA here is from genome assembly GCF_043159975.1 of Macaca nemestrina. Lineage (NCBI taxonomy): Eukaryota > Metazoa > Chordata > Mammalia > Primates > Cercopithecidae > Macaca > Macaca nemestrina. The sequence continues at coordinate 104,332,330 of NC_092126.1, forward strand.
CAGTTTTCAAGTATTTTATTTTTTTCTGAATTAACAAACTTTTGTGAGCACATAATTCTTGCATTTAAAATATTAAATTTACATATATGTTAAATCTAAAGTTAAATATTGTAATTCAACCTAGAATTACAAATCTAAAACAAATATTGAGTACACATTTTAAACTTGAGTTCAAGGTTTTCATTTATAATTAGCCAAATTCTAGCATTATAAATACCTAAAATGTCAAATATGAAAAGATTCCCTTTTAATAAAAAATATCAATGCAATGATTTCTATTCTCTTAAGCCTTCCTATTCTTAATTCTAAATCTTGCTGGCGTTTAAAGATGCCTGCCCACTAAAGAAATAAAATTCTGCTCAGGCAGCCAGGGTTACTTCCTATGAGATTTTGTCAGACCTGGAGCTGCAGAAACTCAGAACCATCCTTCTCTCCACCCTTACTGTTGTACTGAGCCCCTCTTAAATAGGTCGAAAAATATGAAATCAGCACTTTTATAGTGTTAATAAAGACATTTATATCATAGGCTTCAAAGCACAAAAAGGCAATATTCTCATATCTCTCATTACTTAATTCTCTAGGCCACATAGTTCTTACACGTATCTAAAATGACATTTGAGTGAACTTGATCTATTTTCATGAAAATCATTTTCAGGAGCTCTTCTACTTTCTTCGCCCCTTGACCAAGGGTCAAATAATACCTTCTAAAACTGGTTTACACTCACTTCTGTATTCTTTATTGGAACAACGAATAAGTTGATAATGCCCACAGATAGCAAGGTAAGAAATGAGATTGGGCCCAGCGCAGTGGCTGATACCTGTAATCCCAGCACTTTGGGAGGCCGTTGGCTTGAGCCCGAGAACCCCAGAACAGCCTGGGTAACATGGCAAAACCTCATTTCTACAAAGAAATACAAAAATTAGTCAAGCATGGTGGTGTACACCTGTCATCCCAGCTACATAGGAGGCTAAGGTGTGAGGTTCCTCTGATCCTGCGGAGGCTGAGGCTGCAGTGAGCCAATATCACGTCACTGCACTCCAGCCTGGGTGGCAGAATGAGACCCCAAATCAAAAAGGAAAGGAAAAGGAAGAAAGAAATGAGATCAGACAGCAATGCATTGCTCTCCCACTTATCTTCATGTTAACTATTCAGCCTGGGGATATTTATCTTCTTCCCGGGTTATTGCTTCAGTCTCTTTTCTGAGGAGTGCATGCCTCACCACAAGCCTTCTGGGGAGGGTTGAAAAGGAAAGCTGTAGGGGAGATCCTCTGGTCAGGATGCAGACTTTGATTTAATTCCCCTAGGTTAGTTAAGCTTGAGTCATTGTCTTCCACCCTTGACTGTGTCTGGTGTCTTCTGTCTTCTAAGTCTTTCCAAGTCAATCTACCCAGGCCTCTTCCTGTGAAGAGGCAGTAATGAGTCTCTCACTTGCCTTGCTGTCCTTGCCACACCCCACTTTAGAATTCAAGTTGCTATCTACCTCCTTGACAGACAGTCTCTCCCAAGGGCAAGAACCACCCCCAATCCAATACACAAGCCACCTAGGTAGTGCCTGACAAAATAATGTTTGCTTCATAGTTTGGCTTTTATCTCACTTTACTTTCCCTGCAGGTTTCTAGAAAAGTCTTTATCTTGTTCTCCAGAAAGCAATGTATATTTGGTTAGTTATCAGTGAAAGCTGCTCAGCAATCACTGCCTGGGCAGCCACATGGAAGGGCTGCCCCATCTGGTAGGCAGCTCCAGCCTCTGACAGAGCCAGTAGTCTGGGTGCCCAGATCTGAGCCACCAGCTCAGACATCTGGGGTCCTGCAGAACAATCTCGTGGGTCTGTAAAAGCCAGGTTGGCTGGATCTCCCCTTCCTGCATGGTGGGCCCACAGTGCAGAGTTCACTTCCTGCCTGCCATCTTGCAAAATGAGAGAAACACAACTGCTGCAATTACGCAGCAAAAAACGAAAGGCCATATGCACACCTTTGATGAATAATCAGCTAAATAGACGATCAACTCCAAAACAATCATATTAATGGCCCTGTCCCCCTAGGCATCTCCCAAGAATATTTCTATCAATCTTTACAAAGTGTTTAAAAAGTCTTCTCGGCTTCTGGGAAAATGTCCTAAGTATAATTTATTTTGACACTGTGAGGACGGTTTCTGCAAATTTTTCAAAACTTCTTGTCTTGGGGAGGGACTCTCTCACTGGAACTCTGTTGAGTCTGATGACTGGGATTGTCGGAGCTCTCACCCTCATGATTCAGACGCCATAACCAATGGTGGAGGCAGGTTATTGTCATGAGTTTACCAACAGGAAAACTGAGATTCAAAGAGGGAAGTGTTCCCCACCCCCTGAGTCACACTGTCCTGCAGTGACGGCGTTGGCAATGAGAACCTGGTTTTCAACGTCTGGGCTTTTGCTATCATCCAGAGCTGCTTCCATGATTGGTGAAAGGAGAAGCCAGAGACTCTATTTGACTGTTTCCAGTACTTCTCTGTGGCTGTTCTCTGTTCCTGAGACATGTGGATTGTGATCTGTACCTCTTGGATGCTTTACTACTCCACTAGGTTCTCATGCACAGAACGTTGAATTAGAGACACTGTTAGACCTTGGAGTAGCCTACTCAAGGAAAAAAATGTAAAGCGACTGCTCATAGTGTGACATGGCTCTAGAGAACGTGTTTCAATCCATAGCTTCAGAAACTAAAATATTCTAATCTAAGACTTAGTTTTGACCTCTAACAAGGAGAGTAAATAAGCAAACCCAGACAATACAAGCCTGGGCAAGGGTCACAGAAGCCCAGCCTAGCATTTTAGCAATTAGGCCTACTTGTCCATAAAGCACTTAAAAATCCATTTCGACCATCCAAGTCGGTTCAAGCTCTTTAATCTTGGATAAAGTAAACAAGATTGTTTTTAAGGTTTTTTTTTTTTTTTTTCTAGTTTAAAGTAAGAATATTGGAAGAGAAAAAAATAAGACACTCAAGGCCAGACCTTTGGACCCCAGTAATGTGTAACAGCTGCAGATGCTGGTCAGGCGTCTTGGTGATATTTTCAGTCTGCTAATGCCAGCTCACCCTTTCACAGATTGAAAACAACTCATCTCTTTCAAGTACCCTTTTCAATTGCACCTCGAAAATTCCTTAACGGCAGCGCCCAGACATTTTTCTGAACCCCACAAAGTGTAGCTCAGCCCATGGGGTCTCAGCAAATGCTTGTTAACAGATGGCTCATTGGAAACAGCAGGCTTTGCGCTCCTCAACAATGGACAAATCTCACCACAGCCCCCAGGCACTACACTCTGCAGCCAAACCAGCTCCCTTTCCATTCTGAATCTCTGCCTCCCTGTTTTGCACATACTGGTTACACACCCGAAGCACAGTGCTACCTTTCTTTCTTCACTCCATCTCCCTCAGCTGAAGGGACACCTCAGAGGAGCTTTCCCTGACCTCTTTGGCACTTCCCTCGTTTATTTTTCTGCTACCAGTCTCTTGGCAGTGAGTTCTGGAAGGCATGGACTACTGCATGTTGCTCTGTGTTTATTTGTTCAATGTCTGTTTTCCCACCAAACTCCATGAAGGCAGGGACAACGAGTGCTTTATTCACCTCCGTATCCCCAGTGCCCAGCACAAGGCCTGCCAGCATGTGTACTGAGTTGAGCTGAATAACTGAGACATCAAGAAAACCAGGCTAAACAAATCTCAATTTATTCTCCCTTCCAGTTCAAGTTGTAAAGGATAACGTGTCCTTTAACCAACATGGCTCAGACAGCTGATTAGTCATCGAAGGCCACAAAACTCCAAGTTTACTGGGTGTGACACTCCAAAGTATGGATTTCAAGAGCCAGAGGAGAAACATCGTGGGGTTCTTGTCTGAACAATGTGTACCTACAAGAGAATTTCCAAGAATAGGAGGTGGAATGTGACCAGACCGGGGACAGCAGTGTCTATTTCTACTTGAGAAAATTGTTCAATGGAGCTACAGTCACACCTCCACTTTTTAAAGTTCTTTCTCAACTGGAAAATGTTGCCCTACATGGGGGATTTCCTGAAGTCCTGGTCACATTCCCTAAGTAGGAGGGTTCCGGAGAGGCCAGCAGGCTGCCCCTGTGTGTGTGCTGACAGGTGTGGCACTGTTAGGCAGCAATGTGCTGAACTTCGGACCCCCCTGGAGACCAAATACTTCAAAGCTGCTTGGAGACCTAGAAACACAAACAAAGCATTTAATCTTGAGGCCCTGACACTTATGCAAGGTAGAAAAATGTTACCAAAGGACCACACTCCATTCCTCAGCTTAGGAGAAAAGACATTGCAAACACACAGCTTTGAGGCTCATCATACAGCCCCTTTGGATTTTGTTTTGTTTTCATCTCCTATTCAGTTAGGATAGTCTTTGTTTAAACTTTTTATTTTGAAATAATTACACAGGAAGTTGCAAAGAGCAGAGAGGCATTGTGTACCCTACACCCATTTTCCCCAAGGGTTACATCTAACATAATTATAGTAAAATACCAAAACCAGGAAAGTGACATTGGTACAATGTGTGTGTATATTTCTAAGTCATATTTTCTCACAGGTGCAGATTCCTGCAACCATCATCACAATCAAAATGCAGAACTTCCATCACTGCAAAGATCTCCCACATGCTATCCCTATACAGTCACAGTCACCACCTCACTACCTCACCTATAACCCTGGGAAACCATTATTGTTTTCCATCTTTATGATTTGTCATTTAAAGAATATTATATAAATGAAATTATACAGTATGTGATGTCTTGAGATTGGCTTTCTTCATTCAGTATGATGCCTTTGAGATTTCGTTAGATCATCGTATGAATGAATGTTTTATTCCTTTTTATTGCGGGTGGATTTATCATGATGGATTACCACAGTTTGTTCAACTATGCACTTGTTTGAGGAGCATTTTGATTGTTTCCAGTTCTTAGATATTATGAATAAAGCTGTATGAACAATCATATAGAGGTTTTGTGTGGACATAAGCTTTCGTTTCTCTGGGAGTGCAATTTCTGGGTCATATGGTAAGTGTACTTTCAGTTTTTTAAGATATCACCAAACTATTTTTCACAATGACAATACCATTTTACATTCCCATGAGCAATGTATGAGATCCAGTTTGTCCACATCTTTGTTAGCATTTGATATTGTTAGCATTTTATAATGACTATTTCATCGTGTAGTGATAATTCATCATGTTCTTAATAGGCATTTCTCTAATGATTAGTGATATAAACATTTTTCCATGTGCTTTTTGCCACCATATATTCTCTTTGATAAAATATCTCATGTCTTGTGCCCACTTTCTAATTGGATTGTTATTTACTATTGATATGTGAGAGTTCCTCATATATTCTAGATAGGAGTCTTTGTCAGATATGTGGTTTGCAAATATGTTCTCACAGTCAATAGCTTGTCTTTTTATCATCTTAACAGATATTGAAAAGAGAAAGATTTTAAATTTTGAGATAGTCCAATTTATCATCTTTTTATTTTATGGATCGTGTTTTTGATGTCATGTCTAAGAACTCTTCACCCACGACTTAGGTCCTAAATATATTTTTCCTATTTTATCATCTAAAAGTTTTATAGTTTTACATTTTGCATTTAAATATATGATTGATTTTGAGTTAATTTTCTCATAGGGTGTAAGGTTTAAGTCAAAGTTCATTTATGTCTATGGATACCCAACTGCCATGGTGCTATTTGTTGAAAAAACTATCTTTCCTCCATTGAATTGTTTTTGACCTTTGTCCAAAATCAGTTGCCCATACTTGTTCAGGGATACGTCTGGGTTTCTATTTTGTTCTATTGATCAATGCATCTGTCCCTTCACCAATACTGCACACTCGTAAGTGCAGTACCTATATAATAAGTCTTGAAATTGGGTAGAGTGATTCATCCCACCTTACTCTTTTTCAAAATTCTAGTTTCTTTGTCTTTCCATATAAACTTTAGAATAATCTTGTCCATAGTTAGAAAAAATTTTATCTAGTTAATTGGTAGTTTTGGTTGTTAAGCTATCAATCAATTTGGGGACATTTTATACCTTTATGCCTATTCTAGACATTTCATACAAAAAGAATTATACAATATCTTGTCCTTTGTGACTGACTTTTTTCACTTAGCATAATGTTCTCATGGTTAATCTATGTTGTAGCACATATCCATATGTCATTCCTTTTTATTATCAAATAACGTCCTACCATATGACTACACCATATTTTCTTTATTTAGTAATCAGTTGATGAGCATTGGGTTCTTTATACCTTTTGGCTATTACGAATAACACTACTGTGAGCATTGATGTACACATTTTTATGTGGACATATGTTTTCATTTTTCTTGAGTATATATCTAAGAGTAGAATTACTGGATCAGATGGTAATTCTAAATTTAACTATTTTGGGAATTACCAGACTGTTTTCCAAAATGATTGCATCATTTTACATTCCTATCAGTAGTGTATAATTTTCTCTACATCCCTGCCAACTTTTGTTATTATCTCTTTTATTCTAGACATCCTACTTTTTTGTTCTAGACAACCTAGTGGGTGTGAAATAGCATCTAATTGTAGTTTTGATTTGCATTTCCTTGGTGACTAATGATACCAAACATCTTTACATCTTTTCATTTGCTTTCTGGCTATTTGTATATCTTCTTTGGAAAAATGTCTATTCAGAACTGTTACTTGTTTTTAATTCTATTATTTATCATTTTACTGACTTTCAATAGTTTTTTATATGTTCTAGATACAAATCTGTTATCAGATATATGATTTATAAAAATGTTCGCCAGGAGTGCTGGTTCATGCCCATAATCACAACACTTTGGGAGGCCAAGGCAGGCAAATTGCTTGAGATCAGGAGTTCAAGACCAGCCTGGTCAACATGGCGAAACCCCATGTCTACTAAATCACAGAAAATTATCCTGGTGTGGTAGTGCATGCCTATAGTCCCAACTACTCGGGAGGCTGAGGCATAAGAATTGCTTGAACCTGGGAGGCAGAGGTTGCAGCGAGCTAAGATCTCATGATTGCACTCCTGCCTGGGCCATAGAGAGAGACTCTGTCTCAAAAAATAAAAACAAAAATAAAAATGAAAATAAAAAATAAATTAAAAAAATAAAAAGTTTCTTCCAATATGTGGGTTTTCATTTTATTTTCCTAAGGATATCCTTCAAAGGAAAAATTTGTAATTTTGGTGATAACAAGTTTATTTGTGTTTCTTTTTTTGTTTTGTTTGTTTGTCTGTTTTTTTGTTTTTTTGTTTTTTTTTGCTCGTGCTTTGTTGTCATAGCTAAGAAATCATTAGAATCAGTTTATCAATTTCTGCAAAGAAGTTAGATGGAATTTTGATAGGGATTGTGTTATCAATTTGGAGAATATTGCCATCTTAAAATATGAAGTCTTTTACTTTATGAGTATGAAATTTTTCAAAATTGATTTGGGTCTTCTTTCATTTCTTTCAATAATGGTTTGTAATTTTCAGAATATATAAGTTTTATACTTTTTGGTTAAATTCATTTCTATGTACTTTGTTTTCTATGCTGTTATAAATGGAATTGTTTATTTTACTTTCAGTTTGCTGATTGCTACTGTATGTAAACACTATGATTTATAAAGATTTATCTTGTATCCTACAACCTTGCTGAGCTCTTTTACTATTTCTTTTTCTTTTCTTTTTTCTTTTCCTTTCTTGTCTTTTTTTTCTTTTTTTTCTTTTTTCTTTTTTACTGGATTCCATGGGGTTATCTATATACAAGACCATGTCATCTGCAAATAAAATAGTTTCACTCTTTCCTTTCAATATGAATGCCTATTTCTCCACATCCTCTCCAGCACCTGTTGTTTCCTGACTTTTTAATGATTGCCATTCTAACTGGTGTGAGATGGTATCTCATTGTGGTTGGTGGGATTGTAAACTAGTTCAACCATTGTGGAAAACAGTATGGCAATTCCTCAAGGATCTAGAACGAGAAATACCGTTTGACCCAGCCATCCCATTACTGGGTATATACCCAAAGGATTATAAATCATGCTGCTATAAAGACACATGCACACGTATGTTTATTGTGGCACTATTCACAATAGCAAAAACTTGGAATCAACCCAAATGTCCATCAGTGACAGACTGGATTAAGAAAATGTGGCACATATACACCATGGAATACTATGCAGCCGTAAAAAAGGACAAGTTTGTGTCCTTTGTAGGGACATGGATGCAGCTGGAAACCATCATTCTCAGCAAACTATTGCAAGAACAGAAAACCAAACACTGCATGTTCTCACTCATAGGTGGGAATTGAACAATGAGATCACTTGGATTCGGGAAGCGGAACATCACACACCGGGGCCCATTATGGGGAGGGGGGAGGGAGGAGGGATGGCATTGGGAGTTATACCTGATGTAAGTGACGAGTTGATGGGTGCTGACGAGTTGATGGGTGCAGCACACCAACATGGCACAAGTATACATATGTAACAAACCTGCACGTTATGCACATGTACCCTAGAACTTAAAGTATAATAATAAAAAAATATATGAATGCCTTTTATTTCATTTTCTTGCCTCATTGGCCTAGCTAGAACTTTCAGTACCGTTGAATAGAGGTGGTAAGAACAAAAATGTTTTGTTTCCGATCTTAAGAGGAAAGCATTCAGTCTTTCACCATTAAGTATAATGTTAGTTGTGGGTCTTTTACAGTTATCCTTTATCAGGTTGAAGAAGTTTTTATTTCTAGTTTGTCAAGCATTTTTCATGAAGGGTGTTAAATTTTGTCTAGTGATTTTCCTGCATCTATAGAGATGGTCCTTTGATTTTTGTGCTTTATCTTATCAGCCTATTTTCTCTCTGTTTTTAAATTGGCCAATTTCTATTGTTTTATCTTTAAGTTCATTAATACTTTTCTCTGTCTTATCCATTCTGCTATTGAACCAATTCAGAGTTTTTTCTTTTTGTTATTGTATATTCAGCTCAAAAATTTCCAATTTAAAAAGTATTTTCTATTTCTTTTCTGAGACTTTCTATTCTTTCATTGGTTCAAGTATGTTCATAATTTCACATTTAGACATCATTATGATGGCTGTTTTAAAATTCTTGTCAGATCAGATAATTCTAACATCTGTATCAACTTGGTTTTAGGGTCTATTGATTTCCTTTGTCATTCAAGTTAAGATCTTCCTGCTCTTGGTATGACAGTTGATGTTCCAATGAAACCTAGATGTTTGGGGTAACATAAGACACTAGATCTTACTTAAATCTTGTATTTTAAAAGGCCTCTTCTTACACTGTTCTCATGGGAGAAGGGAGACACAGTCTCATTATTGCCAGTGGAGGTGAAAGTGAAGCCAGGGGTAGGGAGGAAGCTCTTTTCACCCCTGGGCAGGGTTAGAAGTTCAGTTCCCCACTAGGTCCCGACTGAGAGGCAGAGTACATTTTATCACTCTTCCCCACCTTCTCCCACTGAGAGAGGGTGAACTCATTACTGTTGAGCAGTGATAAAAGTCTTCACTTTCTAGTAGGCATTTCTAACACCACCTCAGTGAGGAGGGAGAGGGGGACCTCATTATCTTCCTCAATGGGTGCAGGTGGAATTCCAGGATTACCCCATAGTCTCCAATTGTCATTGGATGTATGTGTGTTCAGGCTGGGGAGACAGTCTTTACTCAGAAATGAAATTCTCTGCTACTTGCCTTCTCTGACGTCACCCCACCCCACCAGGGGTCGAAGTGCCTTGTCCCAGGTTGGCAAGGGTAGTAAACTAGACTCTAATTGGTCTTTGCTAGATGGGTTGGAGTGGAGTTGAAGGTGTTTGACTGGAGTAGAGCAATGGTTACTTAAAGGTTTTCTGTCTTGCTAGACTGCCCCTTTCCTGGTCCTTTGGCAAAAAAAAGAGCAGAATTTGTGGGGAGCTTATTTTTGCCCGAAACCATTGGTATTTCTGAAACCATTGGTTTCCTTTGGACTCAGTCTAGGATCTATGAGGCCAAAAGAAACCCCAGGTGACTCATATCCCTTGTTATTCCTAGTGTTGCAAAGTCCCTAGTTGGTCTACTTTCTTTTCTCCATTTTTCAGTGTCTTCTTATGTTTGTTTTGTATATAATGTCCAGGGTTTTCAGCTGTACTTAGCTGGAGGAACAACAAAATGTATGTCTGCTCCATCTTCCTAAAAGTGGAACCTTTGGATTTTAAAGACTGGCTTCTCCTGGAACCCCCACATAAATTGCTTCATAAGGCACTGTTGCATGCATGGAGAACTAAGTGCCTTGGAACGGGATTCCCAAAGAGGGATTTATTTTTTTCCTATTTTTTTATTATACTTTAAGCTCTAGGGTACATGTGCACAATGTGCAGGTTTGTTACACAGGTATACATGTGCCATCTTGGTTTGCTGCACCGATCAACTTGACATTTACATCAGATATTTCTCCTAATGCTATCTTTCCCCCAGCTCCCCACTCCCCAACAGGCCCCAGGGTGTGATGTTCTCCGCCCTGTGTCCATGTGTTCTCATTGTTCAACTTCCACCTATGAGTGAGAACATGCGGTGTTTGGCTTTCTGTCCTTGTGATAGTTTGCTAAGAATGATGGTTTCTAGCTTCATCCATGTCCCTGCAAAGGACATGAACTCATCCTTTTTTATGCTGCATAGTATCCCATGGTGTATATGTGCCACATTTTCTTAATCCAGTCTGTCACTGATGGACATTTGGGTTGATTCCAAGTCTTTGCTATTGTGAATAGTGCCACAATAAACATACGTGTGCATGTGTCTTTATAGCAGCATGATTTATAATCCTTTGGGTATATACCCAGTAATGGGATCGCTGGGTCAAATGATATTTCTAGTTCTAGATCCTGAGGAATTGCCACACTGTCTTCCACAATGGTTGAACTAATTTGCACTCCCACCAACAGTGGAAAAGTGTTCCTATTTCTCCACATCCTCTCTAGCATCTGTTATTTCCTGACTTCATAATGATTGCCATTTAACTGGCATGAGATGGTATGTCATTGTGGTTTTGATTTGCATTTCTCTGATGACCAGTGATGATGAGCATTTTCGCATATGTCTGTCGGTCGCATAATTGTCTTCTTTTGAGAAATGTCTGTTCATATCCTTTGCCCACTTTTTGATGAAGTTGTTTGTTTTTTTTCTTATAAATTTGTTTAAGTTCTTTGTAGATTTTGGATATTAGGCCTTTGTCAGATGGGTAGATTGCAAAAATTTTCTCCCATTCTGTAGGTTGCCTGTTCATTCTGATGATAGTTTCTTTTGCTGTGCAGAAGCTCTTTAGTTTAATTAGATCCCATTTTTCTATTTTGGCTTTTGTTGCCATTGCTTTTGGTATTTCAGTCATGAAGTCTTTGCCCATGCCTATGTCCTGAATGGTATTGCCTAGGTTTTCTTCTAGGGTTTTTATGGTTTTAGGTCTTACATTTAAGTCTTTAATCCATTTTGAATTAATTGTTGTATAAGGTGTAAGGAAGGGATCCAGTTTCAGCTTTCTACATATGGCTAGCCAGTTTTCCCAGCACCATTTATTAAATAGGGAATCCTTTAACCATTGCTTGTTTTTGTCAGGTTTGTCAAAGGTCAGATGGTTGTAGAAGTGTGGTGTTATTTCTGAGGCCTCTGTTCTGTTCCAGTGGTCTACCTGTTTTGGTAATATCTATTTTGGTAGTAGTACCATGCTGTTTTGGTTACTGTAGCCTTGTAGTATAGTTTGAAGTCAGGTAGCATGATGCCTCCAGTTTTGTTCTTTTGGCTTAGGATTGTCTTGGCTATGCAGGCTCTTTTTTGGTTCCATATGAACCTTAAAGTAGCTTTTTCCAATTCTGTGAAGAAAGTCATTGGTAGCTTGATGGGGATGGCATTGAATCTATAAATTACCTTGGGCAGTATAGCCATTTTCACGATATTGATTCTTCCTATCCATGAGCATGGAATGTTCTTCTGTTTGTTTGTGTCCTCTTTTATTTCGTTGAGCAATGGTTTGTAGTTCTCCTTGAAGAGGTCCTTCATGTCCCTTGTAAGGTGGATTCCTAGGTATTTTATTCTCTTTGTAGCAATTGTGAATGGGAGTTCACTCATGATTTGCCTCTCTGTTTGTCTGTTATTGGTGTATAGGAATGCTTGTGATTTTTGCACATTGATTTTGTATCCTGAGACTTTGCTGAAGTTGCTTATCAGCTTAAGGAGATTTTGGGCTGAGATGATGGGGTTTTCAAACTATACAATCATGTCATCAGCAAACAGACACAATTTGACTTCCTCTTTTCACCCTTTATTTCTTTCTGTTGCCTGATTGCCCTGGCCAGAACTTCCAACACTATGTTGAATAGGAGTGGTGAGAGAGGGCATCCTTGTCTTTTGCCAGTTTTCAAAGGGAATGCTTCCAGTTTTTGCCCATTCTGTATGATATTGGCTGTGGGTTTGTCATAAACAGCTCTTATTATTTTGAGATATGTTCCATCAGTAACTAGTTTATTGAGAGTTTTTAGCATGAAAGGCTGTTGAATTTTGTTGAAGGCCTTTTCTGCCTCTATTGAGATAATCATGTGGTTTTGGTCACTGGTACTGTTTACGTGATGGATTACATTTATTGATTTGCGTATGTTGAAACAGCCTTGCATCCCAGGGATGAAACTGACTTGATCATGGTGGATAAGCTTTTTTATGTGCCGCTGGATTCGGTTTGCCAGTATTTTACTGAGGATTTTTACATCAATGTTCATCAGGGATATTGTTCTAAAATTCTCTTTTTTTGTTGCCAGGCTTTGGTATCAGGATGATGCTGGCCTCATAAAATGAGTTAGGGAGGATTCCCTCTTTTTCTATTGATTGGAATAATTCCAGAAGGCATGGTATCAACTCCTCTTTGTACCTCTGGTAGAATTCAGCTGTGAATCCACCTGATCCTGGACTTTTTTTGGTTGGTAGGCTATTAATTATTGCCTTAATTTCAGAACCTGTTATTGGTCTACTCAGAGAATCAACTTCTTCCTGGTTTAGTCTTGTGGGGGTGTATGTGTTCAGGAATTTATCCATTTCTTCTGAATTTTCTAGTTTGTTTGTGTAGAGGTGTTTATAGTATTCTCTGATGGTAGTTTGTATTTATATGGGATCAGTGGTGATATCCCCTTTAGCATTTTTTATTGTATCTATTTGATTCTTCTCTCTTTTCTTCTTCATTAGTTTTGCTAATGGTCTATTTTGTTGATCTTTTCAGAAAACCAACTCTTGGATTCATTGATTTTTTGAAGGATTTTTTTGTGTCTCCATCTCCTTCATTTCTGCTCTGATCGTAGTTATTTCTTGCCTTCTGCTAGCTTTTGAATGTGTTTCCTCTTGCTTCTCTAGTTCTTTTAATTGTGATGTTAGGGTGTCAATTTTAGATCTTTTCTTCTCTCTCTTGTGGGCATTTAGTGCTATAAATTTCCCTCTACACACTACTTTAAATGTGTCCCTGAGATTCTGGTATGTTTTGTGTTTGTTCCCATTGGTTTCAAAGAACATCTTTATTTCTGCCTTCATTTAGTTATTTATCCAGTAGTCGTTCAGGAGCAGGTTGTTCAGTTTCCACATAGTTGTGCAGTTTTTAGTGAGTTTCTTAATCCTGAGTTCTAATTTGATGGCACTGTGGTCTGAGAGACAGTTTGTTGTGATTTCTTTTCTTTTACATATGCTGAGGAGTGTTTAACTTCCAATTATGTGGTCAATTTTAGAATAAGTGTGATGTGGTGCTGAGAAGAATGTATATTCTGTTGATTTGGGGTGGAAAGTTCTGTAGATGTCTATTAGGTCCACTTGGTAAAGAGCTAAGTTCAAGTCCTGGATATCCTTGTTAACCTTCTGTCTCATTGATCTGTCTAATATTGACAGTGAGGTGTTAAATGTCTCCCATTATTGTTGTGTGGGAGTCTAAATCTCTTTGTAGGTCTCTAAGGACTTGCTTTATGAAGGTGGGTGCTCCTGTATTGGGTGCATATACATTTAGGATAGTTAGCTCTTCTTGTTGCATTGATCCTTTTACCATTATGCAATGCCTTTCTTTGTCTCTTGATCTTTATTGGTTTAAAGTCTGTTTTATCAGAGACCAGGATTGCAATCCTAGCTTTTTTTGCTCTCCATTTGCTTGGTAGATCTTCCTCCATCCCTTTATTTTAAGCCTATGTGTGTCTGCACGTGAGATGGGTCTCCTCAATACAGGACACTGATATGTCTTGACTCTTTATCCAATTTGCCAGTCTGTGTCTCTAATTGGGGCATTTAGCCCATTTACATTTAAGGTTAATATTGTTATATGTGAATTTGATCCTGTCACTATGATGTTAGCTGGTTATTTTTCCTGTTAATTCATAGCATCGATGGTCTTTACAATTTGGGATGTTTTTGCAGTGATGGGTACTGGTTGTTCCTTTCCATATTTAGTGCTTCCTTCAGGAACTCTTGTAAGGCAGGCCTGGTGGTGACAACATCCTCAGCATTTGCTTGTCTCTAAAGGATTTTATTTCTCCCTCACTTATGAAGCTTAGTTTGGCTGGATATGAAATTCTGGGTTGAAAATTCTTTTCTTTAAGAATGTTGAATATTGGCCCCCACTCTCTTCTGGCTTGTAGGGTTTCTGCCAAGAGATCTGCTGTTAGTCTGATGAGTTTCCCTTTGTGGGTAATCTGACCTTTCTTTCTGGCTGTTCTTAACATTTCCTTCATTTCAATCTTGGTGAATCTGACACTTATGTGTCTTGTGGTTGCTCTTCTACAGGAGTATCTTTGTGGTGTTCTCTGTATTTCCTGAATTTGAATGTTGGCCTGCCTTGCTAGGTTGGGGAAGTTCTCCTGGATAGTACCCTGAAGAGTGCTTTCCAGCTTGGTTCCATTCTCCCTGTCACTTTCAGGTACACAAATCAAACGTAGATTTTGGTCTTTTCACGTAATCCCATATTTCTTGGAAGCTTTGTTCATTTCTTTTCACTCTTTTTTCTCTAATCTTGTCTTCTCACTTCATTTCATTAATTTCATCTTCAATCACTGATACCATTTTTTCCACTTGATCAAATTGGCTATTGAAGCTTGTGCATGCATCATGAAGTTCTCATGCCATGGTTTTCAGCTCCATCAGTTCATTTAAGGTCTTCTCTACACTATTCATTCTAGTTAGTCATTTGTCTAACCTTTTTTCAAAGTTTTTAGCTTCCTTGTGATGGGTTAGAACATGCTCCTTTAGCTGGGAGAAGTTTGTTATTACCGACCTTCTGAAGCCTACTTCTGTGAACTCGTCAAACTCATTCTCTGTCCAGTTTTGCTCTGTTGCTGGTGAGGAGCTGCAATCCTTTGGAAGAGAAGAGACGCTCTGGGTTTTGGAATTTTCAGTTTTTCTACCCTGGTTTCTCCCCATCTTTGTGGTTTTAGCTACCTTTGTTCTTTGATGTTGGTGACCTACAGATGGGGTCTTGTTGTGGATGTCCTTTGTGTTGATGTTGATGCTATTCCTTTCTGTTCATTAGTTTTCCTTCTTTCAGTTAGGCCCCTCAGCTGCAGGTCTGTTGGGGTTTGCTGGATCTCCACTCCAGACCCCGTTTGCCTGGGTATCACCAGTGGAGGCTGCAGAACAGCAAATATTGCTGCCTGATCCTTCCTCTGGAAGCTTTGTCCCAGAGGGGCACCCGCCTATATGACATGTCTGTTGGCCCCTACTGGGAGGTGTCTGCCAGTCAGGCTACATGGGGGTCAGGGACCCACTTGAGGAGGCAGTCTGCCCATTCTCAGAGCTCAAACACTGACCATGCTGGGAGAACCACTGCTGTCTTCGGACCTGTCAGAGAGGGACGTTTAAGTCTGCAGAAGTTGTCTGTTGCCTTTTGTTCGGCTATGCCCTGCCCACAGAGGTGGAGTCTAGAGAGGCAGTAGGCCTTACTGAGCTGCAGTGGGCCCTGCCCAGTTCCAGCTTCCCAGCCACTTTGTTTCCCTAGTCAAGCCTCAGCAATGGCGGATGCCCCTCCCCCTGCCAGGCTACAGCATTGCAGGTTGATCTCAAACTGCTGCATTAGCATTGAGCAAGGCTTCATGGGCATGGAACCTGCTGAGCCAGGCACAGAAGGGAATCTCCTGGTCTGCTGGTTGCTGAGACCATGGGAAAAGCATAGTATTTGGACAGAAGTGTACTGTTTCTCCAGGTACAGCCTGTCTACGAAAGGCTTCCCTTGGCTTCCCTTGGCTAGGAAAGGGAAATTCCCCAACCCCTTGTGCTTCCTGGGTGAGGCAACACCCCACCCTGCTTTGGCATGCCTTCCCACTCTCCAATCAGTCCCAGTGAGATGAACCAGGTACCTCAGTTGGAAATGCAGAAATCACCCGTCTTCTGCATAGATCTCACTGTGAGCTGCAGACCAGAGCTGTTCCTATCAGCCATCTTGGAAGCCACCCCAAATAAGGATTTAAAGTAACATCAAATAAGCAGCTTCAAGGACTGTTTACTTCACATTGCACACTTGCAAGTAATTTTAATAAATTGTGTAAACAGGCCTGAAAAATCTAGAATACAATTTACTAACAATTTAGGTTTAATTTATTGTGTATTTATTTATGTATAGCTTTACTGAGGTTTAACAAATGAAAATTGCACATGTTCATGATGTACAACTTGATGTTTTTATATACATATACATTGTGAAATAATCACCACAATTCAGCTAATTAACATGTCTATCACCTCACACAGTTGACGTTTGTGAGTATGGTAAGAACACTTAAGATCCACCTTAACAAATTTGAAGTATACAGTACAGCATTGCTAACCACAGTCACCATGCTATACATTAGTTATTCAGAACATATTTATCTTGCATAATTAGGACTACATACTCTGACCAACATCTCATTTCTCCCACCCTCCAACCCCTAGAAACCACTATTCTCTGTGCTTCTGTGGTTTGACTCTTTTTCATTCTTGTATAAGTGAGATAACACAGTATTTTTCTTTCTGTGTCTAGCTTATTTCATTAGCTTAATGTCCTCCAAGTTCATCCATGTTGTTACAAATGGCAGGATTTTCTTCTTTTTTTAAGGCTGAATAATATTTCATTATATATTTATGTATTTATATATGCTACATTATTATATAATACATTAATTATATTTTATATTATTAATATATTATTTATATTAATAATTAATTATATAATTGTGATTGTATATAATTATATAATAATTACATGTAATATATATTTACATTATATATTATATAATAGAATATTTTATATTTATAATAGAATTATATTCTATTGTGGTGTCTATTGTGGTCTTAAAATATATTTTTTTCTTTATTCATTCACCCTTTAACAGACATTTAGGTTGTTTCCATATCTTGGCTACTGGGAATAATGCTACAATGAACATAGGAGTACAGGTATCTCCTTTGACATACTGTTTTTATTTCCTTTTGATATATATACCCAGAAGTGGGATTACTGGATCCCATGAGAGTTCTGTTCTTAATTTTTTGAGGAACCTCCATACTCTTTTCCACAATGGCCATACCAATTTACCCTTCCAGAACAATGTACAAATGTTTCTTTTTCTCCACATCTTCACTAACACTTACCTTTTGTCTTTTTTATAACAGACATTCTAACAAGCGTGAAGTAATATCTCAATGTGGTTTTGATGTGCATTTCTCTGATGATTAGTGATGTTAATGACCTTTTCATATACATGTTACCTTTTGCATGTCTTCTTTTAAGAAATGTCTATTCAGTTTTTTTACCCATGTTTTGATCAGGTTATTTGGCTTTTTGTTACTGAGTTCTTTTAGTATATTTTGTATATTAACATAGTTTGCAAATATTTTCTCCCATTCTGTAGGTTACCTTTTCACTCTGCTAATTATTACTTTTGCTGTAAAGAAGCTTTTTAGTTTGACGTAATCTCATTTGTCTACTTTTGCTTTTGTAGCCTGTGCTTTCAGTGTCATATCCCAAAAAATCATTGCTCAGACAAATGCTATAAAGATTTTCCGTATGTTTTCTTCTAGTTGTTCTATGGTTTCAGATCTTAAGTTTTTACTCTATTTTGAGTTGATTTTTATATATGGTATGAGGAAAGGTTCTAATTTTATTCTTTTTGCTCTTTTGCACCATTTATTGAGAAGACTGTTCTTTCCCCATTGTATATTCTTGGCACCTTTGTTGAAGATCAGTTGACCATATTTGTGTGGTTTTATGTCTGGGCTTTCTAACTGTTCCATTGGTCTGTTTTTATGCCAATGCCATACTGTTTTGATTAACATAGCTTTGTACTGTATTTTGAAAACAGAAAGCATAATGTCTCCAGCTTTGTTCTCGCTCAAGATTGCTTTGACTATTCAAGCTCTTCTGTGGTTTCATACGAATTTTAGGATGACTTCTTTCTACTTCTGTAAAGAACACCATTGGAATTTTGGTAATGACTGCATTGAATCTTTAGATCACTTTGGGTAGTATTGATCACTTTGGGTATTGACATTTTAGCAATATTAATTCTTCCAACCATAAATATGAATGTCTTCCTAATTATTGGTGTCTTCCTTATTTTCCTTCATCAATGATTTAAAAATTCACTGTATGTCTTTCACCTCTTTTGTTAATTTTATTCCTAAGTACTTACTTTATTCTTTTTTTGCTATTGTCAGTGGGATTGTTTTCTTAATTTCCTTTCAGATAATTCATTGTTTATATATAGATAACTCACTGATTTTTGTATGTTGTTTTTGTTTTTGCAACTTTGAATTCAATTCATTTATTAGTTCTAACAGTATTCTGTTGTTGAGATGGGTTCTCAGGCTGGAGTGCAGTAGCATGATCATATTGAAGTGCAGTAGCATGATCATGGCTCACTGCAGCCTCATCCTCCCTGGGCTCAGGTGATCCTCCCACCTCAGCCTCCCAAGCAGTTAGGACTACAGGTGCACATCACCATGCCTGGCTAATTTTTGTATTTTTTGTGGAGATGGTGTTTTATCATGTTGCTCAGGCTGATCTTGAATGCCTGGGCTCAAGCAGTTCACCTGCTTTGGCCTCCCAAAGTGCTAAGATTACAGGCATAAGCCACTGTGCCTGGCCTACTCCTAGTTTCTTAAAATATAAAGGTGTGTTGTTTATTTGAGATATTTCCTTTTTTTTTTTCTTTTTTTTTCTTTTTTGACAGAGTCTCACTCTATTGCTCAGGCTGGAGTGCAAATGCAATCATGGCTCACTGCAGCCTTGATCTTCTGGGTCCAAGCCATTTTCCTGCCTCAATCCCACTAGTGGCTGGGATTATGGGCACATGCCACTACAACTGGCTAATTTTTTTTTTTTTTAATAGAGATAAGGTCTCACTATGTTTCCCAGGCTGATTTCAAACTCCTGAGCCCAAGTGATCCTCCCACTTTGACCTCCCAAAATGCTGAAATTATAGGTGTAAACCACTGCGTCTAGCTCTTTTTAATATAAACATTTATTACTATAAATTTCCTTCTTACTACTCTATGTCATAAATTCTGGTATGTTGTGTTTCCATTTTTGTTTGTCTTGAGGTATTTTTTAAATTCCCTTTTGATTTCTTCTTCAACCCAAAGGTTGTTCAAAAGTGCAGTGTTTATTTTTCATGTATTTGTGAATTTTTCTATTTTTTATGGTTGTTACCAGAGTTGCTGTTGGGTATGGCTCCTCTCAGGTCCCTTGCAGGATGGCGCTGGTGGCAAAATTGCAGCTAAGTGGGGCAGGAGCCAAGTCCATAAGAGGGCACGAAAGATTCCAGGACCCCAACCAGGACCATACCACAGCCACTGGGTCACAGGCCTGCTTTTTCAAAGTGGCCCTCCTGGGTTTTGATGTCCACCAGTGTTTTGCAACCTCCTACCTGGATCCTAAGGCTCCTACAAAGGCACTTTTGTCCATGGATGATGATCAGATTATTGTTTATGTAGGGGTATAAGAGCTGGGGACCTATTATTTCACTACTTTGCTGATGGTATAATTTATTGAGTCCTCATGTTTCACATTTACTAAACAAGGGTTATGAATAAGAAAAGAAACAAAATCAAATTTCAGTTGTCACTTACCTAATTAGTGGGTTTTCATTGATGTAAAAGAATAGTGAGTTTGGGAAGTTCCTACAAAATCATCATTTATTTTCCTTTCTGAGGACATTGGTTCAGTCCAATATCATATGTTAATACCTCATATTCCCTTTGTAACCTTTCTGAACTCGCTAAGTTTCCATTTCTTATAATATCTGGGCAGGGGGGTGGGGAATAAGCAAGCAAAACTGAAATCTCTTTCAGACTAGTTCTGCAAGACATTAAGCCCCTTTCTAAATATTTCTAAAGGTGAAGAATTAGAGATGCCTCCTCTCTCTCTAAGCTGCTTCTAGCTTTTGCTTAGTGACTTCTATCTCATCTCTGTTCCTACTGGCTGTTGTGTTCTCTTCGCATTTTTTTTTTTTTTTTTTTTTTTGCCCCAGACATCAATATAGCTGCTTCCGCCTTCCTCCCCCACAAATACCACTAATACAGGGCTTTATAGATAAGGAGATTCCCTAAATGTTTGCAGATAACAAAGGGGAAATACTGCACAAGACCAAAGAGTAACAAAGCTGACCATGACTGCCTTGGATATATTTTACAGACTGGCACCCCAATTCCTGACTACTGAGATCACTAGGGAGAATCCAAAAACTCCAATATTAAATTACTGAGGCTGAGTAATTTCTCTCCTTTTGTCTTGAAAAGGGCCAGGGAGCTCATTTATAACCAAAAGGGCTATTCAAGCATTTTCTTAAAGAAAATAATTGTTTTCTTTCTGAAAATAAATTCCCTTTTCCAAAGGCAAAATTGCTTGTTTTTAAACAGCATTTACCCAAATACTTTTTAAATGATCATGTTTTTTAACTAAAAATCAATTTATGTGGTCTGACAAGTTTTTTTTTTCAATGTATAAATATATCTATATGAAAAGCCTTCCAAGGTTTTAAAATTAAATTAGATCACAGTGCATGCTTAATGGAGCCTCAGTTTTCTCATCTATAAAACTGTGGATGCTGTGAACTACCTTACAACACTATTGTGCTATAAATGAGTCACAAAATATGCAAATACTATAGGCATCTAGCCTGGTTTCTGGCACACAGAGCACACTCACTGTGTTAGCTGATCTTATAATGATAAAAGTAAAATTAAAAGAAACTAAGAGCGTCTTGAAATATTTGGGTGGGAATTACCACACCTTACCAAATACATGATTTTCTCTCCATATGTGGTGTTTCAAAACTTACTTAGAGGAGAAGGGATCCTGAGAATGCTTCTTTCCAAAACAATCTTTCTTCTTCCCATATCACCCCTTCATTACTTTAAAACATTGTCTTGTGATAGAAGACATAAAAAATTGTCTATTAACTTTTTAATTGATACATATTTATGGGGTACATGTGATACTTTGTTATATGCATAGAATGTGTAATGATCTAGTTAAAATATTTGGGGTATCTGTCACATCGAGTGTTTATCATTTTTATGTGTTGAAAATATTTCAAGTCCTCTCTTCTAGTTATTTTGAAATACTTAATACATTGTTGTTAGCTACAGTCATCCTACTCTGCTATTGAACATTAAGACTTATTTCTTCAATCTTACTGTATGTTTCTATCCATTAATCAGACTCACCTCCCAAACCCCACCCACACATCCTTCCCAGACTCTAAGGTCTATCATTCTACTCTACCTCCGTAAGATCAACATTTTTGAGCTCCCACATATTAGTGAGAACATGCAATATTTATCTTTCTGTGCATGGCTTATTTCACTTAACATAGTGACCTCCAGTTCCATCCATGGTGTTGCAAATGACATAAAATCATTCTTTTTTATGGCCAACTAGTATTTCATCGTGTATATATACCACCTTTTCTTCATTCATTCATTCATTGATGGACACTTCGATTGATTTCACATCTTTGGCATTGTGAATAGTACTGCTTGTCACATGAACTTGTAGACACCGTTTTGATATACTGATTTTTTTCCTTTGAAGAAATTTCTAGTAGTAGTGATTACTGAATCATATGGTAGTTCTATTTTCTGTTTTCCATGGTGGCTGTATTAATTTACATTACCACCAGCAGTGTATGAGTTCCCTATTCTCTACATCTACACCAGCATCTGTTATTTTTTGTCTTGGGATAATAGCCATTCTGACTGAGCTTAAATGATATTTCATTGAGGTTTTGATTTGCAATTCACTGTTGATAGTGATATTGAGCACTTTTTCATAGACCTGTTGACCATTTGTATGTGCTGTTTTGAGAAATGTCTATCCATGTCTTTTGCCCACTTCTTAATGGGATTATTTGTTTTACCTGTTGTTAAGTTGTTTGCATTCCTTGAATATTATGGATATTAGTTCCTTGTCAGATGAAGAGTTTGCAGATATGTTCTCCCATTCAACAGGTTTTCTCTTCACTCTGTTGATTGTTTCTTTTCTTGTGCAGAAGTTTTTAGTTTAATTAAATCCCATTTGTCTATTTTTGTTTTTGTTGTCATGCTTTTGAGGTCTTAGCCATAAAATCTTTGCCTAGACCAACATCTTAGTGTTTTTTATGTTTTCTTCTAGTAGTTTCATACTTTCGAGTCTTACACTTATGTTTTAATCTATCTTGAGTTGACTTTTGTGTATGGCGAGAGATGAGGGCCCAGTTTCATTCTTCCGCATATGACTATCCAATTTTCCCAGCACCCTGTACTAAAGAGACTGTCCTTTCCCCCATGCACGTTCTTGGCATCTTTGTCTAAAATGAGTTGGCTGTAAATATGAGGATTTATTTCTACGTTCTCTATTCTATTCCATTCCATTGGTCTATGTGTCTGCTTTTATTACCAATACCATGCCATTTTGACTACTACAGCCTTGTAATATATTTTGAAGTCAGGTAGTGTGGTGCCTCCAGCTTTTTTCTTTTTGCTCAGAATTGCTTTGACTTTTTGGGCTTCTTTTGGTTCCATATAAATTTTAGGATTGTTTATTCTATTTCTGTGAAGAATGCTATTGGTATTTTCCTAGGGATTGCATTAAATCTGTAGATCGCTTTTGGAAGTATGGTTATTTTAATAATATTGATTCTTCCAATCCATGAGCGTGGAATATCTTGCCATTTGGCCATTTGTCTGTGTCATCTTTAATCTATTTCATCAGTGTTTTGTGGTTTTTCTTGTGGAATTCTTTCACCTCCTTGGCTAAATTTATTTTTGTTTTGTTTTATTTTGCTTTTTGGTTTTTTGTTTGTTTGTTTGTAGCTATTGTAAATGGGATTGCCTTCTTGATTTATTTGGGCTAGCTGAAAGTATGTTGATTTTGTATTCTGCAACTTTACTGAATTTATTGATCAGTTCTAAGAGTTTTTTGGTGGAATCATTAGGATTTTCTAGAAATGAGATTATGTCATCTGCAGAGAGGGATACTTTGACTCCCACTCTTCCAACATGGATGCCTGGTACTTCTTTCTCTTGCCCAGTTGCTCTGGCTAGGACTTCCAGTACTGTGTTGAATAGTAGCGGTAAAAATGAGCATCCTATTTTTTTCTAGTTCTTAGAGGAAAGACTCAGTTTTTCCCCAACCAGTATGATATTAGCTGTGGGTTTGTCATATATGGTCCTAATTGTGTTGAAGTAAGTTCCTTCTATGTCTTGTTTTTTGAGAGCTTTTTAAATCATGAAGTGATGTTGAATTTTATTAACTGCTTTTTCTGCATCTATTGAGATGACTATATGGTTTTTGTCCTTTATTCTGCTGATGTGATGTATCATGTTTATTGATTTGTGTATGTTGAATCTTTGCATCCCTGGAATAAATCCCATTTGATCATAGTGAATGCTTTTTTTGTTTGTTTTTTGAGATGGAGTCTTGTCCCCCAGCCCAGAGTGCAATGGCACAATCTCAGCCCACTGCAACCTCTGCCTCCCAGGTTCAAGCACTTCTCCTGCCTCAGCCTCCCAAGTAGCTGGGCTTACAGGCCTGTGCCATCATGCCTGGCTAAATTTTGTATTTTTTAGTAGAGATGGGAGTTTCACCATGTTGGTCAGGCTGGTCTCAAACTCCTGACTTCAGGCGATCCACCCGCCTCAGCCTCCCAAAGTGCTGAGATTACAGGCGTGAGCCACCACACCTGGCTGAATGATCTTTTTAATGTGCTATTAAACTTGGACTGCTGGTATTTTGTTGAGAATTCTTGCATATATGTTCATCAGGGATATTAACCTGTAGTTTTCTTTTTTTGTTGAGTCTTTGTCCAGTTTTGGTACCAGGGTGATGCTGGTCTTATAGAATGAATTAGGAAGAATTTCTTCCTCTTTAGTTTTTCTGGAATAGTTTGAGGAGAATTGTTGTTAGTTCTTCTTTTTAAAGCTAATAGAATTCAGCAATGAAGCCATTCTGTCCTGGACTTTTCTTTGTTGGGAGACTTTTTTTACTGTTTCAATCTCATTACTCATTACTGGTTTGTTCTGTTTTTCTATTTTTCCTGATTCAACCTTGGTTGGTTGTATGTGTCCAGAACTTTATTTGTTTACTCTAGATTTTCCAGTTTGTTAGTGTACAGTTGTTCATAAGAGTTTCTTTTGATCTTTTGTATTTCTGTGGTATCACTTCTCATGTTTTCTTTTTTATTTCTGATTTTGTTTATTTGGGTCTTCTCTCTTTTTTTTCTTGGTTAGTCTAGTTAGTGGTTTATAAAATTTATCTTTTCAAAAAGCCAACTTTTATTTTTTATTATTTATTTATTTATTTTGAGACAGGGTCTCACTCTGCCACCCAGGCTGGAGTGCAGTGGCACAATCTCGGTTCACTGCCACTCTGCCTCCTGGGCTCAAGTGATTCTCTCACCTCAGTCTCCCAAGTAGCTGGGACCACAGACAGGCACTAATTTTTTGTATTTTTGGTAGAGATGGGGTTTTGTCATGTCGCTCAGACTGGTCTTGAACTCCTGGGCTTAAGCAATCCTCTCGCCTTGCCCTCCCAAAGTGCTAGGATTACAGGTGTGAGCCACTGCACCCAGGCAAAACCAATTTTTCATTTCGTTGATTCTTTGCATTATTTTTTAGTCTCTAATTCTAATTCTGCTATGATCTTTATTATTTCTTCACTTCTACTACTTTGGGATTTCATTTGTCCTTGCCTTTTAGTTTCCCGAGGTCCATAATTAGATTATTTGAAATCTTTTTACTTTTCTGATGTAGTTGTTTATTGCTATAAACTTCCCTCTTAGCACTGTTTTTTCTGTATCCCATAGGTTTTGGTAT
Source organism: Macaca nemestrina (assembly GCF_043159975.1). Taxonomy (NCBI): domain Eukaryota; kingdom Metazoa; phylum Chordata; class Mammalia; order Primates; family Cercopithecidae; genus Macaca; species Macaca nemestrina. Next base: position 104,357,651 of record NC_092126.1, read on the forward strand.
ACTACGTTTCAATTTTCATTTATTTCCAGAATTTTAAAAGTTTTCCTCCTTAATTTCTTCCCTGATCAAGTGATAATTTAGGAGTGTGTTGTTTAATTTGCGAGTATTTGTATTGTTTCAAAGTTCCTCATGCTGTTGATTTCTAGTTGCATTCCACTGTGGTCTGAGAAAATATTTATATGATTTTATCTTTTTATTTGTGGAGACCTGTTTTGTGGCCTAACATAGGGTCTATCCTAAAGAATGTTCCATGTGCTAATGAGAACATGTATTTTGTGGTTGTTAGAGGAAATGTTTTCTAAATGTCTGTTACATCCATTTAGTCTAATGTGCAGTCTCAATTCAATGTATATTTGTTAATTTTCTGTCTGGATGATCTATCTGATGCTGAGAGTAGGGTGTTGAAGTCCCTATTATTGTTATATCGGAGTCTGTCTGTCCCCTTAGATCTAATGATATTTGCTTTATATATCTGAGTGCTCCATTGCTGGGTGTGTCTGTATTTTAAATTGATCCCTTTATTATTATATAATAGACTTCTTTGTTTCTTTTCATTGCTTTTGACCTAAAGTCTGTTGTCTGATGTAAGAATAGCTATTCCTGCTTACTTTTGGTTTCTATTTGCATGGAATATCTTTGTTCCATTCCTTTACTTTCAGACTTGATGTGTCTTTACAGGTGAGGTGAGTTTTATATAGGCAGCATATAGTTGGGTCATTTTTTAATCCATTCAGTCAGCGTATATCTTTTAAGTGTATCATCTATTTATATTCAAGGCTATTTTTGATATGTGATGGGTTATTCCTATCATTTTATTAATTGATTTCTGATTGCTTTATATATCTTTATTCTTTTTACTTATTGTTTATACTTGTGATTTTGTGGTTTTCTGTAGTGGTAACAACTGAATTCTTTCTCTTTATTTGTGAATTTGTTCTACTAGTGGGTTTTATACTTTCATTATTTTCGTGATGGTAGATATTATCCTTTGACTTCCAGGTGTAGGACTCCCTTAAGCATTTCTTTTAGGGCTTGTCTAGTGATGATAAGTTCCCTCAGCTTTTGCTTGTCAGGAAAGACTTTATTTCTCCCTCATTTATGAAGAATAAGCTTCCCAGGTATAGTATCTTTGACTGCCAGGTTTTTTTTCTTTTGGTACTTTGAATATATCATTTTATTATTTCCTGTCCTATAAGATTTCTTCTGAGAATCTGCTGTTAGTCTGAAGCAAGTTCCCTTATAAGTGACTAGATGCTTTCCTCTTGCTGTTTTGAGAATATTCTCCTTGTCTTTGACCCTTGATAGTTTGACTATAATGTGCCATGAAGATCTTCTTGAATTGTATCTATTTGAGGATCTCTGAGTTTCCTGTATCTCAATATTTAAATCTCTTGCTATACTTGGGAAGTTTTCAGTTATTATTTTGTCAAATATGTCTTCCATTCCTTTCATTTCCTTTTTGCCTTCTGTTTATAGCCAAAGAAATCATATGAAGATTACACTATTGCATGTACCCAGAATCAAAGCCAAAGAGCCCTACCCAATCAATATCATAGATACATCTTCAGTAAAAAGTTCTCCCCTACAAAAGCAAATTCAAAAAATTGGAAGAAGTAACTGTTACACCACATGCACAGACAAAAATGTAGGAACACAAAAAACATGAAAAAGCAAGGCAATATGAAATTCTAAGAAATTCTAAACCAGAAATGTTTTTGGTTGCTTTATGGTGTTCCATATGTTACATAGGCTTTGTTCATTCTTTTTTCTTTATTGTTGTTTGACTGGGTTATTTCAAAAGTCCTATCTTTAAGTTCTGACTTTTTTTTTCCTGTTTGATCTGGTCTATTCTTGAAATTTTCAAATGTATTTTGCATTTTATTCAATGAATTTTTCAGTTCTAAAATTTCGTTCTTTTTGATGGTAGCTACCTATTTGATATATTTCTCATTCAAATTCTGAATCACTTTCCTGATTTTTTATATTATTTATCTGTGTTTTCTTATACCTCACTAAATTTCTTTAGTATTATTATTTTGAATTCTTTTTCCAGAATTTCATAAATTGTTTTCATTGAAATCTACTGCTGGAGAGTTTTTGTGTTCCTTTGGAGGTGTCATATTTCTTTGCTTTTTTCTGTCTCTTATGTTCTTACATTATCTGTGCATCTGCTGTAATAGTTACTTCTATCAACTTTTTGTATTTCCTTTTGTAGGGGAGGACTTTTTTCTGAAGATGTGTCTACGGTATTAGCTGGGTAGGGCACTTTGGCTTTGATTCTGAGTGCCTGCAATAGTGTGGTCTTCATATGATTCATTTGGCTATAAACAGCATTCAGTGGTATTTGTGGCTTAGGGTGCAGTTGTTAATGGAGGCTGTGGTGAAGTTTTGCTGAGGATGGAAACATCAGGTAAATCAGTCCTTGGGCTTCAGCAATGGCAATGGCAAGCTGAGCATTCCTGTCCTTGGGCCCCAGAGCAGCATACACTGGCATCAGTGTTCACAGGTTCAGGTGAGTCAATTCTTGGGCCTGTTGGGGACTTGCTCAGGTGCTGGTAGTTGCCGCGATGGACCTGGTGGATGGGTGAGTAGGCTTCAGACCATGGACAGCAAGCACGGCATGGGCAACAGCAGTATCAGTGGTGGAACAACTGTCTGGCTCCCAAGCAGTCTGCACTGGTGTTGCGGGTGGCTGCAACAGGATGGGTGAGCCAGTCCCCAGGCCCACATGTGGCATGTGTGGGTAGGTGCCAGCTGTCGTGGTAGTGACGCATTGGGTGGGCTCAACCTCAAGCCCTCTAGAGGAGTGCTTAGGCATCAATGATGGCGGATGGGGTTAGCTAATCCTCAGGCTCCCAGGAAGCATGCTTGGGCATTGGAGAGGGTGAGGCTGGGCCAGGAGGACCTGTCCTCAGGTCCCTGGTGGCACATGCACGTGCTGGCTATGGTAGGCAGGGGTTGGGTGATCCTCAGGCCCTGGAGGAATGCTTAGATGAATGCAGGTGGCGGCAGCTTCACTGCAGCCCTACTGGGGAGGGAAGGGTTGCTTTGAGTGGCAGAAGCAGTAGGCAGGTGACTGGGGAGGGTGCATTTCAACCCCAAGCAGCAGTGGCAGGTGGGAGTGTCTGTCCTCAGGGCCCGTGAAAATGTGCAGCAGCTTGCACTTCAGCCTTGGTGGTCAAGAGGTTCTTCCATGGCTAGGATTGCAGGAGTCTGTGTTGAGAAGTAGACCACTGGGAGTCTCTCACTTACCCTTTTCCTGCATTGGAGAGCCTCTCCATACCCCCAGACAATCTCAGCCAAGCAGGCTGCCTTGCTTTCCTCTCCTTCCTTGCTTTAGGTGTTTCCTATTGCTTTCCTATTACATTCCAGCTTACCCTCTTAGATGATCTATTCTAAGTGTGATTATCCACTCACCGTTTCAGTTCTTTGCAGAGGAATCAAGTCAGCCATCTAGAAGCCCTGTGTCTATTAACTTTTCTTTTCATTTTCAAACTGTAACATTCCTCTGTTATTTTTTAAATTCAGCATGCTTTTATGAAGGTAACAGTATTTATGAGCATTTTAGTTCATATAGAGTCTCATTTCCCCAATCTTTTCTTAACTATTAACTTTTCTAGTGATTTTTTTTTAATGTAACCATTATGACTAGGAAAAGAATATTATCCAGTAGCTTTCCCTTGAGTTAAACTAGAATTCCTTCTCACCTGCTAAATTGAGTCCCCCTGCTAAGGCCCCCATGAGGCCCTTTTCACTTTCTGTATTACTAAGCCCTTTGCCCAGCCTGACTAGATGGCAGTCATTTCCTGTGGGTCAGAGGGTTTTCAAAGCCTTTTTTGGAACTCTCCTTTCCTCTGGCTCAGGTATAAATGGTAATACCAAAAGGTAGTAGATGGTATTCTAAGGAGACTGCTAGTGGACCTCCAAATGCTTTTCATTTCAAAACTTTAATTTTAATAATATTGCTCTCTTATTTTGGGCTCCCTTAAAATCATAGCCTGAGACTAGACACAAGGACTTGGTACAGGTGGTTTATTTGGGAGGAAATCCCAAAAAGCAGAGGTGAAAGAAAAGGGAGAGAGTAAGACAGGGAAAAATGAAAAGCCACTGAGTGTGCACCATTAAGGTTGCTGCTATGGGCAATAGGGGCTCCATTCTTCTGTGACCTTTGGCAAGTGTGCAGAATGCCTTCTAGAATGTTCCCTCCAAAAGATGAGTGGCTAGACATGTCGACTAGCTCTCATTCTTCACTGGTTAGAGATGGCTCCTGAGTTGTTACCTCTCCATACTTGCAGGTTGCACTTGCTTGGGGGCTGACTGGGCTCCCAGCTTCAGAAATGGCTTTGAGGCCAAAAAAAAAAAAAAAAAAAAAAAAACAACCAGGGAAGCTTATTGCATGTTTCAGGAGGGCATTGTCATGGGAACCCACGTTGCACTTTCTACCAGATCTGTGACAAAAATCATAGGTGTGCTGAGGGGATTTCTTACAGGGTGCCAAAAGCATCAGCTACAAGCATATTGTCCCTTCTGAATCGACTGTTCCCCATTGCGCCTGTGGGGGCACTTCCCCACCAACGGATCACCTGGTCATTGCAGTCCATTCCACATGACATTGATGGGGAAGGTCACTGCTATTAGCCTCCCTTGACTGGTGTCAGGGCTCTAAGGATCACTCTCCTCCACCTTCCTTCCAGTCTAGTCCCTTGTCCATTTCCTCCCTCTGTAGAGCTCACCTGTGTCTGGAAGGAGCTGTGCAACCTCAAGTGGCCCCAGTGAAAGCTGCAGTTGAAGAGAGCAATTCAGTTGACCACAAAGGAATGTGGCAGAGAATCATCCAGTGCTGCCTGGAATGTCTCTCCTGCTCACCTCACCTGGCATGCTCACACGCAGCCATGTGGTCAGCGCAATTCCGAGGCTGAGTTCAGTGCCGCCTGTGCTGCCCCTTGCCAGCGAACTTGTCACGCTTGTTTACACATGTTTGCGGGCCTCTTTCTTATGGGCATCAGCAGCTTGTTGAGGACCATTCTATGTGTTCATTTTGTGCTCAGAACCTACTGTAGTGCCTGGACACAAAGGGTTCTCAGCAAACACTTGTGGATACAAAGGAGGGAGGGAGGGAGGGAGGAGGGCCGTTGGTTGCTAGGAGATAAAATGATTTGCTTATAGCACAGTTGCCAAAAATAAGTCACAAGTGGGGACTTCCCAGAACTAACCATTTAGTGCAATACTTAGCTGAAATCTATTGCAAAATGCAGTACTTACTTAGGCACTTACTTTTGTCTTTATTGTTTTTTAAGAAAGAGATGCTCCAAAGGTCAGTGACTCAGACCACTAGGTGACTTGGCTGTGGTTTCCTATGAGTCAAGCCTACCAGACAGCAGAGGACAGAGGTGAACAGGAAACTGGGCCAGAGAAAAACCAGAGAAACAGAGAGAGTCAACACAGACGTCAAGGAGGCTTCCGCCCAGCTCTCTCAGGCCAAAGGGGCAGACAAACCCATGAACTCCCAGACATTCATGTCCAAGTGAATGCAGCTATATGCAACTTCAGCTCAAAAACTCCTCTGAAATAGCAGGTGGGAAGAACAGGTAGTGAATGCCTGGGGTTATGGCCACGTTCTTCCCCGGCAGAGCTCCACCCCAGTGAGAATGCAGGAAGGCTAGAAAAGAGAGCAAAGTGGGCAGCTTTTCTTATTTATTCGTTTGGATAAAGAAAAACAAACAAGATGTGTGCATGCATACCTTCACTAACTGTAAAATTTATCTCTGTCCTCTATTCCCTGCATCTTTCTCCCTCCTCTGACATCTTAACAATCCTAATATTTGCCTATTGTTACACAAAATATGCACCAGTAGATATCAACATATGAATTTAAGGAAAAAAAAAAAAACAAGAGAAAAATGCTTTACTGCTTTTCCTTGAAAGCACAACACAAGGCATCTTTGGAGAGAAGAAGCTGCCACAATCCTCTGCCTCCTCGTACCCCCTACTGGCTATGTAGGCTTGTCTGATCTAGCCCTCTGGATGTGAAAAAACTAGAGCAACAGGGAGAAACAGAAATGTAAAAGAGTTAATTATACAAATTGCTGAGTGTGCCCAGGAAAAACATATTACATTTGTAACTGTGTTTACAGTGTACAAAGCACTTTCCCATATTCCTCCTAATCTAACAACAGTCCTGAAACCATCACTATTTACAACGCAGAAACTGAAGGAACAGTAAATAGCATGTCCTATGCCATACAGCTAATACCAGGCATATCTTGGCATTGAACTAGAGATATCTGGGCCTAGGCCAAATGTTGTTTCCAGGACTCTGCAGCAAACTCTACCAGCTAGGTACCTATAGCCTCCCCTAACCTGCCTTCTGTCTCCTGAGCAGAAGTGTTTATACCTCAGTTCCAGCATGCAATAACCATAACAGGTAATAAGCACCTTGGAGAAACACCAACTGCATCCAAAAGAGAGCCTGGTTCTGATAATTCTGCTTCACTAACTTCTAGAAGAAAGAGAATGAACAGCTTAGGTGAACATTTAGATGAAATTAGAAAAAAAAATGTTAAGGGAGTTGAGTATTTGTTAAAGGTCCTTGAACATGTAATTCTAAAAGAAAAGGAAGCTAGCGAAAGACACTGGGCTCTTCCAGAACTGGAAAGAGCTTAGGACCCGAGATACAAAGATCTAGAACCAGGGAAACCAGAAAACTTCACGTACAAAGTTCCATGTGCTGCACTGGGCTGTCAGCCCACACACATGCCTAATTCTACCTCTTGGCTCTCCAGCCTTCTTCACAGACTGTGCTCGGTGCCTGGGGCCTTTCCAAGAAGAAAGGTGTTATAGTGTGAGGCTCTGGTGCCAGTCATGTTGGACTGCCCCTGCTAACACAAGAGTGTTGCAGAGAAGAAGAGGATGTCTGGTGGGCCCCAGGGACCAACCCCTGGCATAGGCTACTGTAGATGCAGCGTGAACGTGCTGGGGTCAGCAGGGCAGCCAGGGCTTTGTTAAAATTCTAGGCCAGTTGGCACAAAAGAGAGAGAATAAGAATAGGGTGTCAGTTGGAGCCCTGCTCACTGAGGTGGCCTGTGGTTTTAAATATCATGCAAATGCTGACAAGTCTCAAAGGTATATTTTCAGCCCAAACCTCACTTCCTAGCTCTACACTCACTAGATGATATCACACATTTGGATATATCATATCATCTCAAACTTAATTTGTTTAAAATGAAACCCATAACCCATTCCTCTCACCAAGCATCCACCAGTTGCTCAGGTGAGAATCTGGGATTTGTCCCTGAGTTTCTCTCTCCTTCTCACTCCCACAGTTAGTCCATCACCATGTCCTATTTATGCTCCCAAATTCATTTACCTCTTTTCACCTCCAAGGCCATCTCCCTAGGCCTAGCCCCCACCTCCTCCTACCTGAATCCTTGAAATCACATCCTTACTGGTTTTCCGGCTTCTATTGTGCTCTGACAAGAAAGCCAGAATGGCCTTGCCAAAGCTCGAGGCAGACCGTCCTTCCTTGGCTCTAAATCCTCCAATGGCTTCAGAACAGAATAGAAACTCGAATGGGGCCAGCAAATCCCTGTGGGCTGCAGCTCCAGCTGTCACCAGCCTCACTTCAAACTCCTTTTTCCCTACTTACATTCCAGCCCCTTCTTCTCCTGTGACACCAAACCCTTTCTGACTTCAGGGTCTCTACACTGTTGTACCCTCTCCCCGGAATTCCTCCTTCTCTCCTACCATTTGTGGGGCTATTTCCTTCTTATCCATCCAGTCTCAGCAAAAGTGCCATCTCCTCAGACCTTCCCAGAGGCCTTTCCTCACCATCAAAGGATGATCCTTCCTGTTATCCTGTCTCATAGAATCCAGCTGTTTTCTTTCCTAGCAAATGTCATCATTTGCTAATATATGCTGATTTGGTTTTCTTCTTTAATGTTTGACTCTCTGTCTAGACTTCAAGCTTCATGAGGAGTGAGACCATGTCTGTGATGTTTATCCGTATATCCTGAGAGCCCAGCACAGTGTGTGGTATATAATAAAGGGTCAATAATAGTTATTGAATTAATAAATACATTTAAAATAAATACACAAAATAAAAATAATGAAAACTAATTTGCCACTCGTTCTCTCAAGAGAGCTTCTGCCCAGACCACATCCCACCCCTGCAATCCTTGATCCTTCTCAGTCCGCCATTGGCTCTGAGCAGTACATGCAGTTTAACGCTACATCAGGATGAGTATGCAAAGAGAAGCAAGAAAATCCCTCCCTTGATCGTGAGCCACAGCCCTTTGCATCAGTCCTTCCTTCCCTCCTTTCCTCCTTTATTAATTTAATAGATGAGCCCATATATAATAAACATAATCATAACATAATAGTAGCTACATTTATGGAGCTTCTACAATTTGTTGGGCACAGTCCTTTATCTGGATTTTCTTATTTGATAATCTGTGGAGCCCTATGATGCAGTCACTTGTATTTGTTCTACTTTACACAGAAGAAAATCAAGGCTTGGTGAATTAGGTTACCTTCTCTAGGTCAGATATTAGTAACTAGCAGAGCCAGGATATCTGTTTGGTGCAGTAAGTCTAATGCTTCAGCCAATAAACCACACCACTTTCCAAATGTTCACTGCTATTCAATGGACTTTAAGATTCAACCAACAACTATTGAGCCCCCACAGATAAACCAAGCATTGTGCAAAGTATTTGTGTGTATCTTCCTATCTTATCACCACAACAACCTTGTAAGATGGGTCTTCATTATTCTCATTTTTGCAGAAAGGAAACTGAGATCAGGATTGTTGAATCACCTTCATATGGTTCTTTATGGAATATCGGGATATGATGCAGGAAAGAAGCAGGCAGAACCAGGACTTGTGCATGCACACACTATAATCAGTGGAGTATAGCCGATTGGATTAAACCACTCCCAGAGAAGCCCTGTTGATCTTCTACCTCAAGAGTGGCTTGGGAAAGCCATGGGACAGGGGAGAGGGCTTGAGTTTTGGAGTGAGACAGATGTTCATTTAATTCTTTGTCCCTCACTAACTGGGTGGCCTTGTGCAATCTACCCAACTCTCTGAGCCTCTGGCACCACTGAGAAAAAGGGTCCTGGTACCAACATCACGGAGATTTTGTAGGAATTAACTAAGATCACAGAAAGAAAGCCCTTAATGCAGAGGTCAGCACATGGTAGGTTCTTGGTAACCTGCTTGGTATTTTTAACTTCCTGCCCACTGGGTTCTCAGGCCCAGGAGAGGAGACACTATAATTAGGCTATTCTGCTGTGGAATTCCTCAGAGCCTCATGCCTGTCTTTTTTCCTCCAATTGTCTCTCCCTTCCTTTCCCACCCACAATTTGAAACTGACTTTTCTGTCTGCAGGAAATGTGTTAAATGAGACAATGTTTGTGTTAGCGCCTTGTTTCATGAGCTTTGCTGGCATGTTCCTCTCTTCTGGTCCTTGGGGAATGTCTGAAATGTAGTCAGGTGCGCCTGCTGACAGTCTCACAGGCACGATGCACACAGTTAGAAGAAGAGAATTTCATTAGCAGAAAATAATATGAGAGGGATGTATTTATATGAGCACAGATTTTAGAGATACAGGTTTGGGTCCACGTCCCAGCATTGTTACTGGCTGTGAGCCTGAGGCTGTGTTATGTACTTCCTCCAAATGTCAGTCTCCTTGTCCACAAAACTTCAAGGATTCTTATTTTCATTAGAATAATGACAGACAATGTTTTGAAACATCTAGGACAATGTTAGACCGGTTGTAGGTGTTTAACATTGTACATGGATTATTTTAGAGTATCTAACTGTGCTTGGTATCTAAAACAGGGATTGATAAATAACAGCTGGCCCACCGGCCAAATCCAGCCTACCACTTGTTTTCATAAATAAAGTTTTATTGAGACACAGCCACGCCCACTTGGTTACATATTATGGCTGATCAGTGAAGGCTATGGTTGCTTTCTCATTTTGATAGAAGAATGAAGTAGCTGCAACAGAGACCACGTGTCCCACAAAGCCTAAAGTTTTTATTATCTAGCCCTTTGCAGAAAAGATTTGATCCCTCATCTAAAACATGCTCTGTGAATGCCTGGCACACAGCTGATGCTCAATAAATATTGGTTGAATGCAATATGCCTCTACTTCCTTATACCAGACAGGAAGTCAGTTGGATGTGGAAATTATCTTCAACAAACTCACCCCAAATCATAGATGCCCTCACTTACATGCTTCGTTGAAACTGTGGGTATTTCTTATTATCATCATTTTTGGGCAGGTGCTCACCGAGCTCACACTCAGTCACTTCCACATTTCCTGGACACCCTGTATAGACTTACCTTGATACCTCCTGGATCTCCAAGTGCCTGAGCCTCCTCGGCTCATGCTCACAGTTCAAATCTCAGAACCTTAAAGGAAGAGACAAGAGAGAAAACACTAGACTTTCTGTTTTTAGCATGCCACCTTTCCTTTTTCTTAATATCTTTCTTTTCTCTCTGACTTCTTCTCTCTAGCCTCTTCTCTCATCAGCCAAAAATTCTCTTCAGGCTTCTCTTTGAGTTTCTCTTCATCATCCAAGCTCGCCACCCTTCCTCCAGCATTGATTCCTGCTGCTGACAAGCTGTTGGTTTGGTTTAAAAAAAAAAAAAAATCACCTTTGGTAATTGGAGGAAAACTTTGAAAATCTGCTCACTTCCTTACTATCAACCTCTCCCTATTCTTCCTGAAGCATGAAGGCTGCTGTAGACCCCAGGGTACAATGACCACGACAGGCACAGAGACCTCTCAACAGCTGCCCAGTTAGTGTATCAATGGGATTAAGTTCATCTGCATTAACAGAGTACCAAAATAATCATGGCTTACCCATGATAGAAGCCTATTTTCCTATCATGGTAAAAGCCTGGAGATGGGCAATCTAGGGTTGCTCTGCCCTACAAAGACCTCAGGAATCCAAGTTTTCTCACCTTGCCACGTTTCCTCCCTAGAATGGAGACCTTTGTCTTCACCGTACAAGACGGTGGTTCAAGTTTCAGCCACTACAGTCTCATTCTAGATAGCAGAATAAAGAAAGAAACGGAGACAAGGTGAAAATTGCATGCATCAATTTTTTTAAGGATGGTTCCCAGCAGCTGCCCCCTGACACATCTGCTAATATCTCCTAGGTCACATGGGCACACTCAGTTGTAAGGAAATCTGGGAAATAGAGCATTTATTTAAGTGGTCATATGCCCAGATAAAAATGGCAGGGGGGGGGAGGTGGGGGTGTGTATTTAGAAAGATAGGGAGAACAAACAAGACAGTGGGGAAAAAAGAGTGAGTGTGCATCCCCTAGGATTGTTTTTAGCTACAAATAACCAAAACCTAGTCTTCAGTGGCTTAATCCTTTAGGATTTTTGTTCTTTAATTGTAGAGAAGTCCAGAGATAGGGAGCCCAAGGTTTGATTTAGCAGTTCACTGTGTCATGTAGGACCCAGACTTCCACCTTGACTCTTCCGTATGCTGGCTTTATTTCCATAGGCAGTGATCTTACAGGGCAAGATGGCTGCTGCAACTTCAGGAAACATATCCTCATGCTCTGCTCCAAAGGTAGGAGGGAAGAGGCAGTGGAAAAGGGTTTCTGCTTCTGATGCTCTTTTTTCTCCCTATCCTTCTCCCCCATCCCAGGAAGTCCCTAGAAGTTTCCCCTTCCATCTCCTTTGATAGTCTTTCTCTCATGCCCACCCCAGACCAATAAGTAGCAAAAGGGAATGAGATTGCCAAGACTTGCTTGCATGACGTGCTGCCTGAACAAAATAGGACTCGGTTAGCAAGGGAGAAAAAAGGAAACCACTTGTGAGTAGAAATACAATAGAATGATCCACTATTATCTGAGAGGGGGACAAACAGTAATTTTTTCCCTCCTCCCTTTAGGTGTATGATAATTAGATTCTTCCTGGATAAAAGGCAAGGAATTAATTGAATTTGGATCATATTCTCAACCTTCTTATAGCTACTATTTGTTATCAACATGTTTTGAATCATTTCAAAATCCAGAAGAAGTAAAATCTGCACCATAAATCTTTAGGCTTGAGCTTTCAGTTCAGTACTCTGCAACGTGCTGCCTCCACAATGCTCAGAGCTATTTTCAGGTGAATGTTCTGGACAGAAAAAGCAACTTCCTAAAAATAATTTTGCAGTGGCAATCTTGTATCTCCTAGAAATGATGCACCTTATCTTGTTGATAGGGTCTGCAATCCTATGGCAGGGCCATCAGCCCTAACCAGACTGCTGGTGATAATGAGATTAAATTCCTCTCCACTGAAAATAGTCCTCACCATTACATCAGAGCCCAAACAGCACTTTCTGATGTTACCAATCTGAATATGACATTTGAAAAGCTGCAATGGACAAACCACATCTGGATTTACAATGTAGAGATGGAGACTTAGCATGACACATGACTCGGCTTACTCAGATTTCATCCAGATTCTTCCCTTAGACTGAAGAAAAGGGAAAATGACATCCCTTGGGTCTCCGCCAGCTGGTAGGTGTTTTATAAGTATTGTTTATTAAGGTCCCATAATCATAAATAAAGTTGGTCTTGTTTCTGCCTGCAACTTGCCTGCAACTCCCCTCACAGGCTGGACAAGAAGAACTGGGTGGCTTAGAGCTTGGGGTCTGGGACTCTGAACTCCAGAATTGGAAAGAGCCAAAGGGTGTACACAAGACAAATTCCTCAACAACACAAAGAGTCCTGGCCTAAGAACCCAACAGTACTGCAGAGAAAGGGAAGAAATCATAGGAAAACTCAATAGATGAGTTTGCATAAACAAAGCTCAAGGGCACATATGGTGTAAGAGTAGCCTTAAAGATTTAGTTGGGGAAATAATTATTACCATTTCACAGGGGGCACCTGAGGGTCATGGAGGTCAGATACATTACCCCAGATAACACCATTAGCAGGTGGCAGAGCTGGTATCTGAACTCTGGCTTAGTACTGGTCCCAAATTACTACTCTTTCCACTGTACCACACAGCTTCTCTAAATGTGAGAGGAGCCACCTGGATGGGATACTGAAAGACCTTGCTCCTGATGCTGGACCCTTAAGGCTGCAGGTGTAGCCACTGCCTGAGCAGTGGAAATATAACTCTTTGTCCCCTCTTGGTCCTGGCTCATTTCCTTGCCTTCACTGTCCCTGGCGTCCCGTAGCTGAGTCCTCTGATTCTTCCACCTACAAGATCAAGGTTAGTCTCAACAGAGACAGGAAGCATAACTGTAAGACTGTAACTCTCTGGAATTGTATTAAAAGCTGTATTCTGAGGATTCTTTTAGTGACAAGTTACCAAAACTAAACTTGATCCAACATGGATTAAAATAGTGATTCATTGGAAAACCACTGGGGTAGTCAAAGCAAGGGAAGGGCAACAGGGCAGCTGAGCCTCAGGGACACCTGGACTCAGGGACACAATCGCCACAGCATTCTCCTTCCCTCTCCTGTCATACAACTTCTAAAATCATTGGAATCTATAGAGTGCTGTGTTTTTGTATGCTAATATTAACTGACAGCTTCAGGGAGGGGCTGGTCATCCAAGACAGAAGCAGGTTTAGAGGGTTGGGACTTTTAGCCCCACTTCCAACCTCCTGGGAGAGGAGAGAGGGTGAAGGTTAAGTTAATCGCCAATGGCCAATGGTTTCATCAATCATGCCTACATAATGAAGCCTCCCTAAAACCCCAAGAGGACAGGATTCAGAGGGCTTCTGGATAGGTGAATACTTGTAGGTTCCTAATGTGTGTGTGCCCAGGGAGGGTGTGGAAGCTCCATGCCCCTCCCCCCATACCTCAGCCTATGCATCTCTTCATCTGTATCCCTTGTTATGTCCTTTATATTAAACCAGTAAACCTAAGTAAGTATTTTCCCGAGTTCCATGACTTGCTCCAGCAAATTAATCGAATCCAAAGAAGGGGTCATCGGAACCTCAACTTGAAGTTGATTGTTCAGAAGTTCCAGAGGCGCAGACTTGCTACGAGTGTCTGAAGAAGGGATGGGTGCATCTGACACTGCAGGTAGATAGTGTGGGAATTGAATTGAACCCCCAGCTGGTATCCACTGCTTGGTGTGTGGGGATAAACCTCCACACATTTGGTCACAGAGGTTTTCTGTATTGATGATTGTTGTAGTGGTGTGAGAGCAGAGGAAAAATGTGGTTTTTCCTGAACAATTTAGACTCTGAAATGATGTCACCTCCCTGATTCTAAATACTGGTAATTTTAACAAATATCATTTGGTTTAATTGATGTTTTCTATTATTTTTCTCTTTTCTATTTCACAGATTTTCATTCTGATATTTATGATACTCTTTCTTCTGCTTACTTCGAGTTTAATTTGTTTTTATTTTTTTCTAGTTTCTTATGACAGAAGCTAAGCTCACCTTTTCAAATATACGCATTTAATGCTATGAATTTTTCTCCAATCACTGCTTTAATGGCCTCCTACAAATTTTGATATGTTAGTTTTTTAATTTTCACTCAACTCAAAATACATTCTAATTTCTCTTTTTGATCTCTTTGGGGTATTTAGGAGTGTGTTACTTAGTTTCCGAATATTTGCAGATTTTCCAGATGTCTGTCTGTCATTGATTTCTAATTTAATATTTTGTAATCAGAAAACACTTTGTATGCTTTGAAACTTTGTAAATTTAACAAAACTTGTCTTATGGCCCAGAATAATATTGTCCATCTTGGTAGTCTCTATAGGCACTTGAAAAAAAATGTGTGTATTCTGGTTGTTGAGTAGAATATTCTATAAATGTCAGTTAGGTTAAGTTGGTTGGTTGTGTTGTTCAGCTCTCCTATATTCTTACTAATTTTCTGTTTGTTTTTTCAATTACTGAGAAAGAATGTTACTGAGATTTCTATTATTGTAAATTGTGTCTGAAATTCTGTTTTTGCTTCTTGTGTTTGAAGCTCTGTTATAAGGTACATAAACATTTAGGTTTGTGAATGACTTTCATGAATGACTTCTTTATCATTATGATAGTTTTTGCTCTAAAATCTACTTTGTCTAACATTTAATACAGCCACTCACTCCAGGCTTTTTTTTTTTTTTTTTTTTTGCTAATGTCAGCACAATATTAACTAGCATTGTTTGGCTAGTGGTAGCACCACTTTTTTCCATCTTTTTACTTTTAGCCTATTCATATCTTTATATTTAAAATGCATTTATTTTAAATAGCATTTAGCTGTGACTTGCTCTTTTTATCCAATCTGACAACCTCTATTTTATTTTATTTAGTTAGTTAGTTATTTTTGAGACAGAGTCTTTCCCTGTTGCCCAGGCTGGAGTGCAGCGACGTGATCTCAGCTCACTGCAACCTCCACCTCTCGGGTTCAAGCAATTCTCGTGCCTTAGCCTCCCAAGTAGCTGGGATTACAGGCGCCCACCACCACGTCTGGCTAATTTTTGTATTTTTAGTAGAAATGGGGTTTCGCCATGTTGGGCAGGCTGGTCTTGAGCTCCTGACCTCAGGTGACTCACCCACCTTAGGCTCCCAAAGTGCTGGGATTATAAGCATGGGCCACCATGCCCAGCCTGACAATCTCTATTTTAATGGGAGTATTTAGATCATTTATATTTAATTGGTTATTGTTATTAATTGTAAGTCTGTCATCTTACTGTTAGTTTTTAAAATTTATTTATCCCATCTGTTTTTTGTTTCCTTTATATTCTGACATTTATTAGAGAAAGGATTCTTTTTTTATGATTTCACTTTATCTTCTTTTTTATTTATTAGTTATAAATGTTCTATTATTTTAGAGTTTATATTTTACATCTTTAAGCTATCATAGTCTACCTTCAAGTAATATGATGCTCACTTCAAGTATAGTGTAAGAACTGTACAATCGTTCACTTCAATTTATTCCTTGCTGGCCTTTATGCTAATGTTGTCATGCATTTTCCAGGGTAGCTGGTGGGAACAGGCACTACTTCCAGCCTGCGCTGGCACAAGGCACTTTTACCTCTAATCTGTTCAGGTAGTTCTTTCCTCAGTCTTGGGTAGTTTTGTTACACTTCTGCAGTGATCTATAGTTTGGTGAATATTCAAGAGGGACCCTCCACAGATCTCTGGGGCTTTCCTTTTGGGCAGATCCCCCCTGTTTTTAGTCCCCTATCCTGCAAACTCTAGCTATCTTGGTCTCCCTAAACTCTCAGCTCTATCTCCTCAACTCAAGGAGACTTTCAGGTTTCATCGTTGTTCTTCTTCCTGCTCTGTGGCTGGAAAACCTCTCAAGATGTAAACTGGGACTCACCTCATCTGCTTTCTGTCTCTCAGGTACCACCGCTTTGCACTGCCTAAGGTCCAGTATCTTGTAAACTATTATTTTTTAGACTTCGTCTAAGACTTTCTAAAACTTCATTTGTTTGTTTGCTTGTTTTGGTTTATTCTGTCAGGAGGGTAAATCTCATCTCTGTTATTTTATTTGATTGGAAGCAGAAGTCTAGTATCCAAATGGAAATTCTTTTGAAGTAAAAAGTACCATTATTAAAATTAAAACCTGAAGGATGTGTTAGAGATCAGACTATTCGTGGCTGAATAGAGAATTTGTTGTCTAGAGGATAAATTTAAGGAGAATACCCACAGGCAGCACAGAAACATAAAAATGTTCACAATATGAAGGAGAGGTAAAGGATTTTGAGGACAAAATGAGAAAGTGCAACATTTACCTAAAAGGAGTTCCAGAAGAAAAAATAAAGAGGAAATGAAATATTAGAAAAAGAGAAAAAGTTAAGATTGACAAAGAACATGAATTCTCAGACTAGAAAAGTTTACAAGCAGAATAAATAAATCTACATGTAACACATTGTTGTAAAACCACAGAGTACCAAAAACAAAGAAAACCACCCTAGCAACCAGAGAAGGAAGATGGAGGGTTTGCAGAAATGTTCATTCTGATGATAGCTTTTTCCACAACAATAGATTGGTATAATATGATAGAATAGCCAAGGGAAAATTCATTCTTAATCTAAAAGTCAGCTATAGAAGTAATCTATACTGAGCTAAGTATCAGTCAAGAGTAAGAGCAAAATAATGACATTTTTTAAGCAAAACACAGGAGAATCCGTCACTCAGGGATTTTTCCCTGAATTAACCAGAGAGATACTTTAGGAAGAAGAAAATTAAATCCAGAAGGAAAATATAAGATACAATAGAGTTGGAATTAATACGACAAAATGTAAACTTCTGTTTGATCTTGGTAGTGGTTGTGAGGGTGTCTAAAATACTTCCTATGCTTTTTGTATGTTTAAAATATTTTAATGCAAAAGGAAAAGAACTCTGGAGAAGGTGATATAATGAAAGCCAATCTAGGACAGTGTTACTGTGTAAAATATTTAAAGTAAAGTAAGATGAGGACAGAAAATTACTCACAGTTTTCCGAGATGAAACCCACTGGTAAGCTTGACAAGAGCAGATCTATGACTTTGGCCTATGACTGGAGTCAATGAGAAGTCAGGTAGAAGTGCTGTGACTGATCTTCCATGCATTGCTACCTGACCAGAATTACCAGAGCTTCTCTCTGTGATATACAAATGTAAGTTGACCCACCACTCATCGCCTCCCAAATTTAGCAACTTATCTACAGCCAGTCTGTGGCTCCTCTTTGCCTAAAAAGACAAAGCTTGAACTTCATAGTCTAACACACAAAGTGTGTTAGCTCCTGCCCACCCTGGGAGAGTTAATGTACACCCACACGTCTAAGAAAAAGTTAGTAGAGACCCATATATCTAAGAGTTAATGGAGACCCAGATGTCTACATTGATCTCCTGCGTTGGAAATGCAGTTGCTTGCTCAAACTTATCTAGTTTTTTTGCATTTCTGGACACTCACTTTAGCTCCCATCTTGTCTGTCTTAGCTCTTCCCTCTCTTCAGCCATCCTGGGTCTCCTGGTATTAGATTTGACTCAACCTATTATCCATTATATTCAATCCTGTTTTCTTTTCTAGATAGAACCTGCCTTCCTGCTTATGATACCTTTCCCACACAGACTGTATTCCACATGTATTTTGTGTTTTCCAGAGTCCCAAACCTGATGTTCTTGGCACATTTACATTCTGGTGCAACCAAAACCCCAACAAAAACAGAATTCTCCCTTCAGTATCTCTTCTGGCTGTTTGTTCTGCCTGTTCTTAAATATCTGCAATAACAAGGAGCTCCACAACTTTAAGGTACTAGGCTTCACTCAGGACAACTCAATTAATTTTAATTGATTAATCAATTAAATTTAATATTAAATTAATTCAATTAAATTAAAAATTAATCAATTAATTTTAATTGATAAAATTAATATTTTACCTCTTACCATGAATAAATTGTGTCTTAAGGAGGAGGAAGAAGTGGGTTTTCACTCCAGGGAGAAGGTGCGGTGGTAGCACCAGCCATAGTCCTGAGGACCAGTACAGATCATTGGTTCTCAACCAGGAGTGATTTTTCTCCCATGAGACATTTGGCAATGTCTGGAGACATGTTTGTTTATCACAACTTTATGGGAGAGGTGGAATGCGATTAGCATCCAGCATGATGCTGCTAAACATTATAAAATGCATGGGACAGTCCCCCACAACGAAGAATAATGTTTCCTACAGAGGAGAAGTGTTGTATAGCTGAGGAGGGACTCCGGTAGCTGAAAGCCTCAGTAGTGGCTTTACACTCTTCAGGCTGCTAGATGGGCACATTCTTTCACAGGCCCTCCATGAGCAAGGTGCTAACATGAGCGGACACCCTCATGCTAGTATTTGTAGGCAATTCACTCATTCTCTATGAGTGAGAGAGTCTACTTGAGGAACAAATCATAAGCTTGCTTTCTGGCGAGAAGCCAAAGCAAAGGGAGGCAATTTCATTAGAGTCAAAGCCAGAGCTGCATGAGGCCAGACATACCAGATTTTGGTTGGATTCTCCAGAAGCAGATCCTGAGATAAGAACCTGATAAGGGAGAGCAGGGAGGAAGCCAAACAAGGGAGCTGTCTCAGGCAAGATCCCACAGAAGATAGTTTCAGCTTGACCCCGCATGGGAACTCTGGCATGTATGTTTTACTCTGGAGCTCAAGTTGTTACACCTCAGAAAAGGGAATGGGCTCAAATTCTCCCACATTCATTAGCCATTGGTTAAGGGCCATAATGGAGAATAAACTCCTAGGAACTTCCAGCCTTCCCTACAGGTGGCCCAAGTGGGCTCCAGCAGCCTGGGGGCAATCCTCCGTAAAAACGTTGCAGGTTGCAGGTGCTGGCTGTTGGAAGTGAAGATATACCACAGATAGGGAGCACGTAGAAATGGTTAAAAGGGATCCTGAGGGGATCTGGGTGGATCACTGATGTTGTCTGCTGCACACTTATTTCAGTTGAGGCTGCAGGCCCAACCTCAATAGCAGTCATTTACAGAGTGCCTCATAGGTCCCAAGCACAGCTGCCAGGGACGCACACTTTTTAGCCATGGCTCTGTACTCCATCATCTCTAGGTATGAATGCCGTAATTACTAGCTTGGAGCCTGCGTTTGTTTCATTTCAGTCCCCAACTTATGCTTGTGTCTGGTTTGTGTGTTTCTTACATCTTCATTATAGTGCATTTACTGGTGTAATCCAGATGGCAGTAAATCAATGTCAAACTGCCCTGTGGAAAACTATGAAGAATTCCCTCTGCCTCCACCAATATTGCCACAATTGCTGGGGCTTCCTTATGATCCCTTCTGCATCTGGAATTTGCTTTAAATATTCCATCTTGAATCAACTCGGACATCAAATCAAGCTCCTGTACGTACTTCCACAAAGAGCCCACTGACGCCCAGAGTGGAACAGGGATTTTGGCTAAACGAACTGAAATTTCCAGGAGTGCAGAAAGAAGTTAGCATCATAGAGAGCACAGCCTATGAGGATTTTGCTGGCTCCTTCTCTTCTCTTTCTAATTGTCTCCTACGATCCAGATAAAGTCCTCTTCTGGGCTCTGCACAGCAGGTTAGTAAGCATCTTCTGAGGCTTAAGCTTGCCCTTGGGCTTCCAGCACCACCTCAGTGGTTCATCATTATATTTCTTCCATATAAATGCAATGCTCTTGCCAAGAGGAATTATGTGGAATAACAAGACTTCCTTCCACAAGCCTTCGTTTTAAACAGATTACTTTTTAATTTGTGTGCTTTATTCTGGTATATTCCTGCCCGTTCCTTCATTCATTTATTTCCTTACTTACTAACTTACTTATTTTCATGTCTCAGTTATTGTTTGAGACGTGTTTCTTATAAACAACCTGCATTGGATCTAATCTGGGAGTCTTTGCTTTTATTGTATTCATTATTATATTTATTGTGAAGATTGACATGTTTGCTCTCGCTTCTTTCATCTTAGTTTATGCCTTGTTTTTAGGCCTCTTTGCTTCTTTTCTTCCTATCTTTTGCCAAATGTCTTTTGTTTATTTGCTGTTTTTACCCTAGTGATTTCAAAGTCATGAATTCTATTTTTGTTAGTTTCATGGTTATCCTTACAGCTCAAAAAATATTTGATCTTATATTCTTTTATGCAAGACCTTTTGACACTCTCCATGAAAAATGAGATTTCTGTATAGTTCCATTTCTTTCCCACCTATGTACACCTCCAACTTCTCAAGATTTTTTAGTATAACCTTGGTTTTTAAATTCAAGTTATTCATACTGTTACATTTTAAATCTCTTTCTTTTTAAAATTATTTTTAAATTTGTATTTTTTCAAACACAATTAAATATCCTTATTTATACAGTAATTCTGACTTTAAGCTATATCATTGCTCACCACATTTCTTTCTTTCTTTCTTTCTTTTTTTTTTTTTAGACAGAGTCTCACTCTGTTGCCCAAGCTGGAGTATAGGGTGCAATCTCGGCTCACTGCTCTCTCCACTTCCCAGGTTCCAGCGATTCTCCTGCCTCAGCCTCCTGAGTATCTGGAATTAAGGCACGTGCCACCACGTCCAGCTAATTTTTGTATTTTTAGCAGAGATGGGGTTTCACCATGTTGGTCAGGCTGGTCTCGATCTCCTGGCTTCAGGTGACCCACCCGCCTCCGCCTCCCAAAGTGCACATTTCTTTTCCATCCTATTTTCCTAATCTTTGAGTTCTTTGTCATGTTTGTCTCTAACATCACTAGAGTGCTTTTTGAGAAAACAGAATTAAGAAAGGATGGTGAGTTGCGTCCTTTCAGAGACCTTGTCTGGCTGGGAAGTTCTCTCCATTTGCCTCAGCTCAGAATTGTTCAATTGCCATCTGTAACATTGCCCCATTTACCTCTGGTTTGTGCTTGTTTGTTTGTTGGTTGGTTTTTTTTGAGACAGAGTCTCTCTCCCTCACCAGGCTGGAGTGAAGTAGCATGATCTCGGTTCACCCCGACCTCCACCTCCCGGCTTCAAGTGATTCTCCTGCCTCAGCCTCCCGAGTAGCTGGGACTACAGGAGCATGCCACCATGCCCAGCTGATTTTTGTATTTTTAGTAGAGATGGAGTTTCATCATATTGGCCAGGATGGTCTCGATCTCTTGACCTCAGGATCTGCCATCTCAACCTCCCAAAGTGCTGGGGTGACAGGCGTGAGCCACTGCGCCCAGCCTTCCTCTGATCTTCAGAGGTGCAGAAAATAAGTGAGTTGTCAGCTTGATCTTTCTGTTTGTTTTATCTGCGTGGTACATGTAAGATTTGTTTCCCTTATTCTTAACATTTTTTAAACTTTCTAGAATATTTCTAAGTGTGCCTTTTTTTACATTACTGTCTCAGATACTTAGTAAACCCTTTTAATCTGAAGATTCTAGTCTTCTTTACCTCAAGAAAATGGCTCTTATTATACCTCCTGAATTCATTTTTCATGACTTTTATCTTTTTTGCTCATGATCTCAATCTTTTTACACTTACAAAAAACTTTTTTACATTTCTGAATAATCAGATAATTTATCAAACCATCCTTCAAAATCAATGAGTCTCTTTTCTACCTTATTCACCATGCTATTCATGCTGTCCAGGACGGTTTTCTAAATTAAGGAATTCATGTTTTTCATCAGAAACCAATCTATCCTGATCTCAGATTTCTCCCTTTTCATAAGTGCATTGTCCCCTTGAATCTTGCTGAGAATACAAATTAGAGGGTTTTGTTTTCTGTGGATGCAGTTCCCTGGTTGTTCCCAAGGTTGCAACTTGCCTGAGAGCCTGCCAGTCTCCAGCCCCTGCTAGGGGTGCTTGTGTCAATCAGGGCTGCCATTGTCCACAGCAGATGGAAAAACCAGCTGGGGAGAGAACCATGCAGTAGGAGGATTCGCTGTGAATTGAAAGCTTCTCCTCACAACACTCAGCAACCTCACATTTGATGGAGTCTTGCAAGGCTTTCTTAGGACCACTGGCAACTTCAGGCAAGCCCATTTCATTAACTGTGATGGTCAAGCCACGTGAGTGCTGGTGATGACCACCATAGCCACTCACTACACATGGTACACACTAATATGCTTTGTTCATTTGTTTATGCATTCATTCAACAAATTTTTCTTGAGCACCTCTTTGTACCAAGCTCACACTGAAGATAGGATGGTATATAAAGATCTACTCTATAGTGTTTTTATTAGAGTCAGGAGACAGACAATGTATAATGAATAGATGATATAAAAGAGTTGTAAGTGCTATCAAGAAAAAAAAATCCAAGCCAAAATGTTAGAGAAAGAAAAGTTATTTTTAGTAAGCATGCTCTGGAAAGACCTTTCTTAAGAGGTTTATTAGAGCAGAAACTGGAAGAAAGTGAGGGAGTAAGCTCAGCAGATATTTGTGGGAAGAGGAGTTCAGGCAGAGGGGACAGCCAGTGCAAAGGTCCTGAGGCAGAATAGTGATTAGACTTTCTAAGGAAAAACAAAGAGGCCAATATGACTGAGGCTACAAGGGTGAGGCAGAGCAGGGCAGGGGGATGTTCTGAGGGGCAGCATGCTACGTTGTGTTTGCTTTATGAGGAAGCCTTAAGGGCACCTGGGCCACACTTGGACTTCTTGTGAGAAGGCCCCACCATTCAAGATGCAGGGCATGTCCTTTGCCAATCAGGGACATGCTTTATCGCAAAAAGCATTTCAGCAACCCCAGCCCCAGCATGTGGGTTGGCATTATTCCTGCTAAGCCACAGGCCTGACGTCTGCTGTGATGAGTTCTCTGGCCACCAAAGAGCTCCCTGCTACAGCCTTTCACTAATGTCCGATGTGTTGGGCCAACTTCCCACACTCTGTTATCCATAAACCTGTTCCTAAGCTTCCACTTTGTTGGTCTGAGCCCTGAACCTGCTGAGGGTCCACCAGAGCCTTTCTCTGGCAAGTGACCAGATGGCCCTGTCCACTGGGGCCTCTGCAATGCTTAATTAGCCTGATTAGGGGACTCATGTCTAAGTGTGTTAATCATACTCATGCTTAGAGAACCACCTCCTACCTCTGCTATTTTGGACACTCCTACTATTTGTCCAAAGTCTGGGTTGTCCTGGCAAGTCCCTGCCCCAGAGTCATGTTCCTGACCCCCATTCCCATTCTTTGCATTCTTCCCTAGCTCTATCTCCTCTCCAAGCCTGTTTTTGAGGTTTATGTATGTTTCACCCCAAGCCCATTTGAATTTTTGCAGCTAGGCACCTACCATTCTTACCCTACTCTACATTCAGGCTGGGTGATGTAAAGGAATGAAATCATATCTAAATTTTTAATAAGCAAAGAAACTTGTAATTAAGGGAAAACAAAAGGTTATTTTTCAAAGGAGAGTTACTAGGATTGAGCGACCATCTGCTTCACTCTGTCCCAACAGACCCAGCCACTGAATGACCTTTCTTAAAGGTCTAAGTCTTTCTGAAAGTTTTAGTTTATGCAATGCAGAGGTCATACATACCTTTAAGTTTTATAACTCTAATATCTGCCTGACACTACCGTTAACAAGAAGTTACAGTCTTTTCCAAACTATATAGATCGATAAATATATATTGATTTATATCAAGATAGATTTATATCAAGAAATTCTTTCCTTGCACTCATTTTGCAGAAACCTATATGGATTTCTCATCAAAATCTGTTGACTAGTCATGCTAAATGTGAGAATTCATTCCAAACTACCTGGAATGTTATCAGGTGCAACACCTGGATGAGCTATAGGGCCAACATATCACAAAAACTGTCTTCTATAACCACACAGAGTTTTCCTGTGAAAGTCATTCTTCAGTAGAGGGGTTGTCCTTTCTACAGTTTATGAATAAACCAAATTGATGAAAGCAATTTTATTACCTGCCACCCACCCACACCTATTAAGACACCTGTCAATTAAGACCATCTGCAGCATCAAGCCACACAGTTGATAGCATTAATCGATCATCCTGTGGGCTGTATCTTAGAGAAACTAGCCCAGTGAAATGCAGGACCAGTATGGCAGGTGGCTCAGCAACATCTGATTCAGCATGAACTAGTTGACCTCGAATAGACCTTCCACTCTGATATTGCCAGTGGTAAGAACACAATATATTTATAGAGACTCAGAAGTGTCTTCAATGACTTCATTGACCTTGTATCATCTTCCAGACAGGATGGTCTTCATCAGGAGTCCAGTTGTCATTGAAGTGATTCAGCAATGGTTGCTCTTTGTGAAAGAATAAGACCTAAATCAAGCAGCCTTGGATAGGCTTGAAATTCATGGCTTCTCTTTTGAGTCAGCCCACTGTGGATTATTAAAATCTAATCTTTGGTGCTGTGAATAGCAGGTGCTTTGACCAGGTAACCTTAGAAGATGAATTGGCCCAGGATGTTATAAAATTCACAACCTAAGCAGCAATTTTTCAAAACTCTTTTTTGGTAGTAGAAGGAGCACAAATTATTAATATCCAACTTAAACAGCAGTAGTTCACAAGCTGCAGATTCCATTTGTGAAATTTAAATCTGAGCAGTGACTGATGGTGCTTGGGAAAAGTGCACCTTCAGTAATACCACATGTTCAGCTGTCTTGCTCTTATTTAAATCAGGGACTGTGAGAAACTCTGATATGGCATATGTTTAAGTCCTGTGACCAGCGATGTAAGCAAAGTGGGGGCGAGAGGAGTCCTTATGACAACAGAAGCAGAACCTAAGACAAGGATTCAACCACAATTACCTTATGTGAGACACAATCCCAGGAGTAGAGAATCAAGCAGGGAGGGGAGAGAAGCAACAGATTTGTTATCAAGCCAATCACCATTGTTGGCCCCTGGAGTTTAATCTCAATGAGAGACTCTTGGAAGCAATATAGAAAGCACACCTCAGAGTTGGCCCTCTGCCCTCAGGAGTATTTACACACCAGCTCCCATCAGTCATTAATTACTCAAGGACTATTGGGGTAGGGGTCTTAGTTCATGCCAGAGAAAAACCTTAGGCAACCGGAAGACAGGCTGGTATGCACTACAATGGTAAGGCCCAAGAGGATATGCGTGGGGAACCCGTAGTGTCTGTCTCACCAATACCCACGGTAAAGATGCCATTTCCTGGCTGTTCCCAAGCTGAGAAGACCAGGTGGACCACACGCCCTGCAGGCCTGACTGCACCAGTGTGCACATGTGCAAGCGTGTCTGTAGGATACATTCCCAGAAGTGGAAGTGCCTATTGTGAAAAGTACATGTTTTTTAAAAGTTTAAGATGGACTGCCAAACTGCCTTCCAAGAAATATTCCCCCACTGATGTTCTGGCCTACAGTGTATCTGAATTTCCTTTACCCTGCTTTGTAGGATATTGATATTTCCTATTGCTGTAAAATGTGTTATGCTGTAGTCTCACCTTATTGTTTCACTTTTAGGTTAAATTTACATGTAGTAAAATGTAGATATTTTATTGAACAGTTCTGTGAGATTTAACAGATGCATAGAATTATGTAACCACCACCACAATTAAGATTAAAAAACCCAGCTCCCCAAAAATAAAAATACACATATGTTACCTTGTAGTCAACCTTTCCCATACATACGGCCCCTGGCAACCATTGATATGTTTTCTATTTGTACAGTTTGGCCTTTTCTAAATGGTCATATAAATTGAATTATAGAATATATGACCTTTCCCGTATGCCTTCGGTAATGTAGCATAAAGCATTTGAGACACATTCATGTTGCTATGTGAATCAACACTTCATTCTTTTTTATTTACTGAGTTGGAAGTATTACAACGTGGTTATTCATTTACTCATTGAAGAATATGTGTGTTCTTTCCACTTTTTGATGATTGTGAATACACATTCATGTACAGGTGTTTGTGTCAACGTAGTTTTCATTTCACTTGGGTAAATATCTATGAGTGATATTGCTGGGTCATATGAAAACTTTGTTAAACTTTATAAGAAACCATCAAAATGCCTTCCAAAATGGCTATATCATTTTGCATTTGCACAAGCAAAATACGAGTTTCAGTTTCTCCACATTATTGTTAATAATGTTTCTTTTTCCTTCCTTATTTCCTTCCTCCTTCCCTCCCTCCCTTCCTTCCTTCCTTTCTTCATTCTTTCCTTCTCTCCTTCCTTCCTTCCTTTCTTCATTCTTTCCTTCTGTCCTTCCTTCCTTATTTTAAATTCTTTCCTTCTCTCTACTTTCTTCTCCTTTTGCCATTCTAATTGTTGTGTAGGGGTATCTAATGATTTTAATTTGCATTTTCCTAATGATACATGCTTACTTGCTATCTATATATCTTGTTGGTAAAGTGTCTGTTAAGTTCTTTGTTCATTTTTAATTGGGTTGTTTATTATCTTATTGTTGAATTTTAAGAGTTCTGAATATATACAGTAACTCTATCAGCTATGCGATTTGCAAATATTCTTTACCAGTCTACAGCTTGTCTTCCAATTACCTTAAACAATGTTTCCAAAGAATGGAAGTTCTTAATTTTAATAAAGTCTAATTTATTATTATTCTTTTATGAATCTTGCTTTCTGTGGTATATTTAATAAATCTTTGCCTAACCCATATTCACAAAGATTTTATCCTCTATTTTCCTCTAGAGCTTTATAGTTTTGGAGTTTACATTTAGATCTGTGATCAATTTTGAGTTGATTTTTGTTTATGGTGTGAGATATGGATCAAGGATTTTTGTTTGTTTGTATGTGGATGTCCAATTGTTCCCACATCATTTGCTGAAAAGGCAATCCCTATTCTATTAAATTTCCTTTGCAATTTTGTTGAAAATCAATCAAGCATATATCTGCAGGTCCATTTTTGGACTTTATGTTCTGTTTCATTGATCTTCATGTTTACTTTTGACAAATATCACACTCTGTACATCACCATAGCTTTATAATAAGCCTTGAAATCCAGTAGTGTGGGTCCTCTAACCCTGTTCTTTTTCAAAATTGTTTTGGCTCTTCTAGTTCCTCTGCATTTCTACGTACATTTTAGAAGAGTTTGTCAATGTCTACGAAAAGCCTACTGGGGTTTTGATTTGAATTGCACTAAATATACAGATCAACTTGAAGATAACTGATATCTAAACTATGCTGAGTCTTCTAATTCATGAACACAGTACATTTCTATTTAGGAACCTTCTTTTATTTCTATCATCAGTTTTTTTTATAGTTTTCAGCATACCTGAATATATTTTGTAAAATTTGTACCTAAGTGTCCACATTTTGGTGCTATTAAAAATGGTACTCTTTAAAATGTCAATGTTTCAGTTTTTCATTGCTAGTGTGTAAAAATATGGTTAATTTTTGTATATTGACCTTGTCTCTTGCAATGTTGCTAAGCTCCTTCATCCAAAATTTTTTAAAAATAAACTATCTTCTGTTTTATTCTAATACCTTTATACAGTCATGAGTCCCTTAACAATGGGGATACATTCTAAGAAATGCACCATTAGGCAATTTTATTTTTGTGCAACCATCATGGAGTGTATTTACACAAACCTAGATGGTGCAGCCTACTACATACTTAGGCTTTATGGTATAGCCTATCACTCCTAGGCCACAAACCTATACAGCATGTTATTGTACTGAATACTAGGCAATTGTAACACAACGGTAAGGATTTGTGTATCTAAACACACTAAACATAGGAAAAGAACAGTCAAAATATGATGCAAAAGATTTAAAGACAGTACACTGATACAGGGCACTTATCATGAATGGAGCTTATAGGGCTAGAAGTCACTCTGGTTGAGTCAGTGAGTGACTGGTGAGTGAATGGGAAGGCCTAAGACATTACGCTACTGCAAACTTTATAAACACTGCACATTTAGACAGCATTAAATTCATTTTTTAAATTATTTCTTCAATAACAAATCCTTAGCTTACCATAAACTTTTCCCTTTATAAGCTTTTGAATTTTTTTTTAACTTTTCGACACTTTTTAAAAACAATATTTAGCTTAAAACACAAATACATGGTACAGTTAGCTATACGGAACTATTTTCTTTCTTTATATCCTTATTCTAAAATTTTCTTTTTTTTTTTTTTTGTTACTTTTTAATCTTTTTTTGTTAAAAACTAAGACACAAGCAGCCACATCAGCCCATGCCTACACAGGGTCAGGATAATCAACATCACTGTCTTCCACCTCCACATCTTGTTCCTGTGGTAAGTCTTCGGGGCAATAACACGCATGGAGCTGTCATATCTGATGATAAGAATGTCTTCTTCTGGAATACCTCCTGGAGGACCCGCCTAAGGCTGTTTCACAGTTAACTTTTTTTTTTTTTTTTAAATAAGGAGAAGGAGTACACGCTAAACTAATGATAAAAAGTATAGTATAGTAAATACAAAAATCAGTCACATAGTTGTTTATTATCAAGTGTTACATAGTGTACATTGTTGTATGTGCTATGCCTTTATAAACTGGCAACACAGGTTTGTTTATACCAGCATCACCGCAAACATGTGAGTAATGTTGTGCTATAACTTAATGATGGCCACACGTCACTCAGTGAGAGGAATTTTTCATCTCCATTATAATCTCCATTATAATCACCATTGTTATCTGCAACATCATTTTCAGTGCATGACTGTACTTTTGTTTTTAGACTTAACTTCTTAACCCTCTTAGAATATATTTCTGTGTATGGTGTGGTGTTGGAGTACAGTATCATTTCTTTCCTTCTAACAGCTTTTTGTGAATAATCCAATCTTTTCTCCCCCTTTCAACAAATCCTATTACAGAAAAATCTGAATATGGGTGTGCATCATACACATTGAGTTCCTGAATTCAGAGTACTTGCAAACCATTCTGAAAATACACTGCACATGTAAATGCTAAATATATATTTGGCTCTCCCAAACAATGGAAGATCGGTTCTAGGACCCCTGTAGACACCAAATCCTCTGATGATCAAGTCCTTTGCATAAAGTGGCACAGTACAGTCAGACCCCTTTAACCCAATCTGTGGGTTCCACCAACCATGGATGGAAAATAGATACAGTCGGTTCTCAGTATCTACAGATTTTGATCCATGGATGTGAAACCAGCAAATACATATGTGGAATGATATGTACTAATATGTAGCTAACATTATGTACTTTTTTTCTTCATTTATGTTGCACCTTATTTCAGAATGGATTATGCTCAGGGTTGTGCCATTGTTTCAGCAGTGGAATGTACTAGATGGTTACTTTGAATCTTCATCTCAGCAGAGTTCTTCTGCAACAGGCATTCTTAAAGGTCCTGCACTGAGGTGACTTTAATGGAGCAGGCTCTCATCACAGGAGCTTTCTGCTTCGATTCTTAGTGAATTCATGTGTGCATGGAGCAATCTAGCAAAAAAGAGCCAAAAATGTGTCCTTAGCTCTCACTAGGTAAAGCAAACAGGGGAGGAAAGAGGGCTCAGCGATTTCCTTTTTATTTTGTCACATAGAGCTTTAAAGAAAAAAAAAAAAAAAGGCTCAAAGCATGTCACCCTGATCCAGGAGGCAGAAAAGAGAGACTGCAGTATCAGGCAGAGTCCCCACTGGCTCAGGGTGAAGAATAGCCGAGGAGTGCATTCCAGCCTGGGGCCAGCTGCACCTGCTATATTTGGGGTCAGTCTCCCTGAGGCAATGCCTCTGCAGGATTCGTCAAGGGAATTCCTGGGAATGTCCACCCACTTCCTCTCCTCCAAATGATAGCAAGTGGCTTTTCACTCTGACGGCATTTGTGTTTGCATTTGGATTTAGGAATAATTGTCAACTTACCCAGGCTTCTTGGAGAATCCACAGGAATCAGCGTCTTTTTTGGAACGTAAATGGCATTTTCTCATGTGTGCTATTGTGTGTGTGTGTGCTATTTTCTTTGTTTATGGTATTTTTAAAAACATAGATCATATTGAATGTTTGAGGGCAATGATTTCAGCATTAATTAAAGGCATATAACAAGGGGAGAAAGCATGTGATGGAGAAGACTGGCAGTTCTTTGGTGAGAGTGAGCTCTGTAGAGCTCCAAGCAAGGGCGTATTGTCCCTAGGTGAGAGGTGGGAGAGTCAGAAAGGCGTCTCTGAGGAGGCGATCTGCTCAGGGCTCTCATTCTCCCTCTCTCTGCAACGAAGAATGCTCGTTCTCGACATCCAGCCTCAGCTATGTCTTTTCTGACAAACACCCACAAGCAGGCCTCATCCACATTCTAGCCTTCGGGACATCTGAAACAGCCTCTGGGGCACCTCCTACTCTCCTAAGGTTCCCCCCCAGAAAGAGTGAGGTGGCTCTGCAAGGCCTGTGACCACGAGGTGATGAAGAATGCCCCTAACCACCCCCAACATCAGGGGCCCTTTTGATAACAACAAAGGGGCCTCCAGCTGTGCTGTGAGGCAGACACTGACCAGCCTAGCGGGAGGTCAGCAATGTGGGTGGAAGGGAGGGCCCAGGAGATTGCTATCCCATAGTCACACTGGATTAGGGGCTCTGCATTAAAGATCACTCAGCGTTAACTGCAAAAAAAAAAAAAAGTGCGATCAGAACTATATGCCAGAAACTGAATTCCACAACAACCCCATGCTGTTTGCATTAACGTTCCCGTTTTACAGATAATGACATGGAGGCCCAGAGAAGCTCAGTGGCTAGTCAGCTCTGAATTCAAACATGTGTCTTCTCCCCACAAGTTTCTCCCACTCTGCCACACTTGTGGATCCGGGGTTATATTTCAAACCAGTAATTCTCAGCCTTCCCTCTGTCTTCACATTGTCTACATTCCAAAGTTCACCCATCAGTAACTTCCCAAATTACACACAGGGATTCTCCACCAGGGAGGCAGAGAGGAGGCCATGTCCCCACCCCCAACCCTCTGCAGTGGGACCCATTAGAGGAAGTGTGTCTGGTTTGAAAAAGTCTCCCCAGAACCTTCTAAAACACCCTCTAGGCCACTTGAGTTTCACTGATTTAATTAAACCCAAAGACACAGGCCAGATCACATAATTATTTTCCTGCCCACATAACTGCTATTTCCATTCCCAGGGACATTATTGGAGTAACATTTGACACACACCCCAACCCCAAGCCTTTATTCCTGGGTTCTTTGTAATGTGGAAGTTTATCAAAGAGCTGCATTTACTAACTAGAACACACACAGCCAGGACCAACGTGGAGGTACAGTCGTGTTAGAGAAGACAGGGGCTCTGGGCTACGTGGGAACAGAGAATGGCGAATTCAAAGATGAAAAGGGGTGGGCACCAGGAGTGAGGAGTGGGGGAATTCTGCCCTCCCCACCCACCAGGGAGTTCCACCAAGGACAGGAAGAAGACAGCAGCGATGAGGACAGTGTCCCAGCCACATGCCCTCGCTGCATGCTGGAGGATTCCCACACCGGTGAATGCCCAACCTGCTGAGAAACTCCGTATCTCTCGACCTGGGGGCGTTCCCGGGCCACAGGTCCATGCTGGGCCCACATACAGGTTAGGTCTGAAAGACGGGAGAGTAAGATGCCCTGAAAGTTTCTCAGGCAGTGAGGGATGGGAGATAGTGAAGGAAACTCCAGTTTGCTCCACCTTGGTGAGAATTCTGAGGTACGTTCTACCCTAGTTCCCAGAGGGCCCCAGTGGGAGGGAGCCCACTTGTCCGCAGAGCACTGTGCTCATTAGTGCCCCTGGAACGGACTTCTCCTCCTGCCCTGACTCACTTTCCCACTCCCTCATGGCTGCTTTCTGGGATCACCTCCCAAATAAACAACCCACCCGCAAGTCCCCGTCTCAGGGTCTACCTTGCAGAACCCCAAATGAAGACACGCACACACACACACACACACACACACACACACACACACGTTTTCAGTCCAAGCTCTTTCTCAGGCTTCAGGCTTCAGTACCACACACCAGTTGTCTACGGGACACCTCGATGACACCCCAGCCGGACTCCCCGTTTTGCCCTGTGGACTCGTTCTCCTCCCTCCTCTGCCGAGTCGGTGAATGGCAAGAGGATCCTTTTCTAGGAGTATCACCTCCCGCTGTCCTCAGGGAGTCATTTAAGTGACCCAATTTGGATAAAATGAAAGCCAGAATCAGTTTTTTTGCTCAGTTATTGGGAAAGAAAATCTCTTATTTCCATCCCCAAGACATGGGGCTGCCGTGTGTGTGCATGTGTGTATGTGTGTGTGTGTGTGTGTGTGTGTGTGTGTGTGTGTGTGTGTGTGTAAAGGCAGAACCTACTAAGAGTGAAGAAGAGGCTGAAGCTGTCAGGCAGCTGTTACTCATGGGTTCTCTCTGCTTCAAGGTGCCAGCCGCTTCCAGCTGAATCTCTTTGCCCATGGGCTTTCTCAGAACTCTCCGAAGGCTGCACTGCCTGAGTGCCCAGCAGCTGGAAGTGCCAGGAGATTAATACTCCTCAGGGAGGCCCTCTACCAACGACTGATGGGAATTGTTGCCCCGGCTGCTTCGCCCCTCAGGTGGGTAACACTGAGGCATGCAATCCACCAGGTTTCCCAGAGCTGCACTGTGGGATTAAGCTCCAGGTACCCACAGGGAGAGCTGGCTGGATCCTGTGACACTTTTTGGCTATCTTCCCTTCCCTGTCTCACTTCCCCACACTCTCGCTGGTACCTCCTGCATCTTCCAAATCACAGTCAAATTCTTGCCTGAGGGACTGCTTTGGGGAAACCCACATTAAAAGGTGGCAACACCAAGGACACAGATAAAATAACAAAAGGAGGCAGGGAAAAGTAGTCTCACTCATCATTTGAACCCTGGATCAAGTAATGTCTGAGGCAATACAGCATTTTTCTTTTTTCCTTAAACAAACCTGATTTTTTTGTCAGTTGCAACACTGAGTCTTAGTAGATATATCTAAAATTGTGCAAAAACCACTGGACAACACTGACACTGCCATTCCAGATCCTTCACAACACGGTTCCAGCCTTAGCTTCCCCAACACTCTACCGCACCCTTCCCCACCTCCAGACACAGACCAGACTGGGCTCCTCACTGATAGTGGAAACCCTCCATGCCCTTTTGTACAGTCAAGCCATCTCTGCCACTAGGCACATCCCACTCATGCCTCCACCCATTCTCTGTTGGACCAAATGCCATCCATCTTGCAGGGTTCCAGTCTGGAGCCCTCTTTGCTCCTTCTACCCAGGTCAAAGTCTCCTCCATTTTCTGACAAGATGTTCACCTCTCATGGCACTTTCCATGTTCCTCTCATGTGTCTAATAGCAATAATTTTCTATTAAAATTACCACCTCTCTCAGACAGGAGGCTCTGGATGCTGCTCTTGTCTTGTCTCTAGGTCTGCCTAATGGTTACGCAGATGTGTTCACTTTGTGGAAATTTATCAAGTGATGTGCTTCTAATGTGTGCAACATCACCTGTTAACAAAGTCATTTATTTAAAAATAAAATACCAGCTGCAATCTAAAATTCTCATGGCAGAGGGAAAGTCCTTTTTTCCTTCTGAGCATTATGATACATTTGGGTTATACAACCTGAGGATTAGGAGATGGCTGAATGACTTGCCCCCAAGGAGGAAGAATTGTGGCTTCCCAGCGTCGGGAAGAGTGGGTGCGCAGGATAGGTGGAGGAAAGGGAGAACAACCACACACCCACAATGCGATCGCTACTCCATGACTCTCAACTTTCAACACATTATCTAAATTCACAAAATGCTTGGCACAAGTGGATTTTTTCTGGACTGTGGTAAAGTGGCTTAGTTCCATGTGTCCACTGACGCAGAATGAGATGTTGTTAGCATACTTGATTCAGGAGTTGGCAGTAAAGAGCCCCAAGAGAGGGTAACTCTGAAAATTACTGTTTGTCACTGGGAGGACGTCAGACTTTATGGGGCCAAAAAATTGGATGTTGAAGCCAAGTTTAGTCCCTACCAGAGGAATAGGAACACGATACAGTGTTCTCAGTATATCTTTTCTCCTTTATTGGTCTGTACGGTTCTTGAGGTTGAAAATAGCCATTGGATGCATGATGAGAGAGAAATATTTCCCCTTTACGTGTCCTCTTTTCTCAACTCTAAACACGAAAAGGTGCCGATAAAACTATTTTCTGCATGAAGTAATGAAAAATAGAGAAGAGGGACTTGGTCTTCTTGGATAGACAAGAATTCTCCTGATATAGAAGCGCCTAAACAGTATAAAGAACACAAAAATTATAGTTGAAGATGAGGCCGAAATCTCAGTTTAACCACTTACTAGTTGTGTGACTTTGGGCAAGTCACAGCCTCTCTGAACTTCAGTCTTTTCATCTATAAAGTTGGTGCCTAAGGAAATACTTTTATAAATGGTAAAGTGCTTTTTAGATTTCTGTGTTGAGAGCGTTGTTTTCAGGACCTGCATTCTAATCTGGCAAAGCTTGCCTGAACAGTGTTAACTTTTCTGCCCCCAAATGCCTCCCCCATGAGTTTGTGAACTCTGGCACAGCTGGAACAGGTATCAAAAGTATAGAAATGCAAATATTCATTGATTGAATTCGCACAGAGGTGTAAGTGATTCTCGGTAGATTCATTCCAGAAAGAATAGATTTTCTTTGATGAAAGGACACTGACCATTTTAGTAGGATGGGGAGAGGCCACAAGAGAAGGGACTGGGGCCATTGGCAACTTTATTTCAAATGCCATCAAGAAAAGGCCCTCATACCTCCCTTGCTGTATCATCACTGCTGTGTGTTATTGTCATTTGTGTTCCTATCTCGTTGAAGTAGGCAGATGTTACACGAACTTTGGAAAGAAATAAACCAGGTGTGAAATGTGTCTTCTCAAAGTAACACCTGCAGGAGGTTGCACCTGGCCCTTCTTCTCAAAGTACGTCCCAGTGGGGGAGCGATGTTTGCCAGATGCACCCTTCCAGCATCCCTATAGGGTCCTACCCAGTAGTGGGTGCAGCAGTTATCCTGTAGATCAGGCCTTCTGACTTTTGGGTGGCTAAGAACTCCCTGGGAGTTTTGTTTAAATGCAGATTGTAGCTCAGCAGGACTGGGGTAGGGTCTGAGATCCTGAATTTCTGACAAGCTCTCCCAGGTGATGCTCATGCTGCTGGTGCTTGGACTGTGCTTTTAGGGGCAAGGCTACAGATGCTTGTTAAATTAACAAATGAATCAATAAGTAATAAATGAATTAATTTGTTAAATTTCCATTACCTATATTATCAGTCATAGCTCTTTCATCTATTAAAAGACTCTTACCTGTCTGCCCCTCCCAGGAAATTGCAGGTTATTATTTGCAGGCAGCTGTCTGACAGGAAGCCAGGATCTGTCTTCAGCCACGTGGCCTGTCTCTGCTTTTGGGTAGCAGCTGCCTACCCCTCAGCCCCCACACCCCCAGCCTGTGCCCTGTAACTCACCAGGTAGCATTTGATGTGAAGATGAAAGGACCAGCACACCTGGGTGTCTGCCCCACTCTTCAAGCTCTACTTCCTTGATATCAATCACTCCAACCCTCTCACTGATTCAAATTAAAAGCTGAGCTCCCCAGCTCCTGCTGCAACACATTCTGGTTCACAACTGAACCCAACACCAGCTCAGCCCAGCCCAGCCCCAAGAATAGGTGGTGGGACCAGCCACTAGTCATTTCCTTGCTCAACCTCTGGGGAGCAATTCTATGGTTGGCTGACTGTCATTCTCTTCCTAACTTCCCAGGTGCTGTGTTGGACAGCATCTGGGAATGAGATAGGGAGAACCCTAAGCATCTTCAGGGTGCGCAGAACAGCACATAGCCTGCCAGCTGGTCCACCTCAGAGCAGCCCGTGGGCACAAGTTTTTTCCCAATCCCTAGTATTAGGGTATGCTCTGTTTTGAATAGTATGAGCTAAGAGCTTGGCATCTTGTTTTCCATGGCTTCTTGCTGCATGAGAGCGTGTGTCAAAATGAGTTACTGAGGACAAGAATGCCACTTCATCTCCAACATCAGCCAGATTTTTAACATTTGGGTTCCTTTTGACATATACCCCTTACGGATGTGGGTAATACCCCCTTTTTGGAGGACTTTGGTGAACAAATTCAATCCATATTTGTTGAGCACTAAGTCTTAAGCACTGTCTATACTGTTGAGGACACTGTGTTCAACAAAACACACAGGTCCCTGCTCTCCCAGAGCCCACATTCTAGTGGGCAGGAAGAGAAAACAAACAAGTCAATAAATAATTAAGATATTTTCAGGTAGCCAATTGCAAAGACAGTTAACTGTTGGCAATTTGTATGTCTTCTTTAGAGAAATGTCTATTCAGGTGCTCTGCCCATGCTTTAGTTGGGTTATTTATTTTCTTGCTATTGAATTCTGGATTTCTTATACATTTTAGATATTAATCCCTTATTAGATATATGTTTTGCAAATATTTTCCCTCATTCCATAAGTAGTATTTTCATCCTGTTGATTACTTCCTTTGCTCTGCAGAAGCTTTATAGTTGGTTACAATCCCATTTGTGTATGTTTGCTTTTGTTTCCCATGCTTTTGGGGTCACATTCAAAACTCATTGCCTGGACCAATTTCAGGAAGCTTTTCTCCTATGTTTTCTTCTAGTAGCTTCATAGTTTCAGATTTCACATTTAAGCCTCTATTTGCTTTTGAGTTTATTTTTGTACAAGCTGTACAAAGCGTCCAATTATGTGGATGTCCAGTTTTCCCAACACCATTCATTGAAGAAATTGTTCTTCCTCCATTGAGTTCTTGGTATATGTGTCAAAGATCAGTTAATGTTAAATGTGTAGATTTATTTCTGGGCTCTCCACTCTGTTCCATTGGTCTGTATATCTGTTTTTATGACAATACCATTCTGTTTTGATTAGCATACCTTTGCAGTAATTTTGAAATCAGACAGGGTGATGTCTCCAGCTTTGTTCTTTTCACTCAAAATTGTTCTGGCTATTCAGGGTATTTTTTGGTTCCATCCGAATTTTGGGATTGATTTTTCTATTTCTGTGAAAAATGTCATTGGAATTTTGATAAGAATTGCATTGAATTTGTAGGTCACTTTTGGTAATATGAACATTTTAACAACATTAATACTTCCAGTACATGAACATGGGATAGTTTTCCATTTATTTGTGTCTTCTTTAGCTTTTTTTGTCAATGTTTTATAGTTTTCAGTGTACATATCTTTCACCTCCTTGGTTAAATTTATTCTTAAGTGTTTTTATGCTATTGTAAATGAGATATTTCTTGATTTTTGAAAAATAGCTTATAGTTAATGTACAGAAACACTATTAATTTCTGTAAGTCACTTTTAGATCCTACAACTTTACTCTGTTTGTTTATTAGTTCTAACAGTTTTTTGGTGGCGTTTTTAGGGTTTTCTAAATGATTGTGCCATCCACAAACAGCAACTATTTTATTTCTTCCTTTCCAATTTTATTTCTTTTCTTGCTAATTGCTTTGGCTTGAAATTTCAATACTATATTAATTAGAAAGAATGAGACTGGGCATCCTTGTGTTCCTGATTGTAAAGAAAAAGCTTTCAACTTTTCACTACTGAGTATGATGTTAACCATGGGATTTTCAAAAAGTTTACGGAAAATGCATATTATGAAAACACTGTGCAGGGGTTTCAAATCTTTTTTGCACCAAAATAAACTTGTACCAATTTGTTATAATATGTCTGAACAGGATCTAGTTTGAGGTACTAAGAACGATAAGACATTACTTTGAAAGGAGCCCCTGTTAGAGGAGCATGAATTCTGCTAAAACTGAAGCAAGAACAAACATCAAACTTATGATGAAGCTTCGTGGAAGAATGGTGAAATCATTGATGCTTTATGAAAACTATATGGGGACAATCCCCACCAAAGGAATCAGCAGTTTAAAAATGGATAGTTTATTTTATGAAGGGACAAGGCAACGTTGAAGATGAAGCCCACAACAGGACACCATTCACATCAATTTGCAAGGGAAAAATTAGTCTTAGTCTTATTTGTGCCCTAATTGAAGAGGACTTACAATTAACAGTGCAAACAATAGCCAACACCATAGACATCTCGACTGGTTCAGCTTAGGCAATTCTGACTGAAAAGTTAAAGTTAAGCAAACTCTCCACTCGATGGGTGCCAAAATCAATAGAAATTTTAAATAAGTGGGATCAAGATCCTAAAGCATTTATTCAAAGAATTGTAACAGAAGATGAAATATGGCTTTACCAGTATGATCCTGAAAACAAACAGCAATCAAGGCAACGACTACCAAGCGGTGGAAGTGATCCAGTCAAAAGCCAAGCAAACCAGTCAAGAGCAAAGGTCACAGCAACAGTTTTTTAAAACGCTCAAGGCATTTTGCTTGCTGATTTTCTGGAGGGCCAAAGAACAATAACATCTGCTTATTATGAGAGTGTTTTGAGAAAGTTAGCTGAAGCTTTAGCAGAAAAATGCTCAGGAAAAGATCACCAGAGAGTCCTTCTTCACCACAGCAATGTTTCCGCTCATTTCTCTCATCAAATAAGAGTAGTTTTGCAAAAGTTTTGTTGAGAAATCGTTAGGCATTCCACCTTAAAATCCTGATTTGTTTCCTTCAGACTTCTTTTTGTTTCCTGACAAATATTTTTATTTCCTAAAAATAAGAAAATATGTTTATTTCCTATTTAGAAAGTCTTTTTATTTCCTAAAAATCTTTAAGGAGCACCCATTTTTCTTCAGTTGATAATGTAAAAAAGGCTGCATTGGCATAGTTAAATTCCCAGGACACTCAGTTTTTTAGGGATGAACTAGATAGCTGGTACTATCACTTACAAAACTTTCTTGACCTTGATGGAACTTATGTTGAGAAAATGTTGAGAAATAAAGTTTATATTTTTTATTTTTACATTTTATTTCCATTTTTCCACAAACTTTTTGACTCCTCTCATGTGGTCTTTATTATTGAGATGCATTCCTTCTACCTAATTCGTTCAGAGTTTTTGTCATGATAGAATGTCAATGCTTTTTCTGCACCTGTTGACATGATTATATGATTTTTTTTATCCTTCATTCTGTTAATGTGGTGTATCACATTGATTGATGTGCATGTGTGGAGACATC
The DNA here is from genome assembly GCF_043159975.1 of Macaca nemestrina. NCBI lineage: Eukaryota > Metazoa > Chordata > Mammalia > Primates > Cercopithecidae > Macaca > Macaca nemestrina. The sequence continues at coordinate 104,397,034 of NC_092126.1, forward strand.
CTTACATCTCAGGGATAAATCTTATTTGATCATTGTGTATGATCCTTTTCATGTACTGTGGAATTTGTTTTGCTAGTATTTTGTTGAAGATTTTGACATCTGTGTTCATCAGGGATATTGGCCTGTCGTTTTCTTTTCTTGTAGCATTCTTGTCTGGCTTTGGTAGCAGGGTAAAGCTGGCTTCATAAAGGGAGTTTAGAAGTATTCCCTCCTCTTCAATTTTTTGGAAGAACTTAGGAAAAATTTAGCATTAATTTTTCTTTAAATGCTTGACAGAATTTACCAGTGAAGTCATCATGACGAAATTTTCTATTGAAAGGTTTTAATAATTGATTCAATCTCTTTATTCATTATTGTTCTGTTCAAATTTTCTATTTCTTTGTGCTTCAGTCGTGGTATATTGTGTATTTCTTGGAACTTATTCATTTCTCCTAGACAATCCAATTTGTTGGTATATAATTACTTGTAACAGTATTATAATCCTTCTTGTTTCTGAGGTATCTGGCATAATGTCTCCTCTTTCATTTCTAATTTTACTTATTTGAGTCTTCTCTGCTTCTTTCTTGTCTAACTAGAGGTTTATCAATTTTGTTTATCTCTTCAGAAAACTAACTCTTAGTTTTACTGATTTCTTAAAATTGTTTTTATAATTACTACTTCATTTATTTCTGCTCTGATCTTTGTATTTTCTTCCTTCTGTTGACTTTAACCTTAGTTTCTTCTTCTTTTTCTAGTTCCTTAAGGTGTAAGCTTAGGTTGTTTGAGATGTTTATTCTTTCTTAATGTAGCCATTTATTGCTATAAACATCCCTCTTATTTTTCTATATTTCATATATTTTCCTATATTTTTCTATATTTTCCTATGTTTTTTCCTATATTTCATAAGTTTTGATATGTTTGATATATTATGTTGTTTGATATGATATGTTTTCACTTCCATTTGTCTTGATATTTTTAATTCCCTTCTGATTTCTTCTTTGACCCATTGGTTATTTAAAAGTGTACTGTTTAAATTTCACACATTTGTGAATTTCCCAATTTCCTCCTGTATTTTTATCTAGTTTTATACCATTGTGGTCAGAAAAGATGCTTGATGTGATTTCAGTCTTTTGAATTTGCTAATACTTGCTTCGTGGCCTAACATGTGATGTATCCTGAATAATACTCCATGTGTACTTGCAAAGCATGTGTATTCTGGTGCTATTGGATGAAATGTTCTGTATATGTCTGTTAGATCTATTTGGTCTATAATATTGTTCAAATCCTCTGTTTCCTTATTGATTTTCTGTCCTGATGATCTACTCATTATTAAAAATTGGGTATTGAGATCCCCTACTATTACTCTATTGCTTCATTTCTGTTAATATTTGCTTTATTTATTTAGAGGTTTTGATTTGGGGCACATATATATTTATAATTGTTATTTCTCTTGATGAATTACTTCTTTACCATTATATAATGACCTTGTCTCCTGTGATAATTTTTGAATTAAAGTCTATTTTTTCTGATGTAAGTATACTCAATCCTTCTCTCTTTTTATTACCATTTGCATGGAACATCTTTTCCCACTCCTTCACTTCCAGCCTCTGTGTGTCACTAAAATTAAAGTGAGTCACTTGTTGGCAGCATACAGTTGAATCTTATTTTCAAAATTTAGTTTGCCATTCTGTCTTTTAATTAGAGAATTTGATCCATTGACATTTAATGTAATTGTTGATAAGTAAGGATTTACTCTGCCATTTTATCAGTGGTAGTTTTGTAGGGTTTTGTTGTTGTTGTTCCATTCTTCCTTTTCACTGTCTTCCTTTGTGATTTAGTGTAGATTCATTTCTTGGTTTTTGTTTGTTCATTTGTTTTGTTTTTTTAGTGGTATGTTTTCATTCCTTTCTTTGCATCTTGTATATATTTTCTTTTTTCTTTGTAGCTACCATGGGGCTTACCTAAAACACCTTATAACAGTCTAATTTAGGCTGATAAATAACTTCACTTTCACCATATACAAAAACTCTACACTTCAATTTATCTTGTACTACATTGTATGTTATTGAAGTCACAACTTACATCTTATTTATTTATTTAATTTTTAAATTAAATTAAATTAAATTAAATTAAATTTATTTCTTTTTTGAGATGGAGTCTTGCTCTGTTGCCCAGGCTGGAGTGCAGTGGCAAAATCTCAACTCATTGCAAGCTCCGCCTCCCAGGTTCATGCCATTCTCCTGCCTCAGCCTCCCGAGTAGCTGGGACTACAGGGGCCCACCACCACGCCCAGCTAATTTATTTGTATTTTTAGTAGAGACGGGGTTTCACCATTTTAGCCAGGATGATCTCGATCTCCTGACCTCATGATTCACCTACCTCGGCCTCCCCACAAGTTACATCTTTTATGTAATACGTATCTATTAACAAATTGTTTTTAATACCTTTGTCTTTCAACTTTTATACTAGAGTTAAAAGCGATTTATGTACCACCATTACATTATTACAGTATTGTGAATTTCACTGTATTCTTTCATTCATGATGAGTTTTATATTTTCATATGTTTCCTTGTTTTTAATTAGTGTCCTTTTATTCTAACTTGAAGAATCCCCTTTAGCATTTCTTGTAATATAGGTCTAGTGGTGATGATCTCCTACTTCTGTTTGTTTGGGAAAGTTCTTATCTCTCCTTCCTTTCTGGAGGACAGACTTGAGGGGTATAGTGTTCTTGATTGGCAGTTTTGTTCTTTCAGCACTTTAAATATATCATCCATATCATCCCACTTTCTCTTGACCTGCAAGGTTTCTGCTGATGAATATGCTTAAGTATTATGGGGGTTCCCTTGTATGTGCTGAGTTGCTTTTCCCTTGCTGCTTTCAAATTTTTCTCTTTGTCTTTAACTTTTAAGAATTTGATTATAACGTGTCTCAGTTAATATCTCTTTACATTTAATATATTTGGGGTTCTTTGGAATTCATGGATCTGGGTGTTTATTTATCTCTCCAGATTTGGGGGATTTTCTGTCATTATTATTTCTTTAAATAAGCTTTTGTCCTCTTTCTCTTTCTCTGCTCCTTCTGAAATTCACATAATGAATGAGTATATTGCTTAACTTGATGATGTTTCTTAAGTCTCATAGGCCTTCTTCACTCTTTTTTATTCTTTGTTCTTTTTGTTCCTCTGATGGGTAATTTCAAATGACATGTTTTTAAGCTCACTGATTCTTTTGTCTGCTTGATTGAGTCTGCTGGTGAAGCTCTCTGTGGAATTTTTCAATTACACATTGTGATCTTTATCTCCAGAATTTCTCTTTGGTTTTTAATGGTTTATATCTCCTTGTTGAACCTCTAATTTTGTTAGTGTACTGTTTTCTTAATTTTGGTTTAGTTGTATATCTGTGTTATCTTGTAGCTCAATGAGCCTCTTCAAGATGATTATTTTGAATTTTTGTCACACAGTTCATACACCTATATTTCTCTAGGGTTTGTTACTTGTACTATATTTTGTTCCTTTGGTAGTATCATGTTTCCCTGATTATTCATGATCTTTGTGGCCATATGTTGGTATCTGCACGTATGAAGAAGTAGACATCTATTCTAATCTTTACAGACTGGCTTCAGCAGGCAAAACCTTTCACCAGTCAGCTCATCTAGAAATTCTGAATGGGCCATCTAGTGAGGCCTGCAAGTGGGCTTGCTGTTGGAGTCATCAGGCAGGCTGGCCTGGTGCCTTGGTCAGCAGGTGGGTGGATTTGATGCCTGGGTTTCAGGGGCTATGTTTAGAGCCTAAGTCCATGGGGGGTGGTCTGAAGCCTAGGTGAATCCACAAAGAATGGCATGGTACTGGAGCTGGTCTTGACCCTGAGCCTCTGAGGGCTATCTTAGAGGGAGGGTCTGCAAGTGCTAGCCTGGAAACTAAGTACACGGTAGCCAGCCTTGTGCTTGGGTCCATGAGGGTGTTTCTGGAGCCTAGGTGTGCAGGGGCCAGCCTAGTGCCAGTGTCTACCAGGACAGGACTGGATGCAGAGTGCACTGGAGCATTAGGCCATAGGTGCCAACCTGGAGCCTGGGGCTGTGGAGCCTAGACTGGGGCTGAGGAAGGCCTGGAGGCTGGGTCTGCAGGAGCTGGACTGGCACTAGGGTGAGTTTGAAGCCTGGTACTATGGGGCCTGGCCTGGAACTGGGGCATTTGGGCACAAGTCTGGCACTGGAGCTGGCCTGGAGCCTGGGACTGTGGAGTGGAGCATGAAGCCTATTGCTGCAGGGCCAGTCTGGATCCTGGACCACTGTATTTAGTCAGTGTTCTCTAGAGGGACAGAACTAGTAGGAGCGATAGATAGATAGATAGATAGATAGATAGATAGATAGATAGATACACATATATATGGGAGTTTATTAAGGAGTATTAACTCGCACAATCACAAGGTCCCACAACAGGCCATCTCCAAGCTGAGGAGCAAGGAAGCCAGTCCAAGTCCCAAAGCTGAAGAACTTGGAGTCTGATGATTGACGGCAAGAAGCATCCAGCACAGGAGAAAGATATAGGCTGGGAGGTTAAGCCAGTCTAGTCTTTTCACATTTTTTCTACCTGCTTTATATCCTGGCTGATTAGATTTTGCCCACCCAGATTAAGGGTGGGTCTGCCTTTCCCAGCCCACTTATTCAAATGTTAATCTCCTTTGGCAACAGCCTCACAGACACACCCAGGATCAATACTTTGTATCCTTCAATCCAACCAAGTTGACACTCAGTATTAACCATCACAGTCACTGAGGCAGACCTGGAGCCTGAGGATATAAAGGCCAGCCTGGCACTGGGTGAGTCTGGGGTTATGAATGCTGACCTGACACTGTGTTTCACTGGGGTGGGCCTGAGGCCAAGGTCCACAGCAAAGTTGGATGCTCACTTCACTCCCCTTCCTTCATGCAGACGATATCTCTCTCCCTGCTATGCTGCCCAGGCTTGGGGGAAGAGTAACACAGGCAATGTAGAACTGTTCTTTCTATCCTCTTCAATGTGTCTTTTGTTATTTCTGCACTGCATCCAGGTGCTAGAATCTCTCACCTGGATTCTTTAGCTCTTGTGAAGATATTTTTGTGCATGGATAGTTGTTCAAATTGATGTTTCTGCAAGGAGACATGCAGTGGAAAGTCCTATTCTGCCATCTTACTGACATCACTCTTAGTACTAAATATTTTGTTCTCAATCATAAACTGCCATAAAGTTTGTAACTGAATGGGAATCTGCTGTTTCTTAAAACGTGTCCAGTCCAGTGTTCCTAGTTCTGAACACTTATCATGAAATTTGTGAGCGGAGAATTTCTGGTTTGTTTTCATTCCTTCGTTGTTCCATGTGATCAAAACTAGTGTTTATTGACAGCACATCACCTCTTTCCTGGACTGTCATGACCATCAGACTCAGCAATGCCGCCATCATTTACAGAGACCAAACTCCAGTCCAAAGTTTTCCAGTGGAGCAGTAATTGTGAAGGGCAGAAAAGTGGTAATGGCATAGACCTACAACAACCAGCATTGATATGGTCCCTGATAGATACCTCTTTTTTTCACTACTTTAGGATAAGGTCTGAAGAGCTGGGGAGATAACAAAAGCTATAACTCAGAGAACTGTAGCACCCACACAAGGAGAAACAGAAGTGTTTAAAACCCCAAAAACCTTATCTGAATTGCAGTTAAATCACAAGTGTTGATTTTAAAAATTATTGAGGAAGACGGGATTTTCAGGAATTCTTGACAGTTTTCTTTTATCTAATAGACTCTTAAACCTGGAAAGAATGAACAAGCCTGATTCCTTCATTTCACTGGAGAGGAAACAGAAGCTCAGTAAGCAAAAATAACTTGTCCAGAATATACCTAATTGGTGTATATCTTAGCGTAGTTTACCCCCAGAAGCAGAGTCTGGGACCAGGGTTTACAAGTCAGTTGCATATTTAGAAAATTATCCCAAAGAATAGGAAAGGGGCCCTGGGAAAAAGTGTAGTAGAGAAGGAGAGAATGCTAGTTTCTGTCTCTGTGATCAAGGGTTTCCCCTGGGGTGCTGACTCCCTCATACTTCCTGGCTTCTGAGCATCAGCATGGCTGAGCAGGTGCCCCAGGGTAACCTAGGGCAGACAGGAAAAGATGCACAATATGCCACTGAGGAGACCTGCTCCAGTGTTTTATCCACTCCTCCACCCATCACTGACCAATGGGGAAGGCTGTGAGCAAAGGGTGAAAGGCAGGTCACAATATGGAATTCAAATTCACGAGTATTAATGCTTGTTATAAAATATTGCCTTTCAAATAGGACTGCCAGAATTCCAGACTACTGAAAGATAAGGTGTGCATTTAACAATAAATGTGAAAATCAGAATGAACTACATCAGCAGCAATTCACCCAGCATCTTGGATGTCTGTGTTTACTCACTTCTGTTTACTTCTTAGGCACACTGCCCAGTTAACACTTCAGATATCAGAAGAGATACATCTTTTCTTTTTTTCATTGATTCACTTAGTAGCTCAAGGGAGCACTCAAGAATTCTCAGATTTTCTCAACTCACAGCCCCTTTCATTACCCCCTCTGGCCTGTCACATCAGAAAATCCAAACAGAATAAATGAGGCCAATGAGACAGCCCTTGAGAAGTCACACGCCCTTGCCCCAAATATCCACATTGTTATAATACCTTCATGGAGTTCTTAAGCACTTTCAGAGTTTTTCCATATTCTATAATTAGTGATAAATAAGAATATCTGTAAACATTTTAGTGATGGATAATGTCTTTATTTCACAGCTGACGGGGACTTTATTTTTGCCAACTCAAGTACATAGCTGACTGACCTCAATCACCATTCTCATTTTTCATTTGTCTCAAGACACGAAATAGCAACAAATTCTATGTTATAATTTGCAAGGTTTTTGTTTGAATTGTCAATACATGTGTTGTTAAATGCCATTAACCTTTCTGCACCTTTAGTCATTAGCACTATTTGATTTGATATTTTAAAGAAGTATTTACTTATATGCTTATTTGTATTTTTTATTATTTATCTTATTTTTACTTGTTTACTTAAATTATTTCTGGACATGTATGATCAATCTGACAGAGATAAATTTGATAATCCTTCCCTGCTGGTGAAGATTTTTTTTTTCTGTTAAAGTTTTTTGCCTCCTTGCCTCTTGAACTTTGATGTCTCCTAGACCCAGCTCAAATGTCACTTTTTCTTGGACCCTTCTTTATGCTGCTAATCAGAATGATTCCCTCTCTTCTTAGTGATACCATCACCCTGTGATCCTTCTTCAGTTGTAGCACTGAGGACATTCCATTACAATTTCTTGAGTGTGATGCTCGGTGAACCATCTATTTCTGGAGAGGAGAGTCCACTAGTAGCAATCTCAGAGTCTTGATGTAAGCACACTATAAATATTTGTTTAATTAATTTTACCAAACTTCCTGTCTCCAAAGATGAATGGTTGACAGCCTTCCTATAACCAGGTACCAATCTCCCCTAAGAGGTAAAGGCAAATTGTTTATAACATGTTCACAAGATTTGCCCCCAGAAACTGACTCTGAGACAAGAATTCTAGTTCTACTCATTTATTTTGGAAGTAGACTCAGGATTCAGAGTGATAGAGTGGGGAAGAGAGGCAGGGAAGGGAAGGCAGCTACCACAGGGTGGTTGATGAGTGTGTTCCTACTGTAATCTCTAGGGCTCAATAAGACACTCTGGAAGAATGCAAAGAGCATGCCTCAGATCTTACCCCACCTGATGCCCAAGGAAGACAGAGCATTTATCCACCAACTCCTCAGCATTTTAGTTGTGAACTGTTCCTGGGAGCCTTGTCTCCCTAGCAGTTCTGGCGACTTCTGTGCATAGGTGGTACATACCGCTGAAACCAGAGAAAACCCTCAGGCAAAGAGTTGCAAGGGCATATCGTGGGCAGTGCATACTGAAGGACGAGTGCTGAATAGAATCAGCAAGGCATCCAATCCAGCACAAGCATTCCAGCTTTGGCCACCTTTGACCGTGAGAAGTTCCTTTCTGATACTGAACTAAACCCTCTGGTCTGGTTCTGCCCCTTGGGGCCACACAGGAAAACAATCTAGATTTGATTTCAGATTCAATTTATGTAATGGTTACTGGTTTACTCCATGTTTTCTATTTCAATTTCAGTAAATTATATTCTAGAAAATTATCCACCTCATCTAAGTTCTCAAATTTAATGACATTGTATTTTAGTATTTTCTTAGGTTTCCTACATCTCTATTTTAACTATAGTTATGTCTCATTTTACTCCTTTAACAAATTGTGTTTTCCAAAAAGGGCCACAGCAATATTTCCAGTCTCAAATGCTCTTTTAGAACCTTGCCACTCCTTATCAAGTGGCAGAGTATATTTCCCTTCCCCTTGAACCCTGGGAAGGACTTAGTGACTGCCTTGGTAAAGAAAATGCAGATGATTCTCCTCTCCCATGATGACTGTTGTCCTGTCCAAAGACAATTGCTATATTCCCTGTCATTCCAGACTTACCTTCTGATGCAAAAACCTACCATGCTCCCTGCCAGTCCTTGAAAATCAACACTGGGACCATTTTTAAAGAAACAGAGAGTTTGAGAGAGGCGATTTGAAATATATTACATTATAAATAGGAATCCTGAGAGCAACTTCCTACACCCTTATTCTACCTTTCTACTCTAATGCAAATGGAGACTTGGAATGTCTTCGATGACATTGTGTGATAAGGTGTTTGAGCAGCTGGTTTATGGTTCATGTTCCTTTACAGCATGGTTTTGAATAATGCAGTTAATCCTGAAGTGTTATTAAAACATCAGATTAGCCTCTGTGACAGTACAAGGTGACCTGGTCAGTTGTAGCACAGAATCCTAAATGCAAAAAAGCGGGCTTACTGCTGCAACCATGCCAGGGATCTGTCTCAAGCTCTTCTCTTTCCTCTGGGAGGTGTCAGGTTTACTCATTTATTTATCTATCTCTGCCTTGCCCAATAATAAGAAAAAGTTTGCAGCAACTTACAGAAATACATAATTTAAAATAACGTAAGTGAGAAGTGGGAACAAAGGGAAAAGTCAGAAGTAGCCAGAGAGTGGGTCCATGCACACAACAAGGTCAAAAGGCCCTCTGCAAATTGATGAGGAGCACAGATTTGGATCTAGACATCCTGAGGTAAGAGGAGAGAGGGAATTGCAGCCATTCAGCTATGCCACAGACATCTCTAAGAAAAAACGGTCAAGCCAAGGGATGAGGAAAAGAACAACAGAGGAGCTTAAGCTTGGCAATTTGAAGGTCTTCCAAGTCAGGTCACTATTTCAAAAATATGTATTTATTGGCTGGGTGCAGTGGCTCAAGCCTGTAATCCCAGCACTTTGGGAGGCTGAGACAGGTGGATTACGAAGTCAGGAGATCGAGACCATCCTGGCTAACACGGAGAAACCCCGTCTCTACTAAAAAATACAAAAAACTAGCCGGGGGAGGTGGCGGGTGCCTGTAGTCCCAGCTACTCAGGAGGCTGAGGCAAGAGAGTGGCATGAACCCGGGAGGCGGAGCTTGCAGTGAGCTGAGATGCGGCCACTGCACTCCAGCCTGGGTGACAGAGCGAGACTCCGTCTCAAAAAAAAAAAAAAAAAAGTTAAAAATATGTATTTCTTTTAAATCTTTTCTGGACACATAGTGTCTATATAGAGTTTTAAAACATGGGAAACTAAACTACATATCGATTAGGAGTATGTGTGTGTATATCTACATATATACATAGATATGCCAAATCTCCATTTGCATTGCAGTAGAGAGGTAGAATAAGGATGTAGGAGATTGCTCTCTGGATTCCTATTTGTGATTAAATATATTTCAAATCACTTCTCTCAAACCTTCTGTGTCTTCAAAAATGGTCCATTGTTGATTTTCAAGTACAGGCAGTGAGCATGGTAGGTTGTTGTATCAGAAGGTAAGTCTGTCAAATGACAGGGAATGGTTATAAACATACACATATGTGTGTGTATTTAAAGTATAAAGATATGTGTCCACCAAATTAGAGGTAAGTAAGAAAGAGAGAATCAGGTTCTCATGGAACTTTCAATTGTGTCAATAATATTGTATTTCTTATGTTGAATGATGGCTACATAGAAGTTTGCTATGCTATTCTTAGTACTTTTCTGTGACTCAGAAATATTTCACAGTATGAATTTTATCCTGACTGTTAAGAGAGACAAAAATGGAGGTGGTAAGACCACTAAGGAGTCTATTGATGTTGTGCTGGGCAGAAATGAAGGTAAATTGGACTAAAGTGAAAGTAGTGAAGAAAGTGGACAGATTTAATATATGGATTTGAGGTAAGGCCAAACAGTAGGTCTTGGCTTTACCATCATACTTGATGGAGGAAGTCTTACCTCTTTTTGCCCTTCTGACATGGATTGAAGTGTGAGGAAAATAGAAGAGTTGGAACTAAGCTTCTGGCACCATAAACTACAGGAATGGTGCTGAGATATGTTACTATGGGGATGACTTAGAGGGGACAGTTGGGGCTAGAATTGGAGGGTATAGTAAACACTAGCTCTCTTTGGGCATACAAAGTTTGGGATGTCTAATAGACAAGCAAGTGAAGATGTTGAGTTGGTGGTTGAATATATGAGTCTAAAACCCAGAGTAAAGAACCAACTGGCTGATTAAAACCTAAGAGTCATCAACACGTACATTTCATTATACAACAATAGAATCTGGATAGAGAAGAGGGCCAAGGAAAGAGCTTTGGGTGTTCTAACATTTAGAGATCTGGAACAGAAGCAGCAGCCTGCAAAGTAGACTAAAAAATGGGGCAACGAGGTAGGAAAAAAAAAAAGAAAAACAAAACAAAACAAGAAGAGTGTGTTATTTCAGAATCAGATGAAGCAGAGTTTCAAAGAAGGAGGGAGCAGTCAATTGGATCAAATGCCACTAAGACATCAAAGGAGGACAGAAAATTGACCCTCTGTCAGTTTGGGGAAGATGTAGGTCTTAGTAAAAGCCTTCTTGGTGTGGATTGATGAGAATGAAAGTGTGAATGGAGTGACTGAGGTGAAAACAGGAGGCAAGGAATTTGAAAGGTTTGTTTGTGTTCAAATACTTCCATGAGTCTTGTTGTGACTGGGAACAGAGAAATGATGGGAGGAGGTAGATAGCTGGAAGGCAATGCCAGCTTAAGAGGGTTTTATTTAAGATAGAAGATTAAGGTATGTACATATGAGAATAGCCTAGTTGAAAGGAAAAAGTTTTCATGTAGGAGAGAAAGAAGACACTTACAGCAGGGAAATCCTTCAGCAAAAGGCAGATAGGATCCAGGATAGAATGCAAGGCTTAGAAGATAACACAAGTCTTCCACTGTAACAATGGGGTACAAATCCAGGCAGAGTAGCAGACTGCCATGGTCTGAAAATGTCCCCAGAAATTCATGTAGAAACTTAATCCCCAATGCAACGGCATTGGGAGGTGTGGCCTCTAGGAGGTGATTAAGTCATGAGGGCTCCTCCCTCATGAAAGGGATTAGGTGCTCTTCTAAACAGACTTGATGGAGGGAGTCTCACCCATTTTTGCCCTTCTGACATCTGCTATGTGAGGATCCAGGGTTCCTTCCCTCTAATGAATGCAGCATTCAAGGCGCTATATTGGAAGCAGAGACTGGACCCTCACCAGACACCAAACCTGCTGACATCTTGATCTTGGACTTCTCAGTCTCCAGAACTAGAGGAAATAAATTTCTGTTCTTTAAAAATATTACCCAGGTTTAAGTATTCTATCATAGCAGCACAAAATCAACTAAGACATAGACCAGAAGGTAGAAAGATAAGGTCATTCTCATCTAATAAAATCATTTTTCTCTGTGAAGTCAAAACTGAGGTCATAGTTGAGATTGAGAGGTGAGAGGCTGTTGGAGGCTTAAGAAAAGAAGTAACACAGTTGTTTGGGAGAATAGAAAAATAAGTTTATTGGGGAAGAGTAGCAGGAATAGCTGAAGGGATTGAGTGCCCATTTGCGATCTGAGGTCATAAATTTGAAGTTAACATAATTTTCTCCAGTAATATTTAGCTTCTTGGCTACAAACAGAATAAGAAGAAAACTGGGTTTAACCAGGCCATCTTTCCAGGGGTAATAATGGAGGGACAGAGAAGCAAACGATGTGTCCAAGTGGATGATTATGCTGTGCTGTCCATGTAACCTAATGAAGGGAGAGAGAGAAATAGTGAAAGATGATGGTAAAGGTAAAATTAAAGACTTAGAAGTTTAAGTAAATTTAGGTACCTTCTGCCATAAGAGAACCAGAGAAGTGAGATAGAAGTAAAAGGCAATGGTAATCAGATAGAGGAATATTTAAAGTAAAGAATTAGGTCATGATTTGCTTCTTATGAAGGATTAAGTCTAGACTAGAAATGAGTGAGTGTCTGAGGTGCAGTGAGGAAAGAATGGTGACGAAGAAATAAACAAAACCCACAGTGATCTAAAAAGGCATACTCATAAAAAGAATTAAAATTAAAGATAACATGCCAAATAATCTCAACATGAGAAATGACTTCAGAGAAGTGAAGAGGAAGATGGTAGAGAGACCAGGGGAATAAAAATATGCTAATGTTTCATTCTTTTTTGGAGAGAGGACATAAACCCTGATTGACTTTAGGCATTGATCAAAAAATATTTAAATGTATTTGTTCAAAAATTAAGGGTAACCAGTAGAAAATGAGAAATAGTATACAAATGCTCAAATCATTAAGAAGGAAAAGGATAAAAGAAATTGCAATTAATTCACTAAAAGGTAGAATGGGGGAAGAAAATATGAAAACATGGTACATAGGAAACTAAAGTTAGATGTCAGGAAAAATTTTGTATTTGTATAAGCAATTGCAATAAATGTAAATGGTGGGGACAGGAGGAGAGGACTTTTGAAAGGGCTGAGAGAAAAGCTTGGAAAATCCTTTCATTAAAAATAAACATAAGGCTGGAAAAAGTTGTAATAAATAATCATTTAAAGATTCTGGAGATTGATCAAAGCATATCACAAATGGAGAAGTACTGCCTCATATTAATATGACTCAAGAAGAAATAGAAAGTTTAAATAGATTTTAAGAAGAAAATGGATGAAATATGAAATTTGTAACTGAACATTTTCCCCATAAATAAAAGTACAGATGGCTTCATTAATTTTTTTTTTTTTTCCTGAGACCGGATTTCTCTCTGCTGTCTAGGCTGGAGGGCAGGGGCATAATCATTGCTCACTGCAAACTCAAACTCCTGAGCTCAAGCAATGCTTCCATCTCAGCCTTCCCAGTAGCTAAGACTACAGGTATGTGGCATCATGCCTGGTTAATTTTTAAATTTTTTTTAGTAGAGATGAGGTTTCACTATGTTGCCCAGGTTGGTCTTGAACTCCCGAGCTCAAGTGTTCCTCCCGTCTCTGCCTCCCAAAGTGTTGGGATTACAGGCATGAGCCACTGTGCCTGGCCAATTCACTGATTAATTCTACCAAAATATTTAAAAATTTGACATCAATCCTTCATTGAATCTATAGATTGAATACAATTTCTATCAGAATTTCAGCTGAATTATGCTTTTTTTTTGCAGAAATTTTCAAGCTGATCCTAAAATTTTTATGGAAATACAAATGACTCAGCATAACCAAAAGGATATTTAAAAAGCAGAACAAAATTAGAGGGCTTACAACTCCAATTTCAAAACTCACTAAAAATCTATGATAACCAAGACAGTATGGTACAAGCAAAAACATGGACATACAGAATTGAGCATACAAAAATAGACTTTTATATTTATGGTCGAGAAACATGCCAACACAAGTCAATAGGCGATGAATAGTTTTTTAACATATGGCACTCAAACAACTGGATATCCACATGCAGAAAGATGATTTTAGACTGTTATCCTACACCATAAAACAAAAATTAACACAAAATGGATCATAGATCTACATATAAGGACTAAAGTCATAGTACTTTTAAATCATCCTTATAATTTTATCTTTATAAAGAGAAATTTAGCATTAAACAGATATTTCTTAAACATGATATCAAAAGAACTTTCCATAAAAATTGGTAAATTTGACTTCTTCAAAATGAAAAATGTTTTCCTTCAAAGACACCATTAAGAAAATGAAAAGACAAGCCACAGATCATGAGAAAATATTTGCAAACCATATATCTGGTAAGATACTTATATCAAGAATATATAAAGAACATTTACAATTCAATAATAAAAGGCATATAATTGTAATTTTTTCAACAATGTTTCATAGTTTTCAGAGTATACGTTTGTACTTCTTTTGTTAAATTTATTAAGTTTTGTACTCTTTTTGTGAATGAAATTTTTTAAAATTTTAAATGTTTAGATTAACTGCAAGTATATAAAAATACAACTGATTTTTGTATGTTGATTTTGTATCCTGCAACCTTGCTCTGAAAAAACTGTCAGAACTATTAGTTCTACAAAGAAGAGAACAGGGCCTACTTGAGGGTGGAGGGTGGGAGGAGGGAGAGGAGCAGAAAAAATAACTATTGGGTACCAGGCTTAATACCTGTGTCATGAAATAATCTGTACAATCAACCCCTGTGATACGAGTTTACCTATATAATAAACCTGCACATGTACCCCCAAACCTAAAATAAAAGTTAAAAAAATAAGCACCATGACAATTTTTTTAAAAAGAACTATTAGTTCTAACAGCTTGTTAGTGGATTTCTTAAAATTTTATATACAATATCATGTCATCTGCAAATAGAGATAGTTTTGTTTCTTTTTTTTCCCAATCTGGATACTTTTTGTTTGTTCGTTTGTTTGTTTTTAACACAATCTTCCCTAACTGTCCTGGCAAGATGCTCCAGTACAACATTGAATAGAAGTGGTCAGAGCAGATATCCTTGTCTTGACACTGATCTTGGAGAAAAACTTTCAGTCTTTCATTATTAAGCATTGTCGGCTGTGGGTTTTCACAGATGCCTTTTATCAGGTTAAGGAAGTTCCCTTCTAGTTCTACTTTGTTGAGTGAGAGTGTGGGGGTGTGTGTGTGTGTGTGCGTGTGTGTGTGTGTATACGTGTTATTGCTGTTGTTTTATCATGAAAGCGTGCTGGATTTTGTCAAATGCCTTTTCTGCAACTATTGAGATGATTATATGATTTTTGTCCTGTATTGTGTTGACATGGTGCCTTACATTAATAGGTTTTCAGATGTTAAACCAATCTTGCATTCCTAGGATCAATCCCACTTGGTCATGGCATATAATCCTTATTATATGTTCCTCGATTCAGTTTGCTAGTGTTTTCGCTGAGGATTTTTGTGTTGATCTGTAGCTTTCTTGTGATGTCTTTGTGTAGTTTTAGTGCCAGGGTAACACTGGCCTCATGGAAGAAGTTGGAAAGTGTTCAACACAATTTTTAAATGGGCAAAATATTTTATTATTGCCATTTTGTAGGTATGAAATGGTATTTCATGGTCATTTTAATTTGCATTTCCCTAATAACAAACTTTAGTAAAAGATGTTTAACAGCTTTTCATACAGTTATTGGTCATTCATACATCTTCTTTGGTAAAATACAAATTCAATTAACACGCCAAGTGTTAACAAGGACATAGAGAAACGGACATAAAATGGAGCAACCACTTTGGGAAAAATTTTGACAACTTAAAAAGTTAAACCTAACTGCACTATACAATCCAGCAATTATTCTCCAGGGTATCTATGCAATGTAATGTAAACTTATGTCCGCACAAATATTTATATGTAAATATTTATAGCAGCATTTTCATAACAGCAAAAAAAGGAGAAACAGTGCAAATGTTCATCAAGTATTAAGTAAATAAACAAGATGTGATGTATACCCATTCACAGGAATACTATTCAGTAATGGAAAAGGAACAAACTACTTATACATGCTACAACATGAGTAAACCTCAAACACATTATGCTAAGTAAAAGAAGTCAATGCAAAAGACCACATATTATATGATACCTTTTTGTAAAATGTCCAGGAAAGGAAAGTTTATAGAGACAGAAAGTAGGTTAGCAGTTGCCTAGCCTGAGAGTGGGAATGGAAAGTAGCTGCAAATGGGCACAAGGTATATTTTTGTAATGATAAAAATGTTCTAAAATGGGAAGGAAAAAACAATTGTACAACTCTGTCCATTTACTAAAAATCACTTAATTGTACACTTAAAGCAGGTACATTTTAAAACTGTTTAAAACATTTAAAAAATATAAATATATTAAATTCATCACTTAAAAAAAGGAGATTCTCAGATTGGGTTTTAAATATCCAACTGTATGTTGTTTAAGATGACACACATAAAATAATAATTTCTAATATTTACTAAGCATTTCCATTGTTCTCTATATTTAATCCCCACAAGTTTATGAACTAGAACTATTATTATTCTCATTTTATAGAGGAGGAACTAAGGCACAAAGAGTTCGAGTAACTTGCTAAACACTTCTGAACCAGGTAATGACA
Source organism: Macaca nemestrina (assembly GCF_043159975.1). Taxonomy (NCBI): domain Eukaryota; kingdom Metazoa; phylum Chordata; class Mammalia; order Primates; family Cercopithecidae; genus Macaca; species Macaca nemestrina. The sequence goes on from NC_092126.1 coordinate 104,413,504, forward strand.
AAGTTGGGCTTTGAATCCTACTCACGAGTTTATATGGCTTCTCTTAAGCGGGAGTGTTCAAAATAAAGAAATAGAAAAGATAATTCAAGAAAATTGTAAACAAAAATAAAACATGTTAACATCATAAAATTAAAGTCAAGGTAAAAGACATTAAAAGAGAAGTATTTCATATTGGTAAAAAGCCCAACTACCAAAAGATACATCAGACATAAACCTTTACACTTACAATATACAAAGCAAAAGTGATAGAAATTCTAGGGGGGGAAATCTGCAAGTGTACCATCAGAGAGGAATATTTGTTTATCTTTCTCATAAATTAAGCAAAACCTTAAAGGCATAGAGAATTTGGGGTTTTTTTGTTTGTTTGTTTGTTTGTTTGTTTTTTGTTTGTTCTTCTTTTGAGATAGAGTCTCACTCTGTTGCCCAGGCTGGAGTGCAGTGGCACAATCTCAGCTCACTGCAAGCTCTGCCTCCTGGGTTCAAGCAATTCTCCTGCCTCAGCCTCGTGAGTAGCTGGGACTACAGGCATGCGCCACAGTGCCTGATTAATTTTTGTATTTTCAGTAGAGACGGGGTTTCGCCATGTTGGCCAAGCTGGTTTCAAACTCCTGACTTCAAGTGATCTGCCCGCCTCAGCTTCCCAAAGTGCTGGGATTACAGGCGTGAGCCACTGCACCCGGCCAACATGGAGAATTTGAATGTTGTAGTAACAAACTTTATGAGAAAAGAAAGAGAACAAGGAAGTTTTATCAAACCCACATAAAATTTCCACAAAAGTTGACCATGCATTAAACCCCTTATATGCACAAATACACAAGTAAAATCTCAACCAAAAAAAAAAAATTCCCCAAAGCAGAAATTATATAGGCCATATTCTCTGACCACAATGCTATAAAATTAGAAATCAACATTTAAAGGATAGTCAAAAAATCTATTTGCTTAGGAATATTTAAACTGTCTTAACTATAATTTTTGGATAAGAGGAAGAATTAACATAGAAATTATTACTACTTAAAAGTGAACAAACATGAGAATACCACACATCAAAAGCAGCTCTCAAAGGAAAAGTTACAGCTTTAAATGCATATGTTAGAAAACTAAAACTCTTAAAAATAAATGAAATGATCCTAATACCCAGAAAATTATATAAAAGCTCTACAGAATGGTTCCAAAGAAGTAGAGAAATTTAATAATGATAAAAGCAGAAATTAATAGGCTAGAAAACAAAAGAGAATAATCAATAAACTTGTTCATTTAACAGACCAACAAACAAATAAACCTCTGGCAAATCTGATCAAGGAAACAAATTTAGAAGACATGAACAATATTAATGAAAAAAATGGAGAATGAGTCCAAGAGGAGATGTTTATAAATTAAGACATTACATGTATAAAAACATAATTACAGCAAATTTGAAAATCTGTGTGTAATGGATGGTTTCCTAGGGAAAAAATAAATTTTAAAAATTAATTCAACAAGAAGCAAAACCTGAATAGATAGATATTGACTGAAGAAAAAGAAAAGGTAGCTAAATAAATTCACTAGAGCAGGCACCAAGTTGAGATGATTTAAAAACAAATTATGCCAAACTTTAGAAATACATATGCCGTCTGTTCTAGCAAATCTGTTTCTAAGTAATCCTAAAGAAATGCTCAAAGAGGGGCCGGGGCGGTGACTCATGCCTGTAATCCCAGCAGTTTGGGAGGCCGAGGCAAGCAGATCACGAGGTCAAGAGATCGAGAGCATCCTGGCCAACATGGTAAAAACCTGTCTCTACTAAAAATATAAAAATTAGCTGGGCATGATGGTGCACGCCTGTAGAACCAGCTACTCGGGAGGCTGAGGCAGGAGAATTGCTTGAACCCAGGAGGTGGAGGTTGCAGTGAGCTGAGATCGCGCCACTGCACTCCAGCCTGGCAACGGAGTGAGACTCCGTCTCAAAAAAAAAAAAAAAAAAAAGAAAGAAAGAAAAAAGAAATGCTCAAAGAGTTATGCACAAAAATGTTTCTGGCTTTATTTTAATTTTTTTTTTTTTTTGATTTTTTAGAGACAGGGTCTTGTTCTATCATCCAGGCTGGAATGCAGGCGTGTTTATAGCTCACAGCAGCCTCAAACTCCTGGGCTCAAGCAATCCTCCGGGTCCCGAGTAGCTGGAACTACAGATGAGCATCATCATTACTGACTAATTTTTATTATTTTATTTATTTTTATTTTATTATTTAATTTTATTGTTTTGTAGAAATGGGGTCTTGCTTTGTTGCTTAGGCTGGTCTTGAACTCTTGGCTTCAAGTGATCCTCCTGCCTCAGTGTCCCAAATTGCTGGGATTACAGGCATGAGCCATTAGTCCTGGCCTCTTGCTTTGAGATTTACAATAGCCAAAGAAGTGGAAGCAATCTGCATTCCCCATCAAAAATGGAGTATTTAATAGAGTGTGGATAATTATATGAAAGAATACTATGCAGCCTTTGTATTCAATCTTTATGTATGTATACAGAATTCAACCTCTATGTATACACACAGAAAGATCTTTAAAAATCCCAGTTGGTAAAAAATAAATCAAATTTAAAAACAGCATGTTTTATATGATCCTATAATGTTGCAATAGAAAAGTAGATCTGTGAATATATACATCCATTTTTGTAGAAAGGGGCTGTGAGGAAGCATCCTCCACTAGCTGCTTCTTCAAGGGTGGGCTTAGACGCCATGGCATGAAGGGGGAATGCTGCACATTGAGAATACAGTCATCCCTCAGTATTGTCAGGATGCTCAAGTCCCTGATATAAAATGGGGAACTATTTGCATATAACCTCTGTGCATCCTCCCGTGTATTTAAATTTATCTCCACTTATAATGCCTAATAAAATGTAAATGCTATCTAAATAGTTGCTCTAGTGTATTTCCTATTTGTACTATTTTTTATGTTTTTTTCTATTAGTTTCTTTTTACAAATATTTTTGATCTGCACTTGGTTAAATACAGTTGGAGGGCGGGCTGACTGTACACCAGGTATTGCTTGTGTAAGTAACTATAAAAATAAAATGAAGCGTTCAAGTGGAGGACTGAGATTTCCCACAAGACAACCTTTAATACTCGTTCCAGATCTAAAATTCGATGACTCGCCCCTGTCATGGAGCCTTCCAGACCAGACCATTACAAAGCAAACAGCTGTTTACATTTAACATTCTATCCCCTGGCTGGGCCAGAGCAAATTACTACTTTTCATGTTCTGCCCTTCAAGCGAGAAGGCATTGGCATCTCTGAGTAGATTCACTCCAAAGACACTTTTCTTCTTTCTGCCATTGTTCCCACTTGGATCCTTAAACTCCACAAATTAAGCACTCCTGTGGTAAGACTGGTGGCTGTCTTGTAAAATATAAGTTCCCTTCTGACTGAAACACAAAACCCTTTTTGTTGTTTTGCAGAGACTAGGACTGAAGGAGCCACCGGACCTGCCCCTAAGGGAAAGGAGGTGGGTCTGGGACTTTGCAGGCATGACAACAATCCTGCCTGCTGGACTCAGCTCTGAATTCATTGGCAGCATCAGCCCACTCCTCCATTCCATCCCTGATTCTCTCTAGTTGAGTGACCTATGAGCCAGAGACTTGGCTCCATTCCCTAATGCTTTGTGCTTTTGTTGACCATTTCCAAGGAGCTCCACTCCTTGTCAGTCAGTGGAGCTATGGCATGAAAATGAGCCACACAGATACCAGTAGCTCATTTTTGCTTCAAAGCAGGCTATCCTAAAACTTAGTAGGTTAAAACAACCACCATTTATTTAGCTCACTATTCTAAGGGTCATCAGTTTGGCTGAACTCAGTTGGATGATTATTCTGGTGTCAGCTGGGCTCCCTCATGAGCCTGCAGACAATGCGAGTCATTCAGTTTGCTCTTTTTTTCTGGGAAGAGCTTGCTATCAGCTCGGTGACAGGGTGGTCAGGACACATGTCTTTCATTCTTCAGCAGGCTAGCCCGGTCATGTTCACATGGTGGTGGCACCTGTACAAGAGGGTTAAAAGGCCATTTCCAGGCATTGAATATTCAAGTTAAGACAAAGATGAAACCCCACCCTATCATTTACCTTCCTACTAAATGTCTCAAGACAAGCTTGTAGTTGTCAGAGATTATTCCAAGTTCCATGAATTCCAATGTTTTAGCTCATCAAAGATCATCTACTCCAACCCCTCTGTACCCAGACTCTGTATGGATTATGTACCTCTGGGAGGCTAGGAACAGCTTGGAGGAATAAAAAAATAACCTTTTTTCAAGCTCAGGTAATAACAGCCCACTCTAGTTATTCATGAGCACTGCGATCAGGATTTTCTTTGTTGGGAGAGTTCAGGATCAGGGCTTCTTTGAAGGAGATGGAAGAAATAGAGTTAAAAACCTGAGATTTGCAAATACAGGCTGCCCACAAAGTCTGGATATTAACATTCAAGGGCACCTTCTGGGTTGGTGGTCTTAACTTCTTGACTAAATTTTAAAACCTGCAGGTTTTAAGATACCTGATGGGGCAAAATACGAATCTGCCCATTGGATATATCACGGCAGCTCTTTTTTCTCCCCAAACACCATCTGCCTGATTTCCCACAGTTCCTGAGCTTCTCCTCAGAAAGTCGGGAGGGAAAGATGGTGCCAAGAATGCCCTTTGCTTGCATCTCCAGTTTTAAACCCAGAGTGTCACCTATATGATCTGCCTCTGACCCTAAGAATTCATGTACTGTGGATGCTCATGGTCTAATTAGGAGCTACAAAGAGATATTCCAGTATTTGTAATGCAAAAAGTTAACTTCTATAATGAAGTATGCACAAAATAGAACAAGGAAGAGTTGGACCAGTCATCAAGTAGGAGAGAGGGAACAGAGGTAAAGATTCAGAGGGTAGGAAGAGCTTGACTGATTCTCAGGAGGGCATGTGCATCAGTGTTACTCGTGCATAATGTCAGGTGGGGAGGTGGACACAGACTGGGGGTGGAGCAGGAAATGAGGCTAGAAAAGTCATCACTGCTCAGATCAAGAAGGGTATTTGTCCAGGCGCAGTGGCTCAAATCTATAATCCCAGCACTTTGGGAGGCCATGGCAGGTGGATCACCTGAGGTCAGGAGTTCGGGACCAGCCTGGAAACCCTATATCTACTAAAAATGCAAAAATTACCTGGGCATGGTGGTCGGCACCTGTAATCCCAGCTACTTGGGAGGGTGAGGTAGGAGAACAGCTTGAACCTGGGAAGCGGAGGCTGCAGTGAGCTGAGATCATGCCACTGCACTCCAGCCTGGGCAACAAGCAAGATCCTATTTCAAAAAAAAAAAAAAAAAAAAAAGGGTCTTCACAGTCATGCTAAGCATTTAAGAGTTTTTCCCAAGGGAAATTGGGAGCCACTGAAGAGTTAAAGCAGAGTAGATGTCATTGTCTTTTTATTTAAAAAGTACTACTCATTGGGTGAAAAGAAAGGCATTCAAGACACCACTGTAACTAACCAGTCAAAACAAGGTTCAATTCCCATGGAGATAGAGAGGGAAAGGAGCAGACATGAGAAAAGCCTAGCAATAATAAACGAGATTTGGTGGCTGGTTAGATATAAAGTGGAAGGAAAAATGTCACCAAAAATTTTGATGACATTTTTACTTGGGCCACTGTGCAGGTGCTAGTATCCTTGGCTAAGTTAAGGAATACAAGAGGAGGAGTAGGTGTTGAGACATGTTGGGATGGAGACAGTAAAGGATAAGATCTGATTGGCACACTGAGTTTGGCCTCTGTGGAAGGGTTATCAAGGTGAAAGCAGAGGCCTTGGTCCTATGGTTCTAGGGCACAGGGGAGCAGCCTGGGATACCAGCAGGATTTTTAGTTAAGCTGAAACAGAGAATACTTAGAAACAGGATATGGAGCAAGAAACAAAAGGGCCAAGAACCGAGCCCCTGGAAACAAAACACTTAATGGGGCCAGAGGAAATGGGAGCTGGGAAGGAAACAGAACCACAGGGGGGAGTGGCCAGTCAGTGTCATCTGCTGCTGCAAAACTGGGAAGATAAGCCTGAAAGCATTCACTGTGTTAGCCACATGGAGGTCACTGGTGACGTCAGTGGGAGCTTTCATAGTCAGACAGGGCTCTGTTCCAGGGAGCTAGGAGTAAGAGAGGGGTCAGAATGGGGAGACAGCTGGTGGAGATGACACTTCAGAAACTTGGGGTAAATGTAATGAAGATATATGACATTAGGTGGAGGAGCATACAGAGTCTAGGAAGGACTTTGCTTTAAAGGAGATTTAATTCTGCTTAAATGTCATTGGGAAAGTGGGAATAATAATACCACCCTCATAGGATTATTGTAAGGATTAAACTGCAACATGCAGGTAAGGTGTTTAGCATGGTGCCTGAACATAGTAAGTGTCCAGTAAACAGTGGCTATAACATCATTAATAATAACAATAATAACAGTTGTACGTAAAACACCACCAGAAGGCAGGTTGAGGACACAACTCAGAAAAGGAACAACTGACAGTACAAAGAGGCAGGAAGGGAAGGGATCCTGAATGCAGGTGAATAAACTATGTGTAAGGAAAATGAGATTCGTTCATTCAACAACATATATCAAGCACTTACTTTACCAGGTACTTTACCAGGTGCTGGGTATATAAAAGAAAACAAGAAAAACACTGCTTCTGCCCTCAAAGAGCTCACACAGCCCAGCGAAAGAGATGTATAGTAAATCAACCATTACAATATGGTGGGATGGAGTTAAAATCAGGGGTCAGTAGAAACCCAGGAGGAGGCCCTAACCTAGCCTTGGCCAGCAGAGGTGAGGGTGCCCAGGAAAGACTTTCTGAAAGAAGTCATATCTGGCCTTAGACCTGATTTCCCTACACAGGAGACAGGCAGCAACAGCACAGGAGGGAAGAGGAGGAGACAAGGTGCAATAGGGTTTGCAGTAAATAGGGGTAAAAGTGGAGGAATTCATGCCAGAAACTTCTTTTCTTCTGTAATGCAGCAAGTTCTTCTCTGTGAGACCTGAGAATGGGCTTGGAACAGCTGCAATGACAGGGCGGAAGAATCTGGGTACATTATATACATGCTGAGCAGTATTGAATGTACAGGTGGGAACGTTGTGATTGCCCCTAGAAGCACTGAGAAGACTAGAGACGAGGGGAGAGTGGGGATGAGGTCTACAGAGTGGTGCCACAGGATGAGGGGCAGGGAGATGAGGGTGCTGGCCAAACCAAGGATGATGTGATGCCTCCCAAGATAAGCAGGAAAGTAAAGACAGGAGGGGACCAGCTGATGAATCCCCCAAATAGAGAGGACACATGCAAATGAAAGCATAAGTGAAGTCAAAGAGTAAATGTGGAAGAAATAAGAGACTGAGAAGCCAAAGATGGTCAAGAAGCTGAGTGCAGAGGAGCAGGTAGAGTCAATAGCAGCTCTGGGGATGACAACGTCCAGCAGGTGCCACAGGCATGGAAGAGTGGAGGGGGAAGGCCATGAGAACTGAGCAGATCAAGGAGCTGTCGGGTGTTAGCAGGATCACCCGAGACTGCCTAGGATGCAGGCAGGAATGGGATGGAGAAGAAGGGAGTGATCCAATCTCCATCACCTTTGATGAATGTGAAGGTAGGACCAGGTTGATGAATGTGTGGTAGGAGAGCTATGGGGCTAGAAACTTAGGCATGGCTGGCTTAATGACAAGGGCAACCCATTTTGCATTTACAACTGTTTTCGCCCATAGTTCCCGTAAGCAAGTATGAGATCTTGTGCCCTGACTTTTTTCAATTTAAAAAACACTCTCAGCTGGGCACGGTGGCTCACGCCTGTAATCACAACACTTTGGGAGGCTGAGGTGGGCGGATCATGAGGTCAGGAGATCACAACCATCCTGGCTAACATGGTGAAACCTCGTCGCTACTAAAAATAAAAAAAAAAATTTTTTTAATTAGCTGGGTGTGGTGGCGGGCACCTGTAGTCCCAGCTACTCGGGAGGCTGAGGCAGGAGAATGGCGTGAGCTTGGGAGGCGGAGGTTGCGGTGAGCTGAGATCACACCACTGCACTCCAGCCTGGGCAACAGAGAAAGACTCCATCTTAAAAAAAAAAAGAAAAAGAAAAAGAAAAAGAAAAGGTCTATGAATAAGAAGAGTGACCTATTTTCTTCCATGTCCAAATTACATTCTCATGTTCACCCCGGGGCTGTTCCTTTGTTGCCAAGTGGGCAAAGCCAGCAAGCACAATTTACCACTTGATTAAGGCATCATGATTTGCTTTTAAATATTATTGTTCAGTGACTTTAAATCCTTCAGACCTAGAGGTTTTCCTTCAACCTCACCAACTAGACAAGCAAATCAGCAATTAGAAAATGGTATATGAAATGATGCAGTAGGGGTCTGTGGGGATGCTTAGTAAGGGTCCTAACCCAGCCTTGCAGGGGTCAAGAAAGGCTTTTGGCACCCAAAGGTCATGTCAGCCTCCCTCATTTCCCTTACTGCCTGGCCCAGGCGAAATGCACATGAGACCTGAACCACATAAAAGCCAGGCAGATGTAGTGCCTTAAGGAAAGGCTGTGTTTTGCTGTGCTCTTTGGCGTCGTAGAGATGGGGAAAATGCCCTGGCCTTAAATTGGATTAATAAAGGAAACTATCAACCAAAAGCCTGAAAGGCACATCTTCAAACTTCTAATGAGCATCAGATTTTGAGTGAGGGTCAGTGGTTATGCAAAAGGAGAAGCGGGCTATGAAGTGGGTTCTGTCCTGGCAGACGCCCCAAAGAAGCTGTCCCCACCTCAAAAGATGCCCCGGGCACCAGGCATGACTTAGGCATGCTTGGCTCCTCAGCCTCCTAGCCCTGTGTTTCCAAGGTAACAAAGTCTCTGGTAAGTTGAACATTGGCCGGTGAGTTGTGCTTCCCTGAAATAAATCAACACACAGCAGAGAGAAATGGCTGCAGGCCCAACTGAACAGTTGCCCGATCCTGAAAGGCCACTGGTGGAGAGGCCCCTCTGTACCTGCGAAGGAGCCTACCTGCAAAGTCCCCTTTGTACGTTTCGTTGGCTGAAGACTAGCCAATGAAAGGAAGAACGGCCCTGGGAAAGTACAGAGCCTGAAAGAGATAGTCAGAATTAGGGGGAACCTGAGATGAGGATTTGGATGCAGGGTTTTTGTTTTGTTTTGTTTTTGCTTTTGTTTTTGAGTCGGAGTCTTGCTGTGTCGCCAGGCTGGAGTACAGTGGCGCGATCTCAGCTCACTGCAACCGCCGACTCCCTGGTTCACATGATTCTCCTGCCTCAGTCTCCCAAGTAGCTGGGATTACAGGCACGCGCCACCACGTCCAGCTAATTTTTTTTTTTTTTTTTTTTTTTTTTTGTATTTTAGTAGAAACGGGTTTTCACCATGTTGGCCAGGATGGTCTCGAACTCTTGACCTCATGATCGACCTGCCTCGGCCTCCCAAAGTGCTAGGATTACAGGTGTGAGCCAACATGCCCGGCTTCTCGATACAGGTAATTTACTAAGGATATGCTCACAGGCAAGATTAGAACAGGAAAGAAGGAGGCGGGACAAAGACGGGGAGAAAGGCAAACAAGACTGGTGGTTTCAGGCAAAATCCTTCAGAGGGTAGCTTCAGCCTGATCCCTCAGGGAATCCCTGACGTGTAAGTTCCATCTCACGTTGCTCCTCCCCACCCAGCCTTGGGGAAGGGAGCTGGCTCTCATAAGCCTTCTCCAGTTGGGCATTGGTCAATAGTGACCCTTAAGGATGGACACTCCCTGGCACTCCCAGCGTCTCCCAAGCAGAGAGCCTCCAGTGCTCCACTACTGAAAGGCAGTGCTCCACTACTGGAAGCAACAGTTCACCAAAGCCAGGGAGAGACACAAAGATCAGATAAAGGGACCTGAAGAAATCTGGGCAGAGCACGATGTTCACTTCAGTTACAAATCCCTGCCTGTAAAGGGGAAAGAAGGATCAACAGAAATACTCAGACTTGAACACCAATTTCCTTTATAGAACCTCAGTGTCTGCTGAGGAGCATCTAAGGAGCCACTCCAATTAGGAGGAGGGCCGAGGAGGGGCTGAGCATGCCAGGATCTCCAATGAGAGCAGTTTCTCTTTCCGTTCTTTTACTTATTGCCTTTTATGTACAACATCGTTTAAAGGAAGGCTTCCCCTGTTGAAAAGAAGTTTGGAAAAACATCCTGCAATAGCTCTGTATCCCCTCCACATGTAGGAGGGGCAGAGCAAATCAAGATGGTAAATCAGTGTGGTGGCCCTTGGGAGGAGTCATCTACCCTGCCCTGGGACAGCACCAATCCCAGCCCTTGATGAACACCACCCCCCGCCCGCAGGTCCTGCACCAGGCTGGAGACCCTGTGTCCTCGCTCTGGCTACACTCACAGAATTCTGTGGGAGGCCCTAAAAATAAATATGCGGAGAATATATTTCACTTTTCAGTGTGTCACAATGAGCTGGTGCTCAGACATAGACAAGGGACAGAGCCAGAAAGAAGGGAGCTTTGGCAACTTGTAAATAAAGCCCTTGGAAATGAAAAATGCAACCCCCTAGATACAAAGAGGAGGACTAAAGGGAGATCTGTGGTCCCAGAGAAGCCTTGGTCTCCATCTGGTTAAACAGGTTGCTGAAACATTGCTTTAATTTCACTCCAGGAAAAAAGATACAAACTGAAAGAGTTACTGGGGGAAAGAAGCTCCTGGATTCTTAACTTTGCAATTATTCAGTGAATATTGTGAGCCAGGCAGCCCACTTGATCACTTGCCCTTGTGGAAAGTGGGGAAGAAAGGACATAATTAACAAAAGTGGAACAGGACCCCAGGAGAAATAAAACCAGGAAACCGAAAGAAGGAAGTGTTTAATGCTGGCCACTGAAATTCCAAAGTGTCCCATAATTGCTGCTTAAATGTTACCGACCTGTGAAGCTACCATGTGCTTTAGAGAGAAAAACTCCATCAGCTTTCAGGTGACATGGGAAGTTATGGTCACACTGTGAAGAAATGCCCTAAAGCAGAAGCACAAACTGGCTGGCTGGGTTCATTTGAATTAGTTGTCAACGTCATAAAATTGAGAAGTTTGTCATAAAAATTCCGTTTTTTTGTTTTGTTTTGTTTTGTTTTGTTTATCTCTCTCTTTCTGAAAATTGACCTTCACAATGCTGGGCCCAAGATCCTGAAGATAATGGTGAGTGGTAGCTGGATAGTCCCTTGTCCTCTTTAGACGGGGACACTTTCACATTTCTCTGCACTGCACTGACTTTGCAGCATGTACTTATATTGACATCACAATGAAGATGTTTTGCTTGAGCAGAGAGGAAAACTAACTCTGCTGTTGATACTCTGATTCCTTTGCTTTTACTATCTTTGTCCTATTCAGAATTTACCCATCTCTTTATACCAGACCCTGTTATTATACACTTAACTAAATACGAGTCACATCTGATTATAGTAAGAATGGAAGCGCTAAGTCCTCAGTTAACTCGGAGGTGCAAGTGAACAGCATTGAAGAATAGTCCGTTTTGGGGGAGATAATAGTGTCAATACCATTTGATGAGCACATCATTAATTTATTTGTATGCGTTATTTTCTTTAGTCTTCACATAAGGTGGGTCACATCGCCAACCCCATTTTACAGATGAGAGAACTAGGTTTCACATGTTTTAGAGTCAATATTTGAACAACTGGAGTTTTGCTGTATTTTGGAATCAAAATACTCAAACTAAGATTTGAAAAAAAAGAACTGAAAATCATGTGTTTATCCAATTATACCACACTACAAGATAGAGCAAGGGTTGCATCTAGGAGGCTGGAAAGGTATGCAGGGTCTGAGCAGGAAAGTTGATACAGAGAGTAGCATACCCCAATGCAGAGGAAAGAATGGGGTGATCATGTTTCCTAGAGCAAAATTGAAGCCAGTCTAGAACTTCGGGAGCCTACTCTTTTTTTTTTTTTTTTTTTTTTTGAGACAAGGTCTCACTCTGTCGCTCAGACTAGAGTGCAGTGGCGCCATCTTGGCTCACTACACCTCCACCTCCCAGCCTCAAGTGATTCTCCTGCCTCAGCCTCCTGAGTAGCTGGGATTACAGGCGCACACCACCATGCCCTGCTAATTTTTGTATTTTTAGTAGAGAGTTTCACCATGTTGGCCAGGCTGGTCTCAAACTCCTAACCTCAAATGATTCACCCGCCTCGGCCTCCCAAAGTGCTGGGATTACAGGTGTGAGCTACCACGCTGAATCACTTGGGGAGCCTATTCACAAGGATAGTACATTGGGAAATAAGAATCAGAACTGGAAAAAAACTGGTTTTATGATTGGCAGGGTGCCAAGGTCCAAGCCTGATGGTCAGATAACAGCAATAGCTAATATTTATTGCATCGACTTTCCTATGTCCCAGGCAGGGTGCTGAGCATGCCACATGTACTAACTCTATCCTGTGAGGTAGGTACTATTATTATCCTCATTGTACAGATGGGGAAACTGAGGTGCAAAGAGAGGTCAAGTAACTCATCCAGCATCATAGTTAGTAACTGCAGGAGCTGGGATTAAATGTTCGTAATTATAAACCCTACATCTGCCACTTCAGCTGGCCAAGGGCCAGCCAGGCAAACACAGGACAAAGGTTTAGGTAAAGGAATCTTTTGGGGAAGCAGCACTAGGTGTCAGGAGCCAAAGCCTGGACAAACAGGGTCAGAGGCCTAGTGCAGGGGGGCCAACCTCAAAGGCAGAAATCCCTCATCAAACCCAGACCTCTTGTGGAGGTGAGAAATGCAGGCTTCCCATCCCATAGAGCAGCAGTCCCCAACCTTTTTGGCACCAGAGACTGGTTTCATGGAAGACAAATTTTCCACAGATCGGGGTGGGGGATGGTTTTGGGATGAAACTGTTCTACCTCAGATCATCAGGCATTAGATTCTCATAAGGAGTGTGCAAACTAGATCCCTTGCCTACACAGTTCACAATAGGGTTCACACTCCTATGAGAAGCTCATACCACCACTGATCTGACAGGAGGTAGTGCTCAGGCAGTAATGCTCACTCGCCCATGCTCACCTCCTACTGTGCAGCCCAGTTCCTAACAGGCCACAGACTGGTACTGGTCGGTAGCCCAGGGTTTGGGGACCCCTGCCGTAGGGAGAAAGGTCATTGTATACCGCCCCTCGAGAGGGCAATTTGCCTGGAGTCTGTGATTCATAATGGGCATCCTTAGAACCAGAAATTCCTTCTCCCCTTATTTACCCCTAAGGAGCCGAGCCCTTATCCGCTCCTGCTGTGGAAGGAAGGCACCGATTCCTCTTCAAGGATGATGATTACCAAATGGCTCATTATAGCAAAGAAGGAAACAAGCTAAGTGTCCATCAGGAGGGGAATGGCTAGGTCAATTATAATAAACCCACTCAGGGGAACATGCTCCAACAAAGACACATATACCTCCCATGAAGAGTCCATGATCCAAGAGCAAGCCATGGAGCTGTGCCACTCAGACTTCCCTTCAAGAAAGTAACTGCCCCTCAGCTGCAAGGAGTGCAGTGAGCTAACAGTCTCCAGCTGTGGAGCTTTTAGGCTTCACTGCAGCGTTTGAGTTGAGGCCATGCTTTCCAGGGAGTCTCCCAGCAGGTGACTGAGCATGGCTGAGGAACTAAAGCTTGGCCATTTCTGCCCAATGAGGCAATCCTCCAATGGGCAATGTCAACTCTGAGCTCCCACTGGGCAGGTGAGACTGTCAGACCCGCACTACACACCTCTCTCCTTGCTCAGCCCTGCTCCCTTGCTCCCTCTACCTTTATCTTTCACAGGCATCACCCCCAATTAACCCCTTAGACTCCTAACTCCTCTCAGTGTCCACTTCCCAGAGGATGCCTGAACTGGCATTTCCATTGATTAGTGAAAATAGCAAGTTACAGGACCCTGCATACACTAAGATACCATTAGGTGAATAAACCAACACCTACATGAATAAGTATTTTTTAAAGGTAAAGAAAAGGAAAAATACAAGAATGTAGGAAGAAAGGAAGGAAGGAAATAAACCTCACACACAAACACATTTTTTCTATGCGTTCGTATATATGCGGTCAAATGCTCTACCCTTGAACTATAACACCTGCATTCATATATATGGATAGGTATGCATTTAAAAGTTCTGAGAAAAGCCCGACTAAATGATAACCGTAGTTATTTCTTGAGGTGGGGGAAAGTTTAGGAATGATGCATTAAGATTCTCTGTATTGCTTTAATGTTCTTTTTACAAGGAGAATGCTTTCAAGCATTACTTAAGTAACTAAAAACGTTTAAAATGTATGCCAGCCCTTGGGAACCCAGGCCCCTTGGACCAAGACTGAGTTTACTCAAGGAGGATCCCAGCATCTCTGCTTAAGTTAGAGGCCCCCAGAGTGGAGCCAGAGGCCCTCTAGAAGTGTTGCACCTGGCAGGGGTGGGCCAGTCCTCAACCCACTCCCTGCCTCTGCTGGCCAACAACCACAGAGATGCATCAAGAAGGAGAAAGATCTTTCTGTCCAGAAAGATCTATGGAGTGTTTTAAATTGCATGAGACTCCTGGCCTCCCTGGCTGCACTGTGCAGAGATGCCATAACTCCCCAGAACAGCATCTCTGAGAATTGCACTTGTAAATCTTCCCCTCATGTGGCATGGAGTGCATCGGAGAACGGTTCTAAATCTAATCAGCTGCATGGGCATCTCACGCAGGAGGCAGCCATGTTTGTTACTTATCTGCCAGGACTACCTCTTTCACCTTTAAGCTGTCAGGGTCTTCTTTCTCATTCTGTCTCTCTCTCTCCCTCCCTGACTCCCTCACCTCTTGCCTTTTGCCTCCTTCTCCCCTCCTTCCCCGCTCCCCTCCATGTCTTAAAGAGGGAGCGGGCTAGATGGGGAAGAGCCCCAGCAATCTGGGCACAGACTGGAAGCTTCCTTCCTGTACCGCTGGCCTGTACTTTCTTCCCAGGCATCACACTCACTCCAATAGGCTGATGGTAGGTCAGAAGTCTGCAATCTGGATGTGGTGTGAATGGCTTCTCACAGCATGCCCAGAGGAAGAACTCCAGCTGGCTCACTTGAGGTTACTGATGTTTAGGAAATTACTATTATTTTTATTTTTAGACACCAATAAAAATGACATCTGGGACCAGCGCAGATAAATGTTCCATTTATAAGGAACCAGAAGTCTGAGTGATTGCTGAGGTTGCCCGGCCAAGCATGACAGGGGAACTGGGGGACTTCTGAGAGGAAGTTCACCCCCAGCACTGCAGGGATGGAACAGAGCCCAACTTGGAAAACAAGTTGGAGGCAGAAGTTCTGAGAGGTCCCAGAATTGTTACCTTTAGCCAGTGTGAAACTCCCAATCCCTGACCAAAAAATACTTTAAGTAAAGTACCATCTTCCAGCTATTTTCTACTATGCCCTGTCAGTCTACATTCACCAAATACAGTAGTTTGCAAGAGTGGTGCTGTCACCTCCATTCAACTTATGAGAAGATTAAGTAACACACCTACGGTCACACAGATGATGGATGTCAGGACTAGGTTTGGCACCCAGTTCTGTTGAAATTACAGCACTGTCTTTCCGCCAGCTCTCAAAGCCAAGGTCTTTCTCTCAATGACCCACTTGTGCCATATAAGGCTTCAGAAAATAAACAAGGGGAGGGAACGAAGCAATAGCTGAGCTAGTGTCAGTCTTTGCAAACACAACTAGTGTCGACTTTGTGAACAAGCTAAGATGTTGACCCTGACTTAGGTCATAACTGAATCTACCTCCCCATGTGCTAAAGGGAAGACAGCATGAGTAGTTTAGATTCCTGCTCTACCACTTCTTTTAAAAAAAATTAATTAAAGGACTTTTTTTTTTAAGTTTTTACCTAATGTCCTTTTTCTGTCCCAGGATCCCATTCAGAATATCACATTACATTTAGTTGTTGTGTCTCCTTATGTACCCCTTGGCTGTGACAGTTTCTCAGACTTTGCTTGTCTGGAATGACCTTGAGAATTTTGAGGAGTGCTGATCAGGTGTTTTGTAGAATGTTCCTCAATCCCACCACTTTTTACCCAAGATATCCTACCAGAGGACAGACCTCATGCAGTTTTCATAGGCATCTCTTAACTTCACAACCAGAGAGTAACTTTGAGATATTAGGAAAAAGGCCTTCAAATTCATTCATTCTGCGAAGAAGCACTGAGCCCTTGATATGTACGAAGAAAGCATCAGAGGAGGCACAAAAAGGGATGCAAGAGAAGCAGGAGATGAGGGTTGACTGCCAATCGGTTCTCTTCCCCACCTCCTTTAGGTCTCAGCGCTCTCCTTTGTGAAGGAAAGGTTGCACCTGAGAACAGACAGGTATATCAGATCAGTGTTTCTCAAAGTGAGGTAGATGGACACCTGCACTAGAATCCCAAAGGTACTTGTTAAAATGCAAATTCCTGGCCGAGCACGGTGGCTCAAGCCTGTAATCCCAGCACTTCGGGAGGCCGAGACGGGCGGATCACAAGGTCAGGAGATTGAGACCATCCTGGCTAACACGGTGAAACTCCATCTCTACTAAAAAAAAATACAAAAAACTAGCCGGGCGAGGTGGCGGGCGCCTGTAGTCCCAGCTACTCGGGAGGCTGAGGCAGGAGAATGGCGTAGACCCGGCAGGCGGAGCTTGCAGTGAGCTGAGTGTCAGTCTTTGCAAACACAACTAGTGTCGACTTTGTGAACAAGCTAAGATGTTGACCCTGACTTAGGTCATAACTGAATCTACCTCCCCATGTGCTAAAGGGAAGACAGCATGAGTAGTTTAGATTCCTGCTCTACCACTTCCGGCCACTGCACTCCAGCCTGGGCGACAGAGCTAGACTACGTCTCAAAAAAAAAAAAAAAAAAAAAAAAGCAAATTCCTTGCAGAGTTTATCCTGCGTTTATTAAAAAAATAATAATAATAAAATAAGATGCAAATGCTTGAACGCTTGAGCTTACTTCAGATTTACTGAATCAGATGTTGGTCAGAAACCTGCTTGGGGGAAAAACTGCACTTGATTCCAAGACTCATGCAACTTTGAGGGCCACCATAAGAGATGATAATGAATGGTCTACCCTGACCTGATGGGACATGTACAAGCTCCAGTGGATACAAAATCAGATAGGTGAAACCAGGTGACACTTCACTAAATTTCAGAAGAAATGGACAGGCAAGGATTGCTGAAGACTCAGAGAAAGGGGCTATGATCAAGTTGGTTGTGCATGGTGTCAGAAAATAGAAAAAGCATTACCAAGACCTGAAGCATGAATATATAAACAGGAGATATCAAAATCTAGTGGGGTTGGGTGGCAGTGTGTAGGTACAGATTGGGGAATCTAAAAACCAGGGTGACTTGTAGCCATCAACATAGGTGCCAAGAGAACAGTGGGAAACACAGAATCTATAAGGCAGAACTTGCATGGAGCTGGAAAGTAGAAAGGTGAGTTTGCTTTTAGACACGTTGCATTCAAGGTCTTGATGAAATAAATAGACATGTCCTATAGGAATTAGGGAAGTTGGGGGGCAGAGCAAGTTGGCCGAATAGGAGCAGCTCCAGTCTCCAACTCCCAGCGCGAGCGACACAGAAGACCGGTGATTTCTGCATTTTCAACTGAGGTACTGGGTTCATCTCACTGGGGAGTGCCGGACGATCGGTGCTGGTCAGCTGCTGCAGCCCGACCAGCAAGAGCTGAAGCAGGGCAAGGCATTGCCTCACCTGGGAAGCACAAGGGGGAAGGGAGTCCCTTTTCCTAGCCAGGGGAACTGAGACACACAACACCTGGAAAATCGGGTAACTCCCACCCCAATACTGCGCTTTAAGCAAACAGGCACACCAGGAGATCATATCCCACACCTGGCCGGGCGGGTCCCACACCCACGGAGCCTCCCTCATTGCTAGCGCAGCAGTCTGTGATCTACCGGCAAGGCAGCAGCGAGGCTGGGGGAGGGGCGCCCGCCATTGCTGAGGCTTAAGTAGGTAAACAAAGCTGCTGGGAAGCTCAAACTGGGTGGAGCTCACAGCAGCTCAAGGAAACCTGCCTGTCTCTGTAGACTCCACCTCTGGGGACAGGGCACAGTAAACTAAACAAACGCAGCAGACACCTCTGCAGACGCAAACGACTATGTCTGACAGCTTTGAAGAGAGCAGTGGATCTCCCAACACGGAGGTTGAGATCTGAGAAGGGACAGACTCCCTGCTCAAGTGGGTCCCTGACCCCTGAGTAGCCTAACTGGGAGACATCCCCCACTATGGGCAGTCTGACACCCCACACCTCACAGGGAGGAGTACACCCCTGAGAGGAAGCTTCCAAAGCAAGAATCAGACAGGTACACTCGCTGTTCAGAAATATTCTATCTTCTGCAGCCTCTGCTGCTGATACCCAGGCAAACAGGGTCTGGAGTGGACCTCAAGCAATCTCCAACAGACCTACAGCTGAGGGTCCTGAATGTTAGAAGGAAAACTATCAAACAGGAAGGACACCTACACCAAAACCCCATCAGTACATCACCATCATCAAAGACCAGAAGCAGATAAAACCACAAAGATGGGGAAAAAGCAGGGCAGAAAAGCTGGAAATTCAAAAAATAAGAGCGCATCTCCCCCAGCAAAGGAGCGCAGCTCATCGCCAGCAACGGATCAAAGCTGGACGGAGAATGACTTTGACGAGATGAGAGAAGAAGGCTTCAGTCCATCAAATTTCTCAGAGCTAAAGGAGGAATTACGTACCCAGCGCAAAGAAACTAAAAATCTTGAAAAAAAAGTGGAAGAATTGATGGCTAGAGTAATTAATGCAGAGAAGGTCCTAAACGAAATGAGAGAGATGAAAACCATGACACGAGAAATACGTGACAAATGCACAAGCTTCAGTAACCGACTCGATCAACTGGAAGAAAGAGTATCTGCGATTGAGGATCAAATGAATGAAATGAAGCGAGAAGAGAAACCAAAAGAAAAAAGAAGAAAAAGAAATGAACAAAGCCTGCAAGAAGTATGGGATTATGTAAAAAGACCAAATCTACGTCTGATTGGGGTGCCTGAAAGTGTGGGGGAAAATGGAACCAAGTTGGAAAACACTCTTCAGGATATCATCCAGGAGAACTTCCCCAACCTAGTAGGGCAGGCCAACATTCAAATCCAGGAAATACAGAGAACGCCACAAAGATACTCCTCGAGAAGAGCAACTCCAAGACACATAATTGCCAGATTCACCAAAGTTGAAATGAAGGAAAAAATCTTAAGGGCAGCCAGAGAGAAAGGTCGGGTTACCCACAAAGGGAAGCCCATCAGACTAACAGCAGATCTCTCGGCAGAAACTCTCCAAGCCAGAAGAGAGTGGGGGCCAATATTCAACATTCTTAAAGAAAAGAATTTTCAACCCAGAATTTCATATCCAGCCAAACTAAGTTTCATAAGTGAAGGAGAAATAAAATCCTTTACAGATAAGCAAATGCTTAGAGATTTTCTCACCACTAGGCCTGCCTTACAAGAGACCCTGAAGGAAGCACTAAACATGGAAAGGAACAACCGGTACCAGCCATTGCAAAAACATGCCAAAATGTAAAGACCATTGAGGCTAGGAAGAAACTGCATCAACTAACGAGCAAAATAACCAGTTAATACCATAATGGCAGGATCAAGTTCACACATAACAATCTTAACCTTAAATGTAAATGGACTAAATGCTCCAATGAAAAGACACAGACTGGCAAACTGGATAAAGAGTCAAGACCCATCAGTCTGCTGTATTCAGGAGACCCATCTCACATGCAGAGACATACATAGGCTCAAAATAAAGGGATGGAGGAAGATTTACCAAGCAAATGGAGAACAAAAAAAAGTGGGGGTTGCAATACTAGTCTCTGATAAAACAGACTTTAAACCATCAAAGATCAAAAGAGACAAAGAAGGCCATTACATAATGGTAAAGGGATCAATTCAACAGGAAGAGCTAACTATCCTAAATATATATGCACCCAATACAGGAGCACCCAGATTCATAAAGCAAGTCCTTAGAGACTTACAAAGAGACTTAGACTCCCATACAATAATAATGGGAGACTTCAACACTCCACTGTCAACATTAGACAGATCAACGAGACAGAAAGTTAACAAGGATATCCAGGAATTGAACTCATCTCTGCAGCAAGCAGACCTAATAGACATCTATAGAACTCTCCACCCCAAATCAACAGAATATACATTCTTCTCAGCACCACATCATACTTACTCCAAAATTGACCACATAATTGGAAGTAAAGCACTCCTCAGCAAATGTACAAGAACAGAAATTATAACAAACTGTCTCTCAGACCACAGTGCAATCAAACTAGAACTCAGGACTAAGAAACTCAATCAAAACCGCTCAACTACATGGAAACTGAACAACCTGCTCCTGAATGACTACTGGGTACATAACGAAATGAAGGCAGAAATAAAGATGTTCTTTGAAACCAATGAGAACAAAGATACAACATACCAGAATCTCTGGGACACATTTAAAGCAGTGTGTAGAGGGAAATTTATAGCACTAAATGCCCACAAGAGAAAGCAGGAAAGATCTAAAATTGACACTCTAACATCGCAATTAAAAGAACTAGAGAAGCAAGAGCAAACACATTCGAAAGCTAGCAGAAGGCAAGAAATAACTAAGATCAGAGCAGAACTGAAGGAGATAGAGACACAAAAAACCCTCCAAAAAATCAATGAATCCAGGAGTTGGTTTTTTGAAAAGATCAACAAAATTGACAGACCACTAGCAAGACTAATAAAGAAGAAAAGAGAGAAGAATCAAATCGACGCAATTAAAAATGATAAAGGGGATATCACCACCGACCCCACAGAAATACAAACTACCATCAGAGAATACTATAAACACCTCTACGCAAATAAACTGGAAAATCTAGAAGAAATGGATAATTTCCTGGACACTTACACTCTTCCAAGACTAAACCAGGAAGAAGTTGAATCCCTGAATAGACCAATAGCAGGCTCTGAAATTGAGGCAACAATTAATAGCCTACCAACCAAAAAAAGTCCAGGACCAGATGGATTCACAGCTGAATTCTACCAGAGGTGCAAGGAGGAGTTGGTACCATTCCTTCTGAAACTATTCCAATCAATAGAAAAAGAGGGAATCCTCCCTAACTCATTTTATGAGGCCAATATCATCCTGATACCAAAGCCTGGCAGAGACACAACAAAAAAAGAGAATTTTAGACCAATATCCCTGATGAACATCGATGCAAAAATCCTCAATAAAATACTGGCAAACCGGATTCAGCAACACATCAAAAAGCTTATCCACCATGATCAAGTGGGCTTCATCCCTGGGATGCAAGGCTGGTTCAACATTCGCAAATCAATAAACATAATCCAGCATATAAACAGAACCAAAGACAAGAACCACATGATTATCTCAATTGATGCAGAAAAGGCTTTTGACAAAATTCAACAGCCCTTCATGCTAAAAACGCTCAATAAATTCGGTATTGATGGAACGTACCTCAAAATAATAAGAGCTATTTATGACAAACCCACAGCCAATATCATACTGAATGGGCAAAAACTGGAAAAATTCCCTTTGAAAACTGGCACAAGACAGGGATGCCCTCTCTCACCACTCCTATTCAACATAGTGTTGGAAGTTCTGGCTAGGGCAATCAGGCAAGAGAAAGAAATCAAGGGTATTCAGTTAGGAAAAGAAGAAGTCAAATTGTCCCTGTTTGCAGATGACATGATTGTATATTTAGAAAACCCCATTGTCTCAGCCCAAAATCTCCTTAAGCTGATAAGCAACTTCAGCAAAGTCTCAGGATACAAAATTAATGTGCAAAAATCACAAGCATTCTTATACACCAGTAACAGACAAACAGAGAGCCAAATCAGGAATGAACTTCCATTCACAATTGCTTCAAAGAGAATCAAATACCTAGGAATCCAACTTCCAAGGGATGTAAAGGACCTCTTCAAGGAGAACTACAAACCACTGCTCAGTGAAATCAAAGAGGACACAAACAAATGGAAGAACATACCATGCTCATGGATAGGAAGAATCAATATCGTGAAAATGGCCATACTGCCCAAGGTAATTTATAGATTCAATGCCATCCCCATCAAGCTACCAATGAGTTTCTTCACAGAATTGGAAAAAACTGCTTTAAAGTTCATATGGAACCAAAAAAGAGCCCGCATCTCCAAGACAATCCTAAGTCAAAAGAACAAAGCTGGAGGCATCACGCTACCTGACTTCAAACTATACTACAAGGCTACAGTAACCAAAACAGCATGGTACTGGTACCAAAACAGAGATATAGACCAATGGAACAGAACAGAGTCCTCAGAAATAATACCACACATCTACAGCCATTTGATCTTTGACAAACCTGAGAGAAACAAGAAATGGGGAAAGGATTCCCTATTTAATAAATGGTGCTGGGAAAATTGGCTAGCCATAAGTAGAAAGCTGAAACTGGATCCTTTCCTTACTCCTTATACGAAAATTAATTCAAGATGGATTAGAGACTTAAATGTTAGACCTAATACTATAAAAATCCTAGAGGAAAACCTAGGTAGTACCATTCAGGACATAGGCATGGGCAAAGATTTCATGTCTAAAACACCAAAAGCAACGGCAGCAAAAGCCAAAATTGACAAATGGGATCTCATTAAACTAAAGAGCTTCTGCACAGCAAAAGACACTACCATCAGAGTGAACAGGCAACCTACAGAATGGCAGAAAATTTTTGCAATCTACTCATCTGACAAAGGGCTAATATCCAGAACCTACAAAGAACTCAAACAAATTTACAAGAAAAAAACAAACAACCCCATCAAAAAGTGGGCAAAGGATATGAACAGACATTTCTCAAAAGAAGACATTCATACAGCCAACTGACACATGAAAAAATGCTCATCATCACTGGCCATCAGAGAAATGCAAATCAAAACCACAATGAGATACCATCTCACACCAGTTAGAATGGCAATCATTAAAAAGTCAGGAAACAACAGGTGCTGGAGAGGATGTGGAGAAATAGGAACAATTTTACACTGTTGGTGGGATTGTAAACTAGTTCAACCATTATGGAAAACAGTATGGCGATTCCTCAAGGATCTAGAACTAGATGTACCATATGACCCAGCCATCCCATTACTGGGTATATACCCAAAGGATTATAAATTATGCTGCTATAAAGACACATGCACACGTATGTTTATTGCAGCACTATTCACAATAGCAAAGACTTGGAATCAACCCAAATGTCCATCAGTGACAGATTGGATTAAGAAAATGTGGCACATATACACCATGGAATACTATGCAGCCATAAAAAAGGATGAGTTTGTGTCCTTTGTAGGGACTTGGATGCAGCTGGAATCCATCATTCTTAGCAAACTATCACAAGAACAGAAAACCAAACACCGCATGTTCTCACTCATAGGTGGGAACTGAACAATGAGATCACTCGGACTCAGGAAGGGGAACATCACACACCGGGGCCTATCATGGGGAGGGGGGAGGGGGGAGGGATTGCATTGGGAGTTATACCTGATGTAAATTACGAGTTGATGGGTGCAGCACAGCAACATGGCACAAGTATACATATGTAACAAACCTGCACGTTATGCACATGTACCCTACAACTTAAAGTATAATAATAATACATAAATTTAAAAAAAAAAAGGAATTAGGGAAGTTGTAAGAAATAAGGTTGAGAATTTGCATTTTTAACAAGTACCTTTGGGATTTTAATGAACGTGGCCTTCTATTAATACCTTCCTCTGAGAAACACCGATCTGGTACAACCCTTTGTTCACAGGTGCAGCCCTTCATTCACAGATGAGAAAACTGGACCCAGAGGGAGGAAGCAGGGAGGTGACCTGACTGACACTCAACCTTCCTCTCCTACTTCTCTTGCACCCTTTTTTTGTGCCTCCTCTGATGCTTTCTTTGTACATATCAAGGGCTCAGTGCATCTTCACAGAATGATTGAATTTGAAGGCCTTTGTCCTAAATATCAAATTCAAAGATATCTCTGAAATTCAGGTGGGGTGGGGGGTGTCCTACATACTCATAGGCCTTGGGATCTTCACAGTGATGGTTTGAGGTGTCCTGTCTCTCATCACTCTCCAACTGAGTGCCCCTCAGGCAGGTCAATAATCCCCTCCCAGTTTCAATTCTCCTCTGTGAAGTGAGTGCAGCATTGACCTTCAGGGTTATGTTGAGGACTTAATGAGAAACCATCTGTAAAGTCTTCCTAGCACCCTCAGAAAAATCCACATTAATTCACATTCAGGATCAAAGTTAAAGTTAAAACTATAAGTCAGACCTTAAAGGAAAGAGTCTATAGTAAAAAGAGGAGATTAAGGTCTGAGCCTTGGGGGAAACAAGAGTTAGGGGACAGCAGAAGGAACAAAAGCCAAAAACAGAAGAATATCTTTAAGATTAGAGGAACAGCAACAGGATCAAGCAGTGGGAGATAACAACTGAGCTTCTAGGGAGTATTGACAGTTAAATTCCATGGACCCAGGTTTGAATCCCTGCTTTTCCACTTACTAGCTGGGAACTGAGACTTGCTGGAACCATTTCCTCAACTCTAAGTCTGGGTGACAATACCCACTATGTCTGGTTGTTGTGATAACAGCTAAGATGCTGTATGTCAATCTTATGTCCCACAGTAGGGACTCAATGAATGTTAACCAGTGTTATAATTAATATATAGGCAAGAACAACAAGTGTTTTGCAGAAGGGATAGCAAACAGTATCCAATGCCACAAAGAGATTAAGAAAAAATGAAGACTTGAGAAAAACGTTTTAAAAGCCAGGATTTGTTATTTCAGAGAGCAGAAACAGGGAGAAGCCAGTTGGCAGGCTTCTGAAAATGAATACTGCTCATGTGGACTGTCTTAGGGCCTCCCAAACTTTTAAAAGTCATAGTACACACAGAAAATTGTGTTTACACAACACACTGGGACAAACCATTGAGGCTGCTCAAAATTAAAGATTATCCCAGGAACTCCGACTGCCCCAAGTCCTGTTCTGCTGCCTTGAGGGCTGAGGGGACAAATATCCCAGCATTCTGTAAAACATTCTAGCACCATAGTACCAAGGCATAACAGTTGGGCAACTGGGCCTTATTGCCTGCCCCATACAGTCAAGAAAACAGCAACAAGATGTCTACAATGATTACTGAAAGCGTCTTTTTCATGAACTACTTACTTTAAGCAGAGGTCAGCAAACATTATAAATGGCCAGCTATTTTAAGGACTGTGGGCCATATGGTCTCTGTTGAAAGTATTCAGCTTGGCTGTTTAAGTGCAAAAACAGTCATAGACAATTCATAAATTAATGAGCATGGTTGTGTTCCAATAAAACTGTATGTACAAAAATAGTGAGCTGGATTTGTCCTGCAGGCCATATTTTTCCAACCTCTGTCTTTGAGCTTCAAAATCTGGTAATCTACTTCCACAAGAATTGCCAAACACACAAGAATAACTAAAATTAAAAGAAGTGACATAACTAAGTTTGGGTGAGGATGTGGAGAAACTGTAACTTACATACATTGTTTATGAGGGCAGTGTAAATTAGTGCAATCACTTTGGGAAACATTGACAGGATCTACTAAATCTGAACATACACAGCCTATAACCCAGCAATTCCACTAATGGATATAAACCCAGTTAAAGTACATGCATATGTCTGCCAAACACATGTACAAACATATCTGTAGTGGCTTTATTCATAATAACCAAAAACTAGAAACAGCCTAAATGTCCAGAGACAGTGGAAAGGATAAATAAAGTCTGGTATATTAATACAGCGGAGTACTATATGGGAATGGAAAAGAACACACTCTGCTGCATGCAACTATCTGGATTCACCTCACAGACAAAATTTTGAGCAGAGAAGCTGTATGATTCAATAATGCAAAGTTCTTGAACAGGCAAAACCAATCAATAGGGATAGAAATAAGAAAAGTGATTGCTTTTGAGGAAAGACATGGACTGGGATTTCTTATTCTGGGAGGGAGTTGCAAGGTGCATATATCATAGTCGAAAAGTGCGTATGTCATCAAGATGTACACTTAAGATTTGTGACTTTATTTTCTTACATCTCAATGAAAATGTTGTTTAAAAGAATAAATACCCCGAAATGCAGATAATTCTGAATCCAACGTGCCCACGTACTGGGGAGCCAACAACAGCACACTTTCCCTGCAGAGCCTGTGGCACTGGGTCAGCCTCTGGGCACACCATACTTTCAGTCTTGATAGGATTGGGAGATGTAGTAAGTTTTGTATTTTCCCCGACCATACTAGACATTGATATTTCACTGGCTGGGTTTCGAGGACTCTAATATTTCCCTCTGTCAATGAAACAGCTGCTAAGTGGTACCAAGTTGGATGCAGAGGGGAAGATGGGGTTGGTAGAGGAATAAAGATGAGGATAGGAAGTGAATTAGTAAAGGACAATGAACATGACTTGCAGGAAACAAACATTGGTCCCAGTCACCCAGTGAAGGATCCCAACCCCTGCAGCCCGGAATTCCCTCTGAAGGTCATTCTATGAGGTGACATTACCTGCCATGATGTTGCTAAAATGATCACAGCACAGAACATACCACCTAAGCCTCAGCGGCTTAATTGATAAGAGCCCTCAGATGGCTGGGGCTCTTAGGAGACGTTTATCATACTCACTGGCTTGTTAAATTGTCTAGAAGTATTGTTCTGCTAAGTCCTAAGTTAGCACTTAACTGCACATCAACTTCTTATGCAGCTCAAAGGATAAAACTGGCAAAGGATATACAATGGCAAGAAGTGACTTTTTCTTGGGCCTCCAACAACACAGAGTCCTGGTTTCATTGGATAACTAGACTAGGAACAAAGTTCAAACACTGTTATTGGAAACATCTATACAGGTCTGACCCTCAAATCTAGTTCTCTTTCAAACACTTGGCTCCCCTCGCCTCCAAAATTAATGCTTCCTGCTCTTGTTGCTACCTGTTGAGACATTTGTGACCAAGTAAGTTTTCAGAGAGGTGTGGAGGGGGTACAGGGGACACAGGAAGAGAAGCCAACATTCATTGACCCCTACTAGGTTTCAGACACTGTACCAGATGATTCTATAGATCTCTGCTGGACAACGCAGTGGCCAGTAACCACACGGAGCTATTTAAATTTCTAATTTTAATTAATGAAAATTAAATAACATTTAAAATTCAGTTCTTCAGTTACTCTAGCCACATTTTAAGTGCTCAACAGTCACATGCGGCTTGTGGTTGCTGAATTGTACAGTGTAGACATAGAACATTTTTATTATCATGGAGGTGTCCATTGGACAGCCCTATACACAGACCTTTCCCCCTTAACCTTTGCAACAGTCCTTTGAGGTAGTTTATCAGTTAGAATGTATTGGACTGCTGGTAACAAAAAACCTCAGTTGCAAATGGCTTGATAATTCCTTTCTTGCTCTGAGAAGATGAAAATAAATAAACAAAAATAAAGTAATAAAGTAAAATAAATTTATGATTGATTTTAAAATAAATAATATTTATCTATACCTGAGAGTTCAGAAAAGAGTTGTTTCCAGGACCAGCACAGTCAGTGAGGTTATTAAGGACCTAGGGCCTTTCCGTCTCAGTGCTGCTCTCACTTGATGTGTCAGCCTTCACGTCGTCTAGTTTCCTGTGTGGATGCAAGACAGTGACCAGTGGCCACTGGGACAATGTGCTTCCTTGCTCATATCCCCCCAGGAGAAAATAAAAATACCTCTCTTCCAGTCTAATTGGACCAACCGGGAGCACATGCCCTTCTCTGAACCATTAATACATGCCACAGACTTTCATACACTGCTTGAGATGAATCAAGATTTCTCTTTGGAAGTAAAAGTTGGGAAAAACTGAATGAAATCGTGGTTCTATTGGAAAGGAGGAAGAAGGGAAATGGATGACAGGTAAATAACCAATGTTATCTACTGAAGTGAGTGTTCTTACTCCCATTTCACAAACAACGAAACTGAGGCTAAGAGGGGTTAAGT
Organism: Macaca nemestrina; assembly: GCF_043159975.1. NCBI lineage: Eukaryota > Metazoa > Chordata > Mammalia > Primates > Cercopithecidae > Macaca > Macaca nemestrina. The sequence goes on from NC_092126.1 coordinate 104,441,526, forward strand.
AAATTGCCCCAGGCCACAGATGGCACACTGCATAGAGCAGGAATTCAATCCAGGGTCTGTCCCACTGTGGCATGTGTCATTGCCCACACGCCAGCCTGCCACACAGCATTGGGAGCATTTTGTCATTCAGCAGCACACTGCCCCAGTGCCACTCAAGAGGTTATCACCTCACTCCTGATTAGCATAACATGATGATTAGCTAATAAGGCAAAGCAGCAATGAACCTGCTCTGATCCTCTTTCTGTGTAAGCAACTTCTGGTTATCTGTTGTATAGGATACATCACACTGCGTTTCTCCTCCCAACCTTTTCCTTTAGGTTAAATATACGATTTTTATCCTCAGAAGGGGGATTATCTCCGAGCAGAATTGGCAAGGTTAAACACTATCTATAAAACACATTCAGCTGTGCCATGAAATGAATTACATAATATATCAGTCATCTACCTGGCTTTCAAAAACCTGCAAATGCATTTCTGTTCAGTATGGGTGAGTATTTTATATTTTGCCACCCTTCCCATGAAGGTAAAAATGACCTTGGTTCTTAGGAAGTGAAGATATATTGAACGGGTTAGGATCAACACAGTTCCATTTCATTTAGTCTCCACTAAAATTGCAAGGAGTGAAAATAGAGATTGAATTTATTTTACTATATATTGCCTCATTTGAACTTTAGTAAGGCATTAGCTTCTAAAGAAAACCCTCTCCCTTCCATAATCTCTTATTGATGGCATGTTAAGGAAATTGCCTTGACTTTATTGATTCTGAGCTATGAGGTACAATGTACCCGTCGGTGTGTTAAACTGAGAAAAGTGTGCTGGGCTGGCTATCGCTGCTGAGATGGAACTTGCTGACAGCGCAGCACTTTAGCCCTACCCAACACCCATGGTTATTCTCCCCAAAGAGCAAATTAATAGGAAGCCGAGTGCATCAGAACCTCCCTGCATGACCTTGCTTGGAAAGAGCAAGCAATGGGAGGAGATGAGCCTCATGTCCTGAGGGGGAGAACAGCAGGGCAAGACCCCGCCACACCACAGCCAGCCCCTCCATATCTCCAGCCTCCTGGTGGCAGGGATCCCCTTCAGAATTCTCCCCCAAGTAGCCCCGAAACTGTGTCCAGCCAGGTTGCTTAATTTGTTAGAGCCTCAAGGTCCTTAGCCGTAAAATGGTTGTAGCATTTCGGCTGGCAACAGCATCTCTCATATTTGTTCAGGAAACTACGAAGTGATGGGCCACTTTGGGTAAGGAGGGTGAGACTCCCAGAGAATGGTCTGTAAGAAGACCATGAAACGAGGTGGTCACTAACATGCTCTGCATGGAAAAAGTATCAGCAATGTTGGACCTGGGAGAGAATCAGGTGGGCAGGTAGAGATGAGAAACTGAGATGGGAAGAGGAGGTGTGGGCGCTGGTCTGGTGAAGAGAAAACTTTTAACATCAAGAATAGCTAGTATTGTTTTACATTGTTTGTAATAAAAACTATCTGCAGCTCCCAAACATGTGAAAAAGTCTATTACTCACACAAATAAAAGTGGTTTAGCGCAAAATAGGAGGGAGGTTTGGCATGGGACAAGGAGGAGAATCAGTACAGAGCAGAGGGAGGAAAGTGGCCCTAGGAGGTGAGTGGAGGTGAAAATGGGAGTTGAGAAATGGCCACAGGCACCCCAGCACCGGGGCATCACAGACAGCATGGTGAGAGGAGTAGGCTGGCAACAGAAGTAGAGCCATCTCTGCTTGGTTGCAAAGGATAAACTGACCTCAACCGATACCTGAACCACATGGGAATATAATCTCAAGCTTTGCAGGGTTGAGGTGAAGCTTACATTTAATGACTACTTTTCCTGATTCCTATGCCTCCTGCCTGCTCTCCACCTCCCATCCCTTTTGAAGAATGTGGCTGCTGATGGCAGGCGCCATTCAATGACTGCCCATAGCCACGAGAGGCCAGTCAAGATGAAGGGAGCACCGTCGTGGAGCTCATCATTCAGTGGCTCTGTCTTGTCCCTGGTCTCTCTTCCAGACCCCTTTTCCATCTTTCCCCTCCCTGACCTCACTTTTATGTCAGCCTCCTGTCACAATCCCCATTCCCACAGCTCCAACTGGCCCCAGGCCCTTCCTCACCTCTTTCACCTCTGCTTCCTTGAGTGAACAGGCCCCAATAAGTAGTCGGAGGCCACAGGCACCCATGAGAAAAATCCTGCACTGTTTCTGCTCTGCCCGATTCCTACTCAGTCACCACTGGATCGCCATGGAGAGCCAGGCCCAGTGAGTACATGGCTCACAAGCTGCCTTAGAGATGTACATTCACAAATGAGAAAGTTTGTCTTCAGTTGAGGGTACCTTGGGCACTCAGGTCAGGGCCAACGTAAAAATGTCAAGTGCACTTTTGCCGATATCCCCTCCCTCCCACACATGTACTCTACTCACACCCTCACTCTCCAATTTTTATTTTTATTCTTTCCCCAGAACCTACACCTTGCTGGATCACCAACTAGCCTAATGGACCCCAAGTAGAAATATTTACCTTTGTGAAAACAGACACAGCAAGGAGCCAAAGGAATTACTTTATAAAGGGTAGAGTGTCTGCCACCAGCAAGGGAGTGTTTAGGGGTTGATGGTGCATGTTTGGGGTGGATAGTGCAAGGCTGGCCTTCGCCTGCTGACCTGCCGACCCTCTCCAAAAGAAAAAGACAAAGGATCCCATCCGCTGTATATTTCTTGGGAGCCCAGCCCAGTGTCTGGCACAGAGAAGATAGCTGATGAGTATTAAGTGTCCCAGGCAATCCCAGTCTGAGGGGCCACCCGCTGCTGAAAGATGAGCTTATCCACCTCTGTGAGCCCCAAACCATAGATCAAAGCCTTCTAAGCCTAACAGAAGGGCACCGTCCCTTCCTTTCTGAATGCAATAATGAGATCACTTTCTCAAGAGTAAGATCAGAGGGGAGTGAAGGTTAAACAAATAAACCTCTTTCTCGCTGATATTAACTGACTCCCATGGCTGTGCTCTGGATATTGTGATAAGTCTGGGAACACTAAGTCTGTTCCTTTTTCTCTATCTTAGCAAAAAGTAGAAGGAGTCGAGGATGGGGTGGAAAGAGAATTACAAGAGTCAGGGAGAGAAGGTTATGAGGGCAGCAGAAAGTCTCAGCGTTCAGCTAATGTGTGTTGAATGAACCTGAGATGACACCAGACATTATATAGGTCACAGGACAATGGCTCAAATGCCTCTAGGTGGACAGAAGCAAAGCTGGCCAGTGAGATAGGTAATGAGGGGCCGCTGCTCCCAGGAGGGCTTGTGACCTTTCTCAGGTTGGCAGCCTCCTCTCAGCTCCAGATAATTATTTCCAAGTAGGTGCGAGAGTCCCCTGTGTCTAGATTTTCCTATTTTTCCCCAAGAAAAGCCAGAAATGTGGATTTTCATGAAAAACACACACACACATACACATACACACCATTTTGAAACATTGGAAACTAGTTTAAAAATGTTCAAAACACTACACTGGTCAATAAAAGTGCACCTGAAGGCTGGATCCAGTCTACCTTGTTTGTTGTAGAACAGTGGTTCTCAAATGTAAGTAGGTACACAGTCTCCTTCAGAACTTAGTAACAGAATGGATCGCTGGGCTCCACCCCTAGAGTCTTATTCAGCAGCAATGGGGTGGAGGCCAGAAAATTGCATTTCTAACCACTTCCCAGGAAATGCCAGTGCAGCTGATCCTGGGGCCACACTCTGAGATCCACCGCTGTTGTAGACCCCCCAGAGGGTCTCCAGCCTTGCTTTCTGCCCCCATGATGTACTACTGGCTTAAGTGGAAAAGGTCTGCTCTCTCCTTCAGGGCATTCTGTGAATGAAGTTCTGTGTGTGACCTCTGTCTCTCCAAAGCCTCCCTTCAGCACAGGTGTTAAAAACAGGAGCATGAGGCTCTAATTCTTGCGCTCTTTCATTTCCTGATTATATTTTTCTGGCAAGGTCTGGACCCCAAGCATCGTATTGTCTTCTTTAAGTCCCAAACCAGAAGATACTTTCCTGGAGAACCAGGTGCCCCTTAGATCTGTGCTCAACCGTACTCGATCATGTTAATGTTAGAGAAAATCCAATATAAATCCCCTTGGTGTCAGGGGTTCTGCAAGGTTGCTATAATCGCCTGAAGCTTAAGAGACATTTTTAACCTCGTCTGTCTTCAGAGAGTCAGTTCCAGCTAGGCCAGGAGAAATTTATAAACCCTTGGGGTTCTCATTAGGGCATAAGAGCACATTTCCGGTAACTAAGGAGGAGCGCTGGAAGAAGTAACACATACTTACTGCTCCAACAGGACTATGCTTGGCCAGAATTTCCATTGTGATTTGTGTCTTTTCAAACTCAGAGTTACAGAACTGACTCAATTTTTTTCTCTCCAGTACAGGCCCTGACTAGAAAGCAGTGAGCCCCCTTCCTCCAATTTCCCCAGAGTGACGCAGAGATTGCTGAAGACCGAGTTTATAGGCTGGTCCAGAAAGCTAGAGATACGGGAACCTGGCTTTCCTGAAAGATCCACTGCCAGGGCCCCTGAATGACAGCTCGCACATAGCTTTCATGACAATGAAGCTAAGAACTTAATCCCAAAAGTTCTGACACACTTTCACTGATATCTCATTGTAGTTTGGATTTGCATTTCTTTGATGATCAATGATGTTGAGCACATTTTCATATGCCTGTTTACCATTTGTATGTCTTCCTTTAAGAAATGTCTGTTCAGATCTTTTGCCCATTTTAAAAATTGGATTAAAAATCCGATTAAATCTAAAAAGTTAGATTTTTACTACAGAGTTGTTTAAGCTCCTTATATATTCTGGTTGTTATCCCCTTGTCACATGGATAGTTTGCAAATATTTTCTCCCATTCTGTGGGTTGTCTCTTCGCTTTGGTGATTGTTCCCTTTGCTCAGCAGAAGGTTTCTAACTTGACGTGATTCCATTTGTTCATGTTTGCTTTGGTACCCTGTGCTTGTGGGGTATCACTCAAGAAATTTTTGTCCAGATCAATGTCCTGGAGAGTCTCCCCAATGTTTTCTTGCAGAAGTTTCATAGTTTGAGGTCTTAGATTTAAGTCTTTAATCCATTTTGATTTGATTTTTGTATATGGCAAGAGACAGGGGTCTAGATTCATTCTTCTGCATATGGATATCTGGTTTTCCCAGCACAATTTATTAAAGAGACTGTCTTTGCCCCACTGTAAATTCTTGGCATCTTTGTTGGAAATGAGTTCACTGTAGGTGTATGGATTAGTTTCTGGGTTCTCTATCCTGTTCCATTGGTCTATGTATCTGTACCATGCTGTTTTGGTTACTATACCTCTGTAGTATACTTTGAAGGCAGGTAATGTGATTCCTCCAGTTTTGTTCTTTTTGCTTAGGACAGCTTTGGCTATTTTGGGTCATTTGTAATTCCATAGAAATGTTTGGATTGTTTTTTCTATTTCTGTGAAGAATGTCATTGGTTTGTTTTTTTGTTTTTGTTTTGTTTTTTATAGGGATTGCACTGAATCTCTCGACTGCTTTGGGTAGCATGGACATTTTAACAACATTGATTATTCCAATCTATGAACATGGAATATCTTTTCATTTTTTTGGTGTCCTCTTCAATTTATTTCATCAGTGTTTTATAATAATCTTTTACTTCTTTGGTTAATTGTTAGGTATTTAATTTTATTTGTAGCTATTGTATGTGGAATTACTTTCTTGATTTCTTTTTCAGATTGTTCACTGCTGGCATATAGAAATGCTACTAATTTTTGGATTTTGATTTTGTATTCTGCAACCTTACTTGATTTGTTTATCTGTTCTAATAGTTTTTTGGTGGAGTCTTTAGGTTTTTCCAAATATAAAATTACATCATCTGCAAACAAGGATAATTTAACTCCTTCCTTTCCCTCCATTTCTTTCTCTTGTCTGACTGCTCTAGCTAGAAATTTTAGTACTAAGTTGAATAACAGTGGTGAAAGTGGGTATCCTTGTCGTGTTCCAGATCTTAGAGGAAAGACTTTCAGTTTTTCCCCATTTAATATGATACTAGCTGTGGGTCTTTCATATATGGCTTTTACTATGTTGGGGTATGCTTCTTCTATACCCAGTTTCATAAGGGTTTTTATCGTGAAGGGATTTGAACTTTATCAAATGCTTTTACAGTATCCATTGAAATGATCATATGGTTTTTGTCCGTCATTCTGTTGATATGATGTATCACATTGATTGATTTGCATATGTTGAACTGTCCTTGCATCCCAGGGATAAATCTCACTTGATCATAGTGAATAATATTTTTAATGTATTGTTGAATTTCGTTTGCTAGTATTTTGTCGAGGAGTTTTGCAACAATATTCATCAGAGATATTGGCCTGTAGTTGTTGTCGTTGTTGTTTTTGTGTGTCTTTCTCTGGTTTTAGCATCAAGGTAATACTGGCCTCATAGAATGAGTTTGGAAGTATTTCCTTCTGCTATATTTTCCAGAATAGTGTGAGTAGGATGGGTGTTAGTTCTTCTTTAAAATGTTTGGTAGAATTCAGCAGTGAAGCCATCAATTCAGGGCTTTTCTTTGCTTGGAGACTTTTTATTACGGCTTCTATCTCATTACTTGTTATTGGTCCGTTTAGCTTTTGAATTTCTTCATGGTTCAATCTTGGTAGGTTGTATGTATCTAGTAATTTGTCAATTTCTTCTAGATTTTCCAATTTATTGGCATATAGTTGCTCATGGTAGCCATTAATGATCCTGTGACTTTCTGCAGTGTCAGTTGTAATGTCTTTTTCTCAGTTCTGATTTTGCTTATTTGGGTCTTCTCTCTTTTTTCTTAGCCTGGTTAAAGGTTTGTCGATTTTGTTTAACTGTTAAAAAAAACAACTTTTTGTTTCATTGATGTTTTGTATTGTTTTCTTCTTTTCAATTTCATTTATTCTGTTCTGATCTTTATTATTTCTTTTCTTCTACTATTTTTGTGTTTGTTTGCTCTTGCTATTCTGGTTCTTTAACATGCATTGTTAGGTGGTTTATTTGACATTTTTCCTCTTTTTCTTTTTTGATGTAGGCACTTGTAGCTATAAAGTTGCCTCTTAGTACTGCTTTTGCTGTATCCCATAGGTTTTGATGTGTTGTGTTTCCATTATCGTTTGTTTCAAGAAATTGTTTAATTTCCTTCTTAATTTCTTCATGTCATTCAGGAGCATATTGTTTAATTTCCGTGTGTTTGTATAGTTTCCAAAATTCCTCATTATTGAGTTCTATTTTTGTTCCATTATGGTCAGAGAAGATGCTTGATATTATTTAATTTTTTTTTTTTTTTTTTTTTTTTTTTTTGAGACGGAGTCTCACTCTGTCACCCAGGCTGGACTGCAATGATGTGCCACCGTGCCCAGCTATTTTTTGTATTTTTAGTAGAGATGGAATTTTGCCATGTTGACCAGGCTGGTCTCAAACTCCTGACCTCAGGTGATCCGCCCACTTTGGCCTCCCAAAGTGCTGGGATTATGGGCATGAGCCACCACAGTTTGAATGTTTTAAGACTTGTTTTGTAACCAAATGTATGGTCTATACTTAAGAATGATCAATGTACTGAGGAAAAGAATGTGTATTCTGCAGCTGTTGGATGAAATGTTCTGTAAGTATCTAGTAAGTCCATTTGATCTATAGTGCAGATTAAGTCTGATGTTTCTTTGTTGAGTTTCTGTCTGGAAGATCTGTCCAATGCTGAAAGTGGGGTGTGCTTAATTTCTGCTTAATTCTTTGTAATCATTTCAATCTCTTTGTTAAATTTGTCTGATGGAATTCTGAATTCCTTTTCTGTGTTATCCTGAATTTGAGTTTTCTCAAAATAACTATCTTGAATTCTCCGAGAGGTCACTTATCTCTGTTTCTCCAGGATTGGTCCCTGGTGCCTTATTTAGTTCTTTAGGTGAGGTCTTGCTTTCCTGGATTGTCTTGATACTTGTAGATGTTTGTCTGTGTCTGGACATTGAGAAGTTAGGTATTTATTATAGTCTTCACAGTCTGAACTTGTTTGTACTCATCCTTCTTGGAAAGGAAGGCATTCCATATATTCGAAAGGACTTAGGTGTTGTGAGGGGTCTATCTGAAGCCCACTAATGCTGTGGTCCTTGCAGACTCATAGATTTACTGCCTTGGCAGTCTTGGAGAAGATCCAGAATTCTCTGGATTACCAGGCAGAGACTCTTGTTCTCTTCCCTTACTTTCTCCCAAATAAACAGAGGGTCTTTCTCTGTTCTGACCCACCTGAAGCTGGGTGTAGAGTGACACAAGAATCCCTGTGGCCACCACCACTAGTACTGTGTTTGGACAAACCTGAAGCCAGCATAGTGCTGAATCTCACCCAAGTCTTGCTGTAACCACTCCCTGGGTACTGCCTATGTTCATTCAAGGCCCTAGGGCTCTACAATCAGCAGGTGGCAAAGCCAGTCAAGCCTGTGTCTTTTCCTTTAGGGTGGTGACTTCTTCCAGGCCCTGGGCAGGTATGGAGGTACTATGCAGGAGCCAGGAATTAGAGTCAAAAACCACAGAAGTCTACCCGGTGTTTTATTGTACTGTGGCTGAGCTGTCACTCAAACTACAAGACACAGTCCTTCCCACTCTTCCCTCCCCTTTCCACAGTCAAAGGAGCCTCACCTTGTGGCCACAGGCCCGCAGAGAGTATTGCCAAGCTATCACCAACGTTCCCTCAAGGTCCAAGGGTTCTTCAGTCAGTTAGTGGTGAATGCTGCCTGGCCTGGGACTTACTCTTCAGAGATAGGAAAAAGACTGTTTTTAGTGCTCACCTGATTTTTGGCTCTTATCAAGGATTTTTTTGTGTGTGTATAAATAGTTTTTAAAATTGTGTTCTTACTTGGAGGACAATGGGTGGAGCCTTCTATTCTGCCATCTTGCTCTGTCCCCTGGAAGTTACTCTTACTCTTCCAAAGTCAGATCCTGTTAATTATTGGTTTGCTCCAAATACGTACCTGATATATGGTACCTGCTCCAAATACGTACCTGATATATGGGGACCTCTTGTCTTTTCCAAGAGTGTGGAAATGGTACATGCCATTCTGGTTTAAATTTTGTTTGGAGTGCAAATCATAAAACTTCTAAGTTGTTCTCAGCTGACAGTCTGAAGTGGTAACAATAGGGCACCACTGGAGCCAGATAACACTGAGTTAGAATCCTGGCTTTGCCCCTAACCAGCCCTGTGACTGTGAGGACATCGGTTAACCCCTCTGGGCCACCCCTTCCTTATCTGTCATTTGAGAATTAAAAGGGGTAATGAAGTTGCCTGACTCAAAGACAGTACTCAATAAATGTTATTCACATACATAACCATAAATTAAATGTTATTAATATTGTTATATGCCTGTTCCATACAGGTATTCCTAAAAGGAAACGTTTAGCTCTTCCATTCCAGCAATTTAGTCTCTTAGTTCCATTTTAGTCTCCCAGGAAGTAGGCAAAACTGAGAATACTCTTTCCCATTTTACACATAAGGAAACAGAAACTTGGGAACATAAAATATCTATCTCAAGATCGTATCGTGACTGAATGCAAAGCTGGTACTCTCTCCTTGTCCCATCCTTATCTTTCCCCATTTCAGGGTTTTCAAGAGACAGAGGGAGTTTCAAAGGGACACTAAGGGCTCAGTTTCTGTTTCATACATGATTCCAGGTCTCTTTGCAGAGAGTTTGAGCATCAAGTAGTGACAGGTAAAAGCTGATTGCTCATCAGCCCCTACCAACCCCCAATACACATGCATACACACTAATATACATACACACTAGGAGCTGTGAGATGGCTGACAATGGCCAACACTGGGAGAGAAGCTATTTTTGGAGATTTTTAGGGTTCTCTCAGGAGTGGCTGGCAGAAGCTCCGTGTGTGTGTGTGGTGGGGGGGGGGTATACATGTGCGCATATGTGTGTGTTGGGGAATTAGGGGGTGTCTGTTTCAGAGGGAATACTACTCCAGCCAACTAAGCAGAATTTGAAATAATTTCTGCTCAACTCCTAACTGGTGTTGCTCCCATCACTCCTCCACACCTACTTTAAAAAGCAGGCTTTTAAATCTGAATTTAACTGTGTTGCTCTCTGACTGAATAATCTCCATCGGCCACTTATCACCTTTAGGATGAAGCCCAGGCCTAAAGCCCAGCACAAAGACCTGCATGATGTGCTCACTTCCAACCAGAAGGTGGGAGGCAGTTGTTGCCCAGCAGACACCCAGTTCTCCTTGTGCTCCAGCCGTGTGGAGCCACATGTGCCCTTGTGTATATACCCTAGGCCTTTGCACAGTTGGATCATTCTGTCTGTCCCATCCTCTCCCTCTCCCTCACCCTCTCCCCTCAAAGATGATCTAGTGGTGTTTCCCTCCGGGGTTTTTCCTGGACCTTCTTTTGTGCTTAGGCTGACCTTCTCATTCTCTATTGCAGTGATCCACTCTCATTTCTCCTGAACTAAACCGTTTACTGAAGGGTGAGGGCTATATCTGAGTCCCAACTTGATTTCCCAGTTTATAGCACAGGGCCTGGCCCCAGTAGGCATCTGTACAAGCTTATTTAATAAACAAAAGAATGAATGGATGGTTTGGAGCTCTGAAGGCATCTTTCCACAGAAACAGTGTTGAAAGTGACTCTGTGTTCCCTGTAGGCTACTGACTGTGGATGACCTCTGACCTTTGTGAGACTGTAACAGCTTGGCTCCTCCATCCCCATGGAGGAGTAGCAGTGAGGACTGGAGCCGTGATCTCAACTCCAGGCATGGACTTGATGGGCTGGAAGTAATCCCTATGGCCTGGCCTATGATGAGTTTCAGACCAGTGAGGGACCCATTTTAAGTCAATGAGACTCAAGGAGAGGGTGGTTGAAGGGTCTGTAGTAGTTCTTGGAGGAGGCAGAAAGACAGGTGGCTCCTGACAGCCATCTCAAGCACTGGAGGAGATCCAGGTGTAAGATGAAGCTGGCTCTGCAGAAAGGCAGAGAGGAAATGCAGAGAGAGCCTGGGTCCCTGGTGAACATGAGAAACTACTAGATGAATTCGTCAGACTGCTCATTTCTAATTTCAGTCATGTGTGTCAGTAAGATTTCTTGTTTTGGGAGTCACTTTGAGCTGGATTTTCTGTCACCTGCAGCTGGAAGCAGGACTGATCTTTGTGAAGCTAACTAAATATACGTTTGAGGTCCCTTCTCTTACACAGGCTTCTTCCAAGGCCCTGGGACCCAGGGTGCCATGTGTTTGTAAATGTGCAAAAACAAGATATTTTAATCGCAACCCATGAAACCCCCCACGTCTCTCTACTCGGATGCCTGCTCTGTCACACTGCCCTTACGGTGGCATGCAGTTGCAGTAGTCACAGGTGGTTCCGGGATCTGGCCAAGGCGGGGATGAACTGGTCACTCATGCTGTTGGGTGTGGAGGGATGTGGTTCACCATCACTTTGGGGCTTAGCTAAGTTATGCTGGATGTCCCAGTGTAAGAATGACTTTCGAGAATTTGATTGCCACCCACACAGCTGACTCACCTGGCACTGTGTCTGGGAGGTGTGGGGCCACAGGTTGTCATACGATGTGAAACACAAGCCACAGCACTCACAATGGAACTGCATGATGGAAGGAGGAAAAACAAGATTTGAAGTACATTCTGAGGAAATTTCCTCCAGTTACTAGACACATGAAATTGTGAGTGAAGGATTCTGTTTTACTCAATGCCTCATCACAATGAATGTTATCTCTTGTCAGATGTGATGGTGTTGGCCTTCTGGTGTGCCACCATGATGATTATGTGAATGGCAAACTGGTTAATGAGCATCTTCAACCCAAAGCATAGTTAAAGATGGGTCACTGCATAAGAAAACACAAAACCCTGAAACCTGTCGGCTTCAGAGAAGACTCCTAAATTTGATCATAGTCCTTAAAATGTACAGGACCTTATCAGTGATGAGTTGTGAAGCTACAAGAAACTTTAAAAAACTATTGATAATGAAAAATAATTGATGAACCATGGTAGAAGAAAGTCCAAATTATCCATCTGTTGGCTTTGGAGAAAAATAACGTTATAAACTTAGTGCCATGTCAGGAAGTAATCCAAGAGAATGCAGCCAAAAAAAAAAAAAAATCAGGGAAAAAGGTATTTTTATAACGTTATTTTTATAAAATAACGTTATAAACTTAGTGCCATGTCAGGAAGTAATCCAAGAGAATGCAGCCAAAAAAAAAAAAAAAATCAGGGAAAAAGGTATTTTTAGAGGGGGCAGTTATCTCAAAGTGCTGAGATTATAGGTGTGAGTGGCCCAAGCTAACTATTTATTGATTAAATGGGCCCTTCGTCCTTCAGACCACAGCTTCCCCACCTAGAAAAGTCCAGTTGGCACATGGGGTGTCAATGCACTCCTTGTGGAGGGCATGGGCCAACCATGGCATCTGCAACCCTTTTTAAGTTGCTTTTTTATCAAAGACCAAAGCGATACTTATCAAACAACACTGCCTATGACAATCTTTGCCCCTGCTTGTGACAATGCAGGTTGCTAGGCCTATACTCCTAGATATTTGAGTTCAGCACATCCAGGGTGTGAGCTAAGCAACTGCACCTTAGATAAGCCTTTTAGGTAGTAATGGTACAGGTATTCCCAGACACTGGAAAAGAGATTGCACCCAGAAATTCCACCTTTTGAAATTTATCGTAAAGGCAAGCGCACAAAGGAAATTTAAGAGAATTGTCATTCCAGTGTTAAAAATAGAAACATTGAGGGCGGAAATTATATATTGATTAAGTAAAATTTTGTATCTCTGTATAATAAAATGCTAAGTAGCCATCAAAAATGTTATTGTGGATTGCGATTGAACTGGAAAGGTGTTTAGCACATATATATTTATTAATATTAACATATATATGTATTAATAACAACATTTTTATTTTGAAATCTATTTAGATTTATAGTGCAGTTACAAAGATGGCATGGAGAGTTCTAGTATACCTTTCATGCAAGCTTCCCTCAATATTAACGTCTTGCATAACCATGATTTATCAAAGCTAAGATATCAGTAACCATATAATTTTATTTATTAAACTATCAACTTCACTCAAATTTTACCAGTCTTCCATAAGGCTCTTTTTCTGTTCCAGGATCCAGTCTGGGATATCACATTGCATTTAGTTGTCATGTCTCCTTAGCATTCTCCAATCTGTGGCCGTTTCTGTCTTTTCTTGTTTTCGTGACCTTGACACTTTTGAAGAAGACTGACCAGATGTTTTGGAGGCTGTCCCTCAGTTGGGGTTTGTCTGATATGTTTTCAAGATTAGACAGAGTTACAGGTATTGGTGAAGAACATTGCCACTGAGGCCAAGTGCCCATCTCACTGCATCGCAGCAGGGAGCACGTGATATTAACATGACTTATCGGTGGTGATTTTAACCTGATCACTTGGTTACAGTGGTGTTTGCCAGATTTTTCTACTATAAAATTATTATTTTTTTCTTTTATATATGTGAGAAGTAAGCCACTAAGCCCAGTCCATATTTGAGGGAAAGAGAATTAAACTTCACCTTCTGAAGGGAGGAGTATAAAATAATTTGTGAACATACAATATACATTTTCAAGGGTTAAAAGGTGAGTTACAAAACAGTAATATATCATGTGATCCCATTTTTGTAGAAAAAAATATTTTTATGTGTTCACAAAATTTTATAAGAAAATAAACTACAACATTAACAGCAGCTACCTATGGGTGATGGGATAGTAGGCAGTTTTTTCTCCTTCATCTTACTGATCTAATTTTTCTAATGAATTTTCATTATGAATAGGTATAACTTGTATCATAAAAAGTTGAAGAAAACAAAAAGACAAAAGGCAACATTTAAGACTTGGTCATGATTGAAGCAGGGAGGCAGAGTTAGTGCAATGGATAATCCAGTCAAGAGATCAGATGATTTCAAAAGGCTGGAGTCTTGGGTTAAAACCAAAACAGTGAAAATTTCCAGGGAGAAATGCATGACACAACATTTAATTCAAAACCCGAGGGCACAGGCACAGGATGGAGTGGTGGGAAGTACTGGTGGGCACCAAACACTCTATGAGATCAAGCCCTGGATTGTTTATTTTCTGAAACCACAGATTCAGTCTTAGCTTATAAGATGTCTGAGTGCTAACACTGTTCATGTAGAAATGGAGTGAGTGTCCAGCTCAAGGGGAGTAGTAGTCCCTGTCACAAGTGCTGTTAGTTCTCTCTCCATGTTCTCTCTCCACTCACGGTCCCCTTAAGGCCAGCAACTTCTTAATGCAAGAAGGGCTCAAGCGATCGTCTTGCCTCAGGCTCTCAAAGTACTGGGATTATAGGTGTGAGCCACTGTGCCTGGCACAAACTATTGATTGACTGACTGGGGTCTTTGTCCTTCAGACCACAGCTTCCCCATCTGTCTACCTGTGACTTCTCTGACCTCAGGGCTGTGTTTGGCCTGTGCTTGGGGCGGGCCAGGGTGCCAGGAAGTTAACACCTGCTTAGTCCATTTGTGTCGCTATAAAGGAATACCTGAGCCTGAGTAATATACAAAGAAAAAAAGTTCATTCAGCTCACCGTTCTGCAGGCTGTACAAGAAGCATGCTGCCGGCATCTACTTCTGGTGAGGGCTTCAGGCTATTTCCACACATGGTGGAAGGCAAAGGGGAGCCGTCATGTGCAGAGATCACATGCTGAGAGAGGGAGAGAGACAGAGAGAGAGAAAGAAGAAGAAGAAGGAGGAGGAGGAGGAAGGGAAGAGGGAGAAGAGGGGGGAGGAGGGAGGAGAAGGAGGTGGAGGAGGAGAAGAGGTGAAGGAGGAGGAGGAAGAGGAGGGAGGGAGGAGGAGGGAGGAAGGAGGAGGCTCTTTAACAACCAGCTCTCACTCCTGGGAGAATGGCCCCAAGTCATTCATAAGGGATCTACCTCCATGACCCAAACACTTCCCACCAGTCCCCACCTCCTACGCTGGGGATCAAATTTTAACATAAGACTTGGCAGAGCCAGACAAACCATATTCAAATCATAACAACACCCTTGGAGCAGCTTCGACCAATAGACAGATGGCAGTTGGGAACTAACTACCCAGCCTCGTTCTCCTTCACTGGGGCTGCTCTATGGCATGCTCTTCAGGGTCTCCCAGAATTCCCTGGGAGGGAGCCCCAGTTGCCCATGGTGATAACCTACTCATTTACCACTCTGCATCAGTTTTTCTCCCCTACCTACTGTACTGGTATCTCCTGAGATCACCTCCCAGATAAATCCTTTTTTTCCTGGTAAAACAAGAATTTATTTTGACACACAAAATAAATAAACCTAAATATATAATTGTGGTTTTCTGGTTTGTTTTTTACAATATTTACTTATTTATTTTTATAATTTTAACTTTTATTTTAGATTCGTGGGTACATGTGCATGCAGGTTTGTTACCTGGGTATATCGCATGATGCTGAAGTTTGAGGTACAATTGATCTCATCACCCAGGTATTAAGTATAGGACCCAATAGTTTTTCAACCTTTGCCTCCTTCCCTCCTCCCTCTAGTAGCCCCCAGTATTTATTTTTCCTATCTGTATGTCCATGAGTACCCATTGTTTAGCTCCTACTTAAAAGCAAGAATATGTGGTATTTGGTTTTCAGTTCCTGCCTTAATTCACTTGGAATAATGGTCTCCAGCTGCATCCATGCTGCTGCAAAGGACATGATTTTGTTCCTTTATACGGCTGCATAGTATACCATGGTATGTATGTACCACATTGTCTTTATCCAATCCACTATTGATGGGCACCTGGGTTGATTCCATGTCTTTGCGATTGTGAATAGTTCTGTGATTAATATGCAAATGCATGTGCCTTCTTAATAGAGAAATTTATCTTCTTTTGGATGAATACCCACTAATGGGATTGCTGAAGTGAATAGTAGCTCTGATTTATGTTCTTTGAGAAATCTTCAAACTGCTTTCCCCAGTGGCTGAACTAATTTATATTCCCACCAACAGTGTTTAAGCATACCCTTTTCTCCGCACCCTCACCAGTATTCATTGGTTTTGACTTTTTAATAATAGCCATTCTGACTGCTGTGAGATGATATTTCATTGTGGTTATGATTTGCATCTTTCTGATGATCAGTAATGTTGAGCATTTTTTCATATGTTTGTTAGCTATTTATATGTCTTCTTTGGAGAATTGTCTGTTTATGTCTTTTCGCCATTTTTTAATGGAGTTCTTTGTTTTTGCTGTCAATTGTTTAAGTTCCTTGTAGATTCTGGATATTAGCCCTTTGTTGGATGCATAGTTTGTGACTGTTTTCTCCCATTTTGTAGGTTTCCATTTACTCTGTGGATAGTTCCTTTTGCTATGCAGAAGCTCTTTATTTATGTCCCATTTGTTAATTCTGTTTATGTTGCAATTGTTTTGAGGACTTAGTCATAAATTCTTTCCCAAGGCTGGTGTCAAAAATGGTGTTTCCTAGGTTTTCCTCTAGGATTATTATAGTTTGAGGTCTACATTTAAATATTTAGTTCATCTTGAGTTAATTTTGGTATATGGTGAAAGGTAAGTGCCCAGTTTTATTCTTTCGCATTTGGCTAGAGAGCTATCACAGCACAATTTGTTGAATAGGGAGTTCTTTCCCCATTGCTTATTTTTGTTGGCTTTGTTGAAGATCAGTTGACTGTAGGTGTGTGGCTTTATTTTTGAGTTCTCTATTCTGTTCCATTGGTCTATGTGTCTGTTTTTGTACCAGTACCATGCTGTTTTGGTTACTGTGGCCTTACAATATAGTTTGAAGTCAGGTAACGTGATGCCTCTGGCTTTGTTCTTTTTGCTTAGGTTTGCTTTGGCTCTTTGGGCTCTTTTTTTTTTTTTTTTTTTTTTATTCCATATGAATTTCAGGATTTTTTTTTTTTCTAGTTCTGTGAAGAATGATGTTGGTATCTTGATAGGAACAGCACTGAATCTGCAGATTGCTTTGGGCAGTATGGTCATTTTAGCAATAATGATTCTTCTAATCCAGGAGCATGGAATGTTTTTACATTTGTTTGTGTCATCTATGATTTCTTTCAGCAGTGTTTTGTAGTTTTCCTTGTAGAGATCTTTCACTTTCTTGATTATATGTATTCCTAGATAACTTTTTTTATGGCTATTGTAAATGGGATTGTGTTCTGGCTTTGACTCTCACCTTGAATGTTATTGGTATATAGAAATGTTACTAGTTTTTGTACATTGATTTTGTATCCTGAAACTTTACTAAATTCATTTATCAGTTCCAGGAGCCTTTTGGCAGAGTCTTTAGGGTTTTCTAGATAGAGAATCATATCACCAGTGAAGAGAGATAGTTTGACTTCTTCCTTTCCTACTTGGAAGCCTTTTTTTCCTTTCTCTTTCCTGATTGCTCTGGCAGGGACTTCCAGTATTATGCTGAATACGAGTAGCGAGAGTGGCCATCGTTATCTTATTCCAGTTTTTGAGGGGAATGCTTTTCGTTTTCACCCTTTCAGTATCAATCCTTGTCTCAGATTCTGTTGCTGGGGATCCCAGCCTAAGGCAGTCCCATTGTTTCTGGAGATCAGGTTCAACTCTGTGCACTGTGTTCATATTGTTCCCAGGAGGGGACTGTCATAGTCTGAATCTTGCAGCCAAGTCAGAGGGCTTAAAACTGGATACGCCAGCGACGTTTAACTTAGGGGAGAGTTTGAAGAGGTGGGCGAGTTGTCTTCAGATGCTTGGAAGATCCCTCAATAAAAAGAGGATGTATTTTCTCTACTCCAGAATGTAGTAGCACTGATATGAACCTTACACAGTAATAATGAGTGTTCCCACCAAGGTATTGGCTTCTTTTTTTAAAAACTTTAATTTTAGGTTCAAGGGTACATGTGCAGGTTTGTTATATAGGTAAATTGTGTGTCACAGAGGTTTGGTGTACACATTATTTTACTACCTAGGTAATAAGCATAGACTCTGATAGATAGTTTTCCTATCCTCTCCCTCCTCCCATCCCCTATCCTCAAGTTGGCTCCATTGTCTCTTGTTCCCTTCTCTGTGTCCATGTATACTCAATGTTTAGCTCCCACTTATAAGTGAGAATGTGCAGTATTTGTTTTTCTGTTCGTGTGCAGCTATTGGCTTCTTTAGGTTGGGGTTGAGTTTCAGTCAACTTGCCATCCTCAGTAACCAGCATAGTGGCTGTCAAAAAGCAAAGAATGGTAGGAGGCATTTGGGGGTTCCTGACCAGCATTTATTCCCACCTTCTCTTATCAATGGTGTTCTCATTTTCCTTTAGAGAATTTACCCCTCTTTCATTTTAAGTCTTCTTTTCTTTAAACTTTTATTTTAGGCTCAAGGGTACATGTGCAGGTTTGTTATATAGGTAAATTGTGTGTCACAGAGATTTGGTGTACACATTATTTTACCACCCAGGTAATAAGCATAAAATCTGACAGATAGTTTTCCCATCCTCTCCCTCCTCCCGCCCCCCTACCCTCAAGTTGGCTCCTCAAGCTGTCTCTTGTTCCCTTCTCTGTCTCCATAGCCCATCTCTCTGATTGCAGTTATTGGTTCAGAGATGGGCACATGACCCAGTGTGAGCCAATAAGAGAAAGTCTTAGGCGATGTGAGAGGCGCTAGCAACAGAGTTGCTTAGTTCTCCTGGAGGATGACGTAAGAGGCCTGGTCTGCAGCAGCCGTTTTGCTCACAACCTCATTGAACCAGGAGGGCCAGGAGAGCTCAAAGATGAGTGGAAAAACAACATGGAGGCCAGGCGCGGTGCGCGGTGGCTCACGCCTGTAATCCCAGAACTTTAGGAGGCCAAGGCGGGTGGATCGTCTGAGCTCAGCAGTTCTCTGGCCGACATGACGAAACCCCATTTCTACTAAAAATACTAAAAATGGTGGCGTGTGCCTGTAGTCCCAGCTACTCGGGAGGCTGAGGCAAGAGAATTGCTTGAACCCAGGAGGCAGAGGTTGTAGTGAGCCGAGATCACACTACTGCTCTCCAGCCTGGGTGGCAGAGTGAGACTCCATCTCAAAAACTAAAACTAAAAATAAACAAAAATTTAAAAAAACGTGGAAGACAGAGTGGAAGGAGAGCACCACCTGGTCTTTTGTGGAATTTTTGAACTCTGGAACAAGCCTCACTTGAAGCCATTTTTTTCCTAGTAATACCTTTTATAGGGTAAGTCAATTTGAGTGGGTTTTCTGTCACTTGTAATATTATGTCATAACTAAATCTATGCTCAACACAGGTTTGCTGGTGAATACATTGTATAAAAATGGAGCAGATTTCAGGTAGGTATAAAGAAGGGTTTGTTAAAACTCAGAGCTCTGAAATACAGTACAGAATGCCCTCTGAGGTAATACATTTTATATTTCCAAAGGAAGAAGCACAGGCTGCATCACCATCCTGTCAGGGGTGCTGAAGAAGGAATCCCTGTGGGTGGGAGATGGGTCTGTATGAATAGGAAATAGAACCTTTCCCACTTTTAACATTCTGTCATCATATAAATCTAGCAAGACTCTATAGAAGACAGAAAGCCAGAAAGGATATCTTTAAGAGGAACCACAGTTTGAAGGTGCTAGTATAATATAAAATTATGACTGGAAGTGATTTGGGGCCTAGCTGTTCCCTGTTACTCTACATTCTTGGAATATCCTGGCAGGAGATGGTAAGGTGGAGAATTCTGAGTGTGAACTAGGTGGAATGACAAGGTAGCATCAGAGCTGGGTGACAAGGGGGCCCCATAGTTCCTACAGATAAGCAGGACTCTGCAGAACTGCTGGTCACCGGGTACAAACCCCATTTGAAGGTTTGACTGTAGCTCAAGGACCCAGTCAACCCTTAGATTGCTGGTGGGGGTGTGCAGTAGGCTTTAGAGGGGTCCTGTTCTTACTCTGGCACTTGTGTGAAGAGAAGGGTTTGCCCTAGGGAGTTTGATCACACATTCAAGGGCATATGAAAGAGTAGGCATCCTAAAAACTTGTTGATTTTTTTTCCCTTTCTTTTCAACTAGTTTCTGAATGTATAAATAACTGATAGTGGAATTAGTTGGTTCTTTTTTATTTTGTGGGGGCTTACCAGCTTGCAGCTCTTTACGTGCACACCTGTATGATGCTAAGCCTACAGCCAAGGGCTTAGGAACTCTGGAATCTGCCAGATCCAGGTTTATGTCCAGGCTCTGCCACTAGCCTCCTGTGTGGTTCAGCCACTAGCCTCCTGTGTGGTTATAGGAATCATATTTATCTCTCAGAGCATCACTTTTCTCATCCATTAAATGAGACTCATTGCATGCACCTCACAGAGCCACTGTTAAGATAAAACACAAAAATTATGCAAAAATCTTGGCATACCCTGAGTGCTCAAATAGTGAGAAGCATAAAATGCTTATGTAGGATCTTCAAGTAATTTAAAAAATGTATAACCTGTATAGGGCAAACAAAATGGGAGCCAGGGTTCAGTGTGGTGTGTTCCGCTGGATTGCTGTATTTGCTTTGAAGTCTAGAGGGTGGCCTGTGCTCTCCAAATGCCAAGGCCACATAGCCTCTGTCCCTGCTCTCTGTCCCTTTAGTCTCCATCCATTCTCTCAGACGTCGCAAGGCAAAGACATTGCATAGGCAGGGACACATGTGTCAACAGCTGATGACATGCTTTGAAAACCATCAAGGGCAAGAGGAATGAGAACAGGCAGTGAGATCAAAGTTTCTGAAACTCCCTCCTCCATGTGCAGACATTCTGGCTCTTTGGAGGCTGAAAGTCAACCTGCTTAAATGCAGTTCATTTCAATTGAATGTTCTAAATGTGAGTCCATGTCAAGCACTAAGCCAGTTCTTTGGGATTTTTTTTTTTTTTTTTTTTTAATGCCTACTATGGGCTTTGCACAGTTTGGTGTTTCAAATACATTGTCTCATGACAACCTTATGATTTAGAAATTATCCTCTTCACTGTAGAGAAAAAAAGTGCACAAGAGTGGTGTAGCCTTTTACCCATGGTTAACTAACTAGTTTCTGACAAAGCTGGGTTTCAAACCCGAGTCCTTGTTGGCTTCATGCTGCCACTCTTTTCTGGGACACAAACAAGATAAGTGTAAACATTGAAGCATTGCAATGGTGCTGTGGAGGAAAGAAAGGGAAGTGTCTTTTCCAGCAATTCTCACGCTTCACTGTACACATGGATCACCTGGGGGTCCTGTTAGACTATGGTTCTGAGCGTCTAGACTCTGCCTTCCTAAGAAGTGGCTAGGTGATGCCCAGGCTGCTCCTCTGTCTGCCGCAGCTGGAAAAGCAAGGTTCTAGTTATTGATCTCAGACAGGGCCCTCTCAGCCTTTTGTGAAGAGATACTTGATCAAAATGGTGACAAGAAAAGGGTGTGGCTGGTCAGTGTGAATTCATCACTGCTCTTGGCAAAATGACTCCCCTGCTTAGTTACTTCCTGTGAGATCAGAAGAGTGGTACCCAGAGACACACAGTGATGTTGTGATGCCACAGGCATGGGGCATCCAGTAGCATCTTGCTATGATGCAACTCAGGATAGCACCAGATTCAAGACAAGTCAGGTACGCCTCTGTGCCAACTGAACGAGGTAATTTACTGCTGGAAGTTCTAAGGAGCCAAGGAAGTGTGGTGGATGCTGATGGTGCCCTACCCAGATCTTCTTCACCAAGGGGTGCCCATCCCCAGCTGCGATGAATGTTGACTAGAGTGCTCACAGCTGACCTGTGCTGAATAAGGCAGTTCAAAGTGTTGGCCTCAGCTAAACGAGAGCTTCCTCTTTCCTCGCTACCCTCCCTACCCACTTAGAGGCAACCTGTAGACAATGATTGCTCTTGGCCTCTAGAAGGTACCAGTCTAGAAGGGTGCAGTTCATGCTCCAGGGCTCCCCATGGCATAGGCTCAAGCAGGCTTAGCAGGACCATTTCTTTGCTTAGTGTATTCTCCCTGCCCCATCTTGTTTTCCTTGTTCTCTTTCTCCGGAGAGCACACCCTCAGTAAACTGCATGCACTTGAATCCCTGTCTCAGGCTCTGCCTCTAGGTTACCTCACCTAAGACAGACTTTCACACAAGTGGCTACTGCTAGGCACCAGGTGCCCTTTGAGCCCTCACAAAGGTAGCTTCTTATCTTAATTTCCCAGGTGAACAAACCGAGGCTTAGGGAGACTTCCCTGGCTAAGTACTCACAGCTGAGAAGTTGTTGGGCCAGGAATGGCATGTGCTCATGCACCCTTCTGCTCAACCGCTTGCCAGAGCCTCTTCACACTCACCTTCACCCTCACATGATGCTGAGGCACATGCCTGAGATTTGCCTTGCAGTGAGACTTGGGTATGAGGAAGAGGTGGAGGTGGGCTTCTCTGCGACCCTGCTCTTGGGCAACCCACACAGGTAAAGTTCTGTGTGCTCAAAGAAAGCCCAAGGCAGAGGACCATGACTATACTCAAACCGATTCTTACACTCAGAGCCGATTCCTTCGAAAGTGTGTGTTTTTAACTTTTATCCAGGTTCCTTTACCCACATTAAATGTTCTCCCCTCTAGTTTTTCCCTGGGCACGTCCTTGCCAGAGTGAATCAGGTCAGGGTTTTTGCTCCATGCTCTAAAGAAAAGTAGAACACTTGGGTGGAACAAGAGACAGGGTCCACAGACACATCTTTGGATGTGTAGCTGCTCACGGTGCCCAAGAACTTTGAGGCCACTGTCCAGTTTGTTCATCTGTGATCACTGTACACATTTTACAGAGAGTGCTCAGGTCCCTTCATGGTTCTCATGAGGTCAAGATTCCTTGATTTCAGACAGGGGGAGTGGGCTTAGGCTGTGGTAGGAGTGATTCAGTGTAGTAAACATAGCAGAAACACAGGCCCCAGACCCCACGTGAAAGGGAACAGAGACCTTAGCCTAGGAGAGCATCCTATGTCTGAGCTGAAGGGGTTTAAGGAGAGGGGTGGAGAGACTAGAGGTGAGTGATTTGAGAGGCCTAGTGCCCAGCATCAAGATTCCAAAAACAGGATCTTGGCAGGGCTGATGCCAGTTTCCCAGTCTAGATTCCCCCATCAGGGCCCATCCCAGGGACCTAGCTCCTCAGCTAGAAGAGCTGTCAGCGTTGGGGTTTCTTTAGTGAAACCCATAGACTCCAAGCCCTGGCCTTATGGCCGCTTCATTTTCAGTTGCTTATGCTCCCCTGTCCCGTGGCATCCTGCCCTGGGTGGTGGCTTTTCTCAGATGCCAGTGACACAGATGGTTCCCACAGGCTTGCCTGCTCGTCTTCCATTTTCACATCTTAGTGGAGAAATGGTGGGAGACTTCAAGAACAGGACATGCAGAGCTCACCCCAGTTAATATGGTTTATATTGAAAAGGCAGGCAATAACAAATGCTGGTGAGGATGTGGAGAAAAGGGAACCCTGGTGCACTGTTGGTGGGAATGTAAATTAGTACACCCACTGTGGAGAACAGTTTGGAGGTTCCTAAACAAACTAAAAATAGAGCTACCATATGATCCAGCAATCCCACTGCTGGGTATATTCCTGAAAGAAAGGAAATCAGTATAGTGAAGAGATACCTGTACTCCCGTATTTGTTGAGCACTGTTCACAATAAGCAAGATTTGGAAGCAACCTAAGTGTCCATCAACAGAAGAATGAATAAAGAAAATATCATAACTATACACAATGGAGTGCTATTCAGCCATAAGAAAGAATGAGATCTTGTCATTTGCGACAACATGGATGGAACTGGAGGTCATTGTGTTAAGTGAAATAAGCCAGACACAGAAAGACAAACATTGCATATTCTCACTTATTTGCAGGATTTATTAATAAAAATCAAAACAATCAAACTCATGGACATAGAGAATAGAAGGATGGTTACTACAGCCTGGGAAGGGTAATGGGGTACTGTGAAGGGGAGGGGGAATGGTAAATGAGTACAAAAACATTAGTTAGAAATAATGAATAAGACCTAGTATTTTGTAGTACAACCGGGTGACTATAGTCAATAGTAACTTAATTGTAATATGGAGTACGTTTGGAGTACTCAGAGTATACTCCGGAATATAATTGGATTATAACACAAAAGATAAATATTTGAGGGAATGGATACCCCATTTTCCATGATGTAATTATTATGCATTGCATACCTGTTTCAAAGCATTTTATGTACCCCATAAATACATACAAATATTATGTACCCACAAAAATTAAAAAATTTAAAAACAGTAACTTGCAAAGAGGAAATATATTTCTATCTTCATGTGACTGCTGGAATTAAGAAGAAGGAAAAGAAGAAAGAGTCATTGTCCACTTAATTTAATGATAAGGATACAAGACGATGAGGCAACTACCAAGTTTACCAGGGGAAAATATGTAAACAGACCTTAGGCAAATAATCAGTCAGCAAGCATATATCAAAACTTACATGCCTAGACATATATCACCAATTCCTTTCTTTAAATTGTGATTAAATATACGATTTTAACCATTTTTAAGTGTGCAGTTCTGTGACATTAAGTATAATCACATAGTTGGGCAACCATCATCAACATCCACCTCCCAGAACGTTTTGATCTTCCCAACTGAAACTGTGCCCATTAAACACATATTCCACTTGTATAAGGTACCTAGAGAACTCAAATTCATCAATTCCTTTTAAGCAGATGCCACTTTTTACATTTCAGTTCTTACACACTAGGGAAATGAGCACAGGATTGATGTTTAATTTGTTCATTCATTCATTCATTCATTCATTCATTCATTCAAGTTAGCATGCCTAAGTGTGAATAACAGAATTGCTTTCTGTTGCTTGATATGAACTAAAACGAGACAGGAAAAACAGAAAAACGCCTCAGTAACTTCTGAGCTACATTTTTCACAGGGCTGTTGGAGAGTTGACAACAAGGAGAAAGGATGTATTTTTGAAAGGATAAAGCCCCCTTATTATAGTATTGCACAAAATTCCTGCTGCTACAGTTTCCTTCAGGAAAACTCCAGGCGCGGCCAGTACCGTATAAAACAATGAAGACATTCTGAAACTGTGTTTTCAAAGCCATGAACAAACTTCAGGAGTGCAAGAAATGTCACCATAGAAGTCTGGGGAGATGGGGGCATCCTGGAGACCACCCTGATTCAGCTTTTATCTGCTCTATTGTTTGATGGCACGCACTGCCTCCACCCAAGTGTGGAAGGGGGAGCCCGGCAAAGGGAAGCATCCCATTTTGCTAGACACTTCTTAAACTCCCAATGGCTGTTTGATGCCATCGGACTGAAAGTGTCAGTCAGGAGTGTATGTGACATTTTTCCATCTGTGTGCATGAAGCAGGGAAGCCCATGTCGATCCTTTAGTGTTTTCTCAAGGAAGATGGAACTCCATGGTACCGGCTTGTTTAAGGTCTAGGGCAGGGTTTCCCAACCTCTGCACCACTGACATTTCAGGCCAGATAATTCTTTGTTGTAGGCAGCTGTTGTCTGCATTGGTGCCTTATAGGATGTTTAGCAGCATGCCTGGCCTCTACCCACTAGATGCTAGTAGCATCCCTGATGAAGTTGTGGTTGTGACGACCAAAGAGGCTTCCAATCATTACCAATTATCTCCTGGGGGTGAGATTGTAAGATTTACAAAAAAATTTTAAAAACAGTTAAAAGCCTAGTTAAATTCAAATTTTAGTCAAGCAAAATAATTCTTTTTAACTCTAAGTATGTCCTATTGTAGTATTTGGGACATACTTATACTGAAAAATTATTCATTGTCTATCTGAAAATCAAACTGAACAGAGTGTCTTCTATTTTATCTGGCAACCACCTGAGGGCCAAAATCGCTTGCAGTTGAGAACCACTGATCTAGGGCAACCAACTGTCCCAGTTTGCCAAGGACTTTGCTAGTTTTAGCATTAAAAGTCCAGCATCCTGGGAAACTCCTCAGTCTCAGGCATGCTGGGATGATTGGCCACCCTGGAGGATCTATCCTCAATCGTTTGTGCTGGTGTCAGCTTTCATAGCATAGAATCATAGCAGCCCTTGGGAGATGCTGGTGTATTCAATGGATGGAGAAGCTTCATTGCAAAATTGACAAGTACTGCTCTTTAGTGTGAACTACTAAATGGCCCTATTTTTGCTTGATTGTTGATTCACAAACACAACCAAAACATTACCAATAACGGCTGAAGTCAGTCTTCAAAAAGGCCTATTGATTTTCATGGCCTCAGAGTAGATTATTCTTCCCAGAAAAAAAAAAATCCATATCCCAGATACATTATTCTAAATAATCCAATACCCAAAGCTAATGGGACTTCTCCACCAGCTTGTAAGACTATAACTACACTTTGGTTTTCTTATAAATCCTCAAGATGGATTTTTTTGTTGGATGTTGCCTTAATTCAGAATTGTATTGACTGGTCTCCCCTTGTTCAGGGCTGTTACTAGGCAACATAATTTCTTTTTTCTGTTATGTTATGTTGGGTAAGATAGCAAAGTGAGGTAGGGGGTGAATGGCGGTGGTACTGTAGAAGATTCTTCTGTGCCAATTTATCTGTTGCTACCCATAGTATTACTCAGTGCAGCCCAGACCACAAGCCTCACTCTTGACAGTAATTTTTAACAGAACTCTATACTTCAGGCAATACAGAAAGGAAATCCATCTTTGGTTCCTTTAGTCACCTTATAACTCTGTTAGTTGACGGTACATGGAGGTAAAAACAAAGTGTTCTCCAAGAATTTGGAAGTGAGGCCATTTTCCAATAATTAAACTGAAAAAGTTCACACACATGGCTGTGACTAGTTTGGTAAATGTTCTACATAAGTCTGGGAACACTCCATAATTCCCATCAAGGCATCTGGGAAGGCTCTGAGAGGCAGGATGCAATGTGACCACAGTGGTATGCTGGAGCCTGCCGGTACCAGCTCTCAAGAGCCATTGATTGTGTGCATCTCTTCCTGCTGGTAGCTTGAAATAGTCTTGGAGGGAGTATTCATACCATGGAACTTGACTTGGTGAATGTTACAAATTAGGGCTTCCCCCAGCCCCCCAGAGAGCCATTTGTTAAACACTTGCTAGTACACCACTGAATTAAATGTGAACATAATGAACACCTAGAGGACTGACCAGTTGACTTACACCATGACTGAAGAAGAACTTTAGGAACAGCCTGGAGCATTTAAATGGGAGCCCCAAGACTCCAAAACTGGCCATTCTCTTATCAGTACCTAGCCAGGAAGAGAAGGACTAGCCCTTCAAGACACATGCCTCCATCCTGGTGTCAAGAATATCCTGTCTGTTAATATCAGGCCCCCTTGGGGACCTTCTGAATATAACTTGGCTTCTTGGCTTCACAGATTTTGAATTCATAATGTTTCCCAGTTCAATTTCTCATTATAAATTAACAGATTGGCATTCCAGGCTTACAAATATACATTGGGAGCACAAATATGCTCCAGTGTAGTAGTTACATGCCCAGGGTTGGAAGGAGACAGACATCCTGGGTTTGAACCCCAGCTCTGCCACTTTCTGGCTGTGTTGGAGCATGTGACTTAACGTCTCTATGTCCTCACCTTTGTTCTTTCTGCTGATTAAGACCCAACTTAGCTTTCTCCATCTCCCACGAAGCTTTTACGTACTCTAGCACACACTCATCACGCCCTTCTGTAAACCACTTATTTTGTTTTATTTATAGTCTTGTCTCCACCAACTAAATTTTATGATGCTTGACAACTAGAATGTTTTATATGACTCTTTTATTCTCAGAAAGACCTGTCCCTATGCTGACCATGTAGTAGGTGCCTTATACAGGCTCATTAATAAGTTAGCTAATTAATATAGGATGCTTCAGTTAAAGTACAAGGTATGTTTCACACTAACCCATTAAAAGTAGCCAGCTGCTCCCCTCCCCTAAATGCCAAGTGCACACCCTTCCCTTATTTCTCACCTTAGTGGATATTCCAGTGTCAAAAATGTGGCCCCAGATAGGATCCTTCTGGCTGCAAGGAACAGAGAGTTCCAAATCAAACTGACTTCAACAATGAGCAAGCACAGAGATATTATAATTTGAAGGCAGGTAGAGATCAGCTGCCAGGCAGTGCTGTCCTTAGGGATCCAGGAACCATCCCTCTTGCCATTCAGGCATACTTGATGCTGGCCTCTCTGAGGGATGATAGCAGGATGACACCTCAGCACCAGGCTCTCATGGCAAAGTCCACAGGGAGAAAAGGCACTCTCTCTCTGAGTTCCTTCTTCACAGAACATAAACTTTTCCCAGACTGCCCCCCAACCAACACACACACACACACACACACACACACACACACACACACACACACACTCTGCAGGTTTTTCCTCATCTCATTGGCCAAGAGTGGATAACATGCCCTTTATTTAACCAATTTCCTGTCAAGGAAAATAGGAATTACATGTTCTGCTTAGACCACATGGGGTGGGATGAGATGCACATGGGTGCATCTCAAGGGCCCCCATAGGGTGTCCGCTCAGCCTGTTCATTTGGCCTTTCTATAAGCACAACCCCATCCGTCTGGCTCCACTCACCTGCTCCATCTACACTGCCTAAGAAGCTAACGTTTACATGACAGAAAATTAACTTTCTGTTCCCTCTAAGGGCCCATAGTTGCCTCATGTTCCATTTCCTTCTGAAGGAGTAGGCAAAGATTTGGGCAGAAATCTAGCCAATTCATGACCTCAGACTACGGTGTATGTAGGTGGTAACTTCAACCTTGGGATGTCATTGGCCAGGAGTGGATAACGTTCCATTCCCCAATGGAAATTTCCATCTGATATGCAATGCAAAACTCCTATGTTGGCATCCCATCTTTCAGATAATAGTTAATAAGAACGTGTTATCAATGTCAGAGCTTGCTTACATATGCTCCAGGAGCACATAAGAAGGGAGAAAGAGATAAAAGAATTCATAGTTGTGTGATGCCAAATGACAGGATTTTTCCACACAGCTGGTAAAAGATAACTGCAGTCTCATAATCTCTTGTTTGTCAGTTGGGCTTCAAAACGTGGCATCCAGACCCAATTGCTGTCAAAAACATTTGCTATTCAGGAACTTCAGAAAGGGAAAGAATACAAATATTCTGCAATCAAAATTATGCAGGTGCCATTTTCCTCCTCTTCCCACCTCTTGAGAGCCATCATCCCAAAGTGAAGATGGAGAAATACCTAACCTTTTTTTTCCTGCATCATATTTGTAATAGTGGCAACCATTTTCTTCACACACACTATGTCCCTGAGGCCTTTACACGTTTATCTCATTCAATTTCTATCACAGCTTTGTGAAGTTGGCATTAAGAATAATTTTAAAACCATCCATTAAGTGAAGATGAGATGCCAACCTGAGCTTGATCCAAGGTCATTTCACATATTGTCTTACTTTATCCTCATAGTAAGCCTAAAAGGTGGGTTATTATTGCTCCTTATTTTACAGATGAGGAAACTGAGACCCAGAGTAATTAAGTATCTTGATTTAGCTCACTAGGCTGTAAATGGCAGAGCTGGAACCTGAATGCATGGCGATGTGGCTCAGAAGTCTACCTTTTCACTCTACCAGTGTCACCCAAATATCTTATCTTTATTTACCCAAAGTCTCCTCTTTACTCTGAACCCTGTGAAATCCCCAAAGTAACAGGCTGTGGATGGGTCATGCAGGCTGGCACTTTCTGGAGCAATAAATGAGCAGAAGCTTAGCAAATTGGGCTTCAAGCCTTCACTGGAACCAGTTAAATGTCCATGTATACATGAGGTTCTGTCTCCTTGCTTGTGAGCCTTTCCCATTATTGGATGAATCATTTATCTCACTGGAGCAAGGAGGAGGTTTGCCTCTCCTAAGTTGTTAAGAATCAGTTGGAAGTCTGCCCTTAACCCTGGAGCCCAAGTCAGAGAGAAGCCCTAGAACAAGAGTCTGCAAATACAGCCCACGGGCCCAATTCAGCCTGTTTTTGTGTGGCTTGCCAGGTAAAAATAGGTTTTGCATTTTTTAATGAATGGACAAAACCAGAAAAAAAAATGTGACACATGAAAATTATGTAAAATTCGATTTCAGCATCCATAAATAAAGTTGTAGTGGAATACAGCCATAAGCATTCTTTACATATTGTCTGTGACCATTTCTTGCTATACCACAGGGGAGCTGAGCAGTTACAACAGAGACAGTAGTACCCCTATAATATTTAGCAGCAAAAAGTTTGACAACTCCTGCCCTAGAAATGCTCTGAGCATCACTTATCCACCCAACAGGACCCACCCCCGCCCCCACAGCAGGACACTTGTAGTATTTCCAGTCCCATACAGAGCCCAAGAAAGGGATTCACAATCAAGCTGAGTCCACTGCTGTGCCTGCCATTTTTCCCTTGCCTACTCTAGCCTTATTCAAGGATGTTTTTTGCTGCAGTCTCTAAGGGCTATAAAGAAGCACCTCCCTACTGCCTTCAGGGTCCACTGCAGTTGCAGACCCCCACTCCCATTGCCAAGGGCACAGCTGCCACTAGCATCATCACTGCAGTCCCCCACCAGAATGACCCCCTTCACCAAACACCTTGCCCTTTTTCCCCAGACCCAGCCCCCTCACTAGCCCCAAATGATCCCACTACCAAACATATTGCCCCTTCAGGTTCTGCTGGCTCATGTGGGCACAACCGTCAAAATGAGAAGACTGGCATACTTTTCCTTCTTCTGATAAAGAAATGCAAAAATTCCTTTGCATTTTAGTGAAAAATAAAACTGTAGTAGATGCTGTCAGTACCCTATTAGTATTGCTTGGATGTTACCATTACAGTATGTAACAATCAACTTCAAACCCCAGTGTATGCATCTCTGTGCCTGAGGCTTTTGCCCCCAGGAAGCAGGCCCAAGTGCCAGGGCATTGTCATTGCAGCTCCCAGCAGTCCTCAACCCATGAGTCTCAGGAGAGGGTGTATAAATACCTCAGCTCCCTCACCTGGCACCTTAGGAAGATAACTCTGAAGTGTGTTCTGTGCTGTTTCGCAGGATTTCCCCAAAGGATTAAGCTCCAGTCATCCCCTGGCTCTGTTCTCCTCTTCCCAACTACTGTTCTCCTCATCTCCCAGAACCCTCATCTCAGGGTGTGCTTCCTGGAAGAATACAAATGAAGACTTCCAGTTAAATCTAACCCTGCCTCCCTATTCTGCATCAGGCATGGGTCATCTATGAGGAGACTGGAAAAATCTGGAGGGCAAACACTGAGTGTGCTCCAAGCATCCCCACCTGCCTATTCCACATGGAAGAGCCAGGCACGTGATTGGCCATTCATGCGCTTTGGCACCTTTTCTTTCTTCTTGTCCCCAGAATCACACTCCCAGTAGAGGTAGGACTAAAAGCTGAACAAGATGACCTCTCATTTGTAGTTCAGGCTGCAGACTTCCCTTTAATTACCTAAGGAGCCTCATTGTCACATGAATAACAGAAGCTGCTCTTTTATGAACAAAAACACAAGAAGATGGGGAGGTTCAGGGATGGGGCAAAGGGAAGAGGGGAAAGAAGAAAAGGGAAAGACAAAGACTCAGATTTATTATCTAGAAAATATTCCAGTCTTTCTGAAAGGGTTTCAGCTATCTAGGGGAGATGCTGAATTAATGGGTATGGATTAGAGGGAGCAATTTTTTCTTTTTTCTTTTTTTTTTTTTTTTGATGAAATGGATGTCAATATGACTCTCCTTAAGTTCTGACTCTGTAATTATACTAAAGGATCCAGTGATATTTAACTCAGGCTATTGCTGCCCCTGGCTCCCTGCATCCTCAAGCTTTAGATAACAATAGCCACTCATGGTCACTTCTTCCAGGCCCTAACCCTCCCTGGGTTAATTCTAATACAGACCTAAATTCCTCATCCAAAATCTTGGGGCCAGGTATGTTTCAGAATTCAGAAAATATTTTAGAAAGGCAGTTTGATGCATACACCACCTCATACATTAACACCCCAGTGAGCTCTGGGACACCTCGTAATCAATGACATTAATATTTCTCCAGCAGCATGTATGCATATTCACACCAAATGAGATCAATAAAGGCAACAGATAGCCTCCACTTAGTGCAGGTCAGATACTTCTGGAAAATGAAATTAACCCAGTTAGATTTTGCTACTATGCAGATTAGAACCAACTTTTGGCTTTCAGAGCTTTTAGATATTGAGATTATAAACACAGGATTCTGGACTGATAAAGGCATATTTTCACAGCAATATATTAACATTTGAAAGGAAAGTGAATTCTGGGTTTCACCTGGGTGAGACCTCACCAGTTCCCATTTGTGAAAGCCAAGATGGGGCCAGGGCAAGTCCCAGTCCCTCAGTGCCTGAGCTGGGCAAAAGGTCTGTGACCAGTTATGTTATTATAGAACCAAGAGGGAGGGGTTGCCTTGTGAAGCCATGAACTGCTGAAACCCAAGCAGTCAGTGGGAGCGGCAACAAGGAGATGGCCAAGGCCGTCCTCAAGAAGCCATATCAAGTGTTGCAACTTGGGGACAGGTATGAGGCCAGAATAGTCAAGACTTGTTATGGGAACAAGGCAGGAGTGGGAGGACTTGGGACTGGCCTGTGCACTGGGAGCAGGTCAGCCAGCTTGGATAGATAAGCGCCAGCTAGACTGGACTTGCCTCTGGAAGCCTCTGGTGGAAAGATGCATTCATTGCCTGTATGCAAATGCTCTGGTCCTCCCCCATGTGAAAGGATTAGGTCATCAGATTAGCTGAGGGCAGGCCTGGCCTCCAGGGCAATGGAAAGAGCAGTTTCTTCTGCCTGAACTGTTCTTAGTGGCAGATCCGGAAAGTATGTTTTTGCACATGGTGCAATCTTTTATCTATCAATTATTAAAAGGCAAGTGACTTTGCTCTGAAGCTATTTTCTTTTCCCAGCAGGGTATAATTCAGAAGATGGACAACTTGAGTTTGACTGTTTCACATGCAGATTTCAAACCTTAGTTCTCAAATCCTTGTTCAGGATCCTGGGAAGCAGAGCACAGCAGGGCAGGCCTCTAAAATGGATCAGAGATACTGGCAAGGCTGGCAATCAGGTGGGGCCATGTCCCCTGGCCATCCCCAAACATGGGGGCTGAGAATCTCCTGGCAAAAGAACTTGGACAGTATCAAGAATCAGAGCTTTGACACATAAACAAGGCATGTTTTGTGAGCTGAAGGTAATTCTCATGAGAGTGTTACCCACAGAGCCTGGAGAAGCACCAGGCACATGCGACAGTCACACAAATAATAGCACCAAACACACACATATAGCCTTATTGGGGGCAGGTACTTTTCTAGGTGTTTTACATAAATTAACTCAGTTAATGGTAACTACTTCATGAGAAAGTGTAGTGTATGTTTTGCGTGCTGTATCATGGCCCCTCGTCCCACTCTTGACTTCGGTCCAGCTGCAAGGAGGAGCTTCTTCCTTGGACAGTATCACTTAGGCATGTGCCCATGGCTTGCTCCTCTCTGCCTTAAAGACTCGCTAAAGCTGCAGAAATCATCTCAGCCCTCTAAAGGTCAGGGTGGGTAACCCCCAACCTCCCACTCCCTGTCCCAAGGCAACTATCTATCAAGGGGGCTAGGAGCTGTGGATAAACGCTCTTGCCTCCCTTCCTTCAGGAGGACAATCCTGGGAGGCTTCTGTGTGCTTCTCAGATGTGCCAATGCACTTGGGCTCCCGCTGCCAGCAGCAGTAACCAGTAGCACACCCTCAGGTTACTGTTTTCCTCCTTCCCTGCTCAATCTTCCTGCTCCCTCACTCCTGCTTCCTGGGATCACCTCCCAAATAAAAAGCCTGCAACCAAGCCCTTGTCTCAAGTCCGCTTGCCCGAAGACCCAAACCAAGACAATGAAATATCATTGTTCCTATCCCTGTTTTACAGATAATTGGTGCATAATGAATATTTGATGTTGACCAAATGAATTAATGAATGTGAGATCAGAGTGGGAGGAGAATGATTTGAGTCAGTTATGAAAAAGGAAGGCAAGGTCCTTAAAGGGGAGGAGAAGAGGAAGGATATCACAACCAGCAGTTTTCTGCCCCTGGGCCTGAAGGGTGCTGCTGACATCACTATGCTGATAATCTATGTGGGCCCTAGGGCAAAAATGGGTTTAGCTGCTGGAAACAACCAAATTTGGTGTCCCTTTGAAATCTGTAACCTTACTATAGGTGTCTCACAGAGGGGAGCTGAGGGAAGTGAATCCTCCTGTCCCCTGACAGGGCTCAGTAAAGCTCCTTGACGGCCAAGAACATCTGTGACTGGGCTGCAGAGATTGACTCCTGAAGGCCTCTCCTGGGCATGGCCAGTGACCCTGGAGGATCTCAGGTTTGGCTGGCAGTTGTGTCAAACAGGGCAAACTGTGCAGCACAGGTGACTCAGTCTGGGAGAGGGCCAAGGGAGATCTCCATTGTGGCCAAGGGCAGCTACGGGAGAGTGCCCGCCCACCAGTGTTCACACTGGAGTTTCTCAGCCTGGACAGCAGTCCCCACAGTGGGCCTGGGCTAGGCAGAGGAAGGTGACAGCACGGTGGCCTCCAATAACCTGGTCTGACACATGTTCACGCAAGCCATCTTGAAGACTCCTAGAAATACCTTGAGATGGGATTTTTAAAAGACTGGAGTTCATGTGGCATAATTGGAATGACGAGCCCTAGGACAGGTGGTTGTAATGCTTTAACTTAAAGAAATACACCTAGAGTTCCTCACTGGCCCTCAATCATGAAAATGTGACCACAGTCTCAGAAGACAGACCGCCTACACCAGAACCTCAGCTCAGCCACCTACTAGGTAGGTGCCACAGTCATGTCTACAGTCCAGTTGTCTCCTTTGGAAAATGCGTATAGTATTAGTAATTGCCTGGGAGATTTGTCGGAAGGATTAAATGAGATACTACTTTCAGAATAGTTAGCACGGAGAGTAATCACTCAATACCTGTTAGAGAACATTGCCATCAGTACCCTGACACTGCCCCCAGCTTCTCAATTCTCAACTAAGGCAATGATAATGAATATTTATCATTTTATTTGGCCACCCAATATTTGAACTCCTTTTTCATTTGAGAAGTTCCCACTTCATGAGTCTTCATTGTCTTCAGTGGCTACTTCCCATTGTAGATGCCAAAAATGCAGAAACTGGCTTTCCCAGAAGTCTTTGCAGCCAGGCACAGGCTGTGCACAGGATCCATCCACCACGTGCCACCCTGGGTTTTGACACCAGAGCTAGACACAGGAAGGGTGGAGTTCTTTCTCTGTCTACTGCAAGTTCAAGTTTGTGCACAGAGGTGACCGTGATGCCAATGGTAGTGCCCAACATTCAATGGCTAAAGCAGTAGAAGTTTCTCCAGACTCCTTCCACCATGTGATTCTCAGTGCTGCTCCAGGCTGCTTATTCTCCAGCCCCACTGTCGGCGTTCCTACTGATTCTCCAGCCACCCAGTGTTCTTTCCATCAAACTCTCTTCTGCTTCAGTCAGCCAGAGTTGGCTGATGCCTGTAACTAAAAATCATGACTGGTACAGCTACATTGCAATGTAACTGAGTCA
The DNA here is from genome assembly GCF_043159975.1 of Macaca nemestrina. NCBI lineage: Eukaryota > Metazoa > Chordata > Mammalia > Primates > Cercopithecidae > Macaca > Macaca nemestrina. The sequence goes on from NC_092126.1 coordinate 104,477,019, forward strand.
CAGCCTGCAGCTTACAATGCTTCTACCTATGAGGGTCTCTCTTCAGTGTGAGAGAATGGTACCAAACTCTGCCAGAGTACCCAGAAGGGGCCAAGTGTTTGACAGAGCTAGAAGGAGGCAGGTGTTGATGGCCCCAGATGAGAAACCCAGAGCTCTGGGCCCTCTTCCTGACTTAGTAAGATCCAGCTCTTTTTCTGAGGTTTCCTGAACATGTCCAGCTCTGCCATCCTCAAAGAAATTAGGTTAAACTAGAAAAGAAGGCACCAAAAAACTCCACACAGCAACCTGCAAAGATATGTGTAGAAGAGGCAGATATAGATGTGTAGACTCACTTATGTTCACACTCTGGGCTTTTGTTGTAAAGCAGCTTTGGAGAAAACTGCCTACTCCTCTCTTCAAGCCTCTCCTTCCTGCCCATTGCATACTGAGTTATCTGCAGTACAGCCTGGTGGGCTCCCAATGCACATGTCCAGCACTCCAATTTATTTCTACCCAAGGGATCGTTCTACTTCCTGTCCCCCTCTCCCTCCCTCTCCTTCTGAGCTCTTCTATAGGCAATGAAGTGAGAGTGTGCAAAAGTGTAGAATTAGGCAGATTGGGTCCCTCACATAGCAAGTTATCTGTCAGCCTTAACTTATTCATCTGTAAAATGGAACCAATGATCCCTATTTTGCAAAGTTGGTAATGAGATGACCATTCTATTACTCTAAAAGACACCCCATAAATGCTGATCCTTTTCCTTTCTTGACTCTGATCCTGGTAGCCCAGCGCTCAAGGCTCCCAGTATCCAGGGTCATGTTTGGCAGCAGCCCAGGAAGGGTCAGCACTTGTAGGTAAGAGAGGAGGAAGGGAGGAGCCAATGGACCAGTGAGGATGCCAGGAATGAGAAATGATTGAGCTGTTTAACAGCAGAGGATGATTCTCCCAAGGTTGGGGGAAAGGTCCCTGGGCCGCAGCTGTCATAAAGCATCAGGAAACCATCAGTCCTCATCAAAGTAGTCAATTCCTCAGTCTCTGAGTGTTTAAATCATAAACACGATCAATACTGAACTCTGAATGTTGCACCAGCCCTTCATCCAGAGGCTCCTGGGGGAAACACAAATAAAACAGGTTACCAGCCAAATCCTGCAGAGCCAGTCAATTCCTGCTGACCCATTCCTGGAGGAGTCCAGCTGCATTCTGGACATCCGGGGCCAAAATTATGCACCCATTAGTGACATCTCCATTTCTGTGGTAATTTTGCATAACAAGATAACAGAATCCAACCAGAGCCATGTGACTCCAGGCAAAAGTAGAACTAGATTTTCACATTTCTTAGGTCAGATTCCTCAGAGGCAGAGCCTGCCAGCTCCCTACAGGTGCTGATAACCTCGATATTTCTAAGATGCATCATAGTTTGTGAAGGTTTGGGCACACTATCTCATCTAAATCTTGCAAATTCATTCTGTGAATTGGGCAGAGCAAGGGTGCTTTTCCTCATTTGGAAAAGTAGAAAACGAGGCCAAGAGAGAGTAGCACCCAGCTGGAACTGTCCAGGCTGGGACTCCAGCCTCCGTCTCAGTCAAGACTCCAGGATCAGGTCTCTCCATTTACCTTGCAAACAGTCGATATTTAAATTTTCCACTAATGGAACTGTTAAATACTCCTGTTCTTTCTGACAGCTTGCACATGGAATTACCAAAGTTTTCAGCCTATTTGCTTAGCAGTCCCACCACCTAGACTTATATTTTATCTTGCTCGTCTTCATAGCTCCAGTGTCTAGCTTAATCCCACTTTCCCAATGTATTCCATTACCTAGAAACAATGGTGTGTGCAGTTGGAGAATGAGCAAAGACAGACCCTGCATGCCCTTGAAGTCCAGGCAAAGGGAATAACAATCCTATAGACTGGAGATACACTGTCATGGGCAGGACTATAGCTTAATCCTACCTGCATTATATTACCTGTGTTGGTCTGTATGGGAGATGGCAGAAAGGAGGTTCCTGCCACTGTTTCAAAATATCACATCTTGAACATGAGAGTTTTCGCTGAGGAAATTTTATTATTGCGGAAGAACTTTGAAGGGCAGAGGTTAGATCCAGAGCTCCTTAGCCTAGAATTCAAGACCTTCCATAAATGGTCACCACCCCCATCCCCTCTAGCTTTGTTTACCCTCCTTCTTGTTGTGTATCTCAGTCATTTCAAGTTACTTACAATTCCTGAAAAGGTAATGGTAATTCCAGACACCACACTTCTGCCCATGCTAATTTCTCTGCCTGCAATGCCTTCCATTCTCATCTCCTTGGGAAACTCCTATTCAGTGTTAGTATCTGGGGCAAATTCTAGGTCTCTTCCTACCACTTCCTTCACTCTTTGAGGGGCTATAATGAGGTTGGGTCAGGTTTGAGGACCTTGATTGAGACATGGGGTCTAGAGGTAGAGCTTTTGGTGTCATCAAGGAAGGTCAAAGCTCTAAGCCTTCTAGAAGCCCAGTGGCCAAAAGGGACCAGCAGAGGTCAAACCGGAGATTGTTTAGCACAGAAAGAAAATGAAACAGAGGCTTAAGCAAAGTGTCTGTGGAAGTTAGACAGAAGACAAATATACAGGTAACTCATGTCCCCTCAGTCCTTTTTCTCTCGAATGGGAGCTGGATTTTTCCTGGGAGTTTGTGATATTTCTATCACTGCCTCTCTCTGCTTTTCCTTCATAATCCTCTGGGTCTGCTTCAACATGGTGCTCTTCAGGAAATATCTGGAGCATTTGAGTTAGGACAATAGTCACCACTGAAGCTAGGAGCCTCCCAAAATTTAAACAGAAATGTTTGAGGATTGAAAAGAATGGATAAGGCCTCTGGATCCTTCTCTTTATAAAAAGCTCTCCTTTCCTTATCACCTTAGAAACAATGGGATGGACTATAGTAGGATCAAAGAGAGAGAATAAAATCTCAGAAGGACAAAGTCTGAACTTGGGGTTTTTCCTCTCTCTGCTAATGCATGGACTTTCATTAAATCCAGAATTAAGATAGCCATTTAAATAGCATAAGAAGAGGGTAAATGCTGTCAGTGGACATGGCCCATGAGAAATACCCCTCCTTATCTACCAAGCTGTTTCGACAACCAATGATGCTGTTGAGTCCTCTATTCTAGTTTCCACCCTCAGGCTGCACTGACAGCCTTACCTACAGGTGGTCATATGGGGAATCCATTTGGCTTTCTGTCACAAACCCCATATCCACTAGAAATCGATCACTTCTGGCCTTGCTGAATCACTTTTCCTGATGCTACATAAATGGCTTTAGGTGTTGGTAATCAATCATAGAAAACCAAAAACATCACTGCAACATTTCAGATCATCTAGATTGAAAAACAACAGTCTGTTACTCATCTGTGCCCTAACGAGTATTAGAAACTTCTCGACAAAACTTGGTAGAATGCAGGGAGGCAGATATGTATTAAGCATGTATTGTATGCCAGACATCATCTATTTTATTTTAGTTAGTCCTCCAGTAATGTGCTGAGATAAATGTCATTATTTTCCCTTTGTTGAGATGAGAAAACTGAAGTCAAGGAAGGCTAAATGATTTTTGCAGATTCTTTGGTAAGAGATCGTCACATTTTAGGTATTTTTTTGTTTTGTTTTGTTTTGAGATGGAGTCTCACTCTGTTGCCCAGGCTGGAATGCCATGATGTGATCTTGGCTCACTGCAACCTCCGCCTCCCAGGTTCAAGTGATTCTCCTGCCTCAGCCTCCCAAGTAGCTTGAATTACAGCCACATGCCACCATGCACCACGCCCGGCTAATTTTTGTATTTTTAGTAGAGACAGGGTTTCACCATTGCCCACCCAAGATGGTCACATTTTAAAGTCAGATTTGCCGGATTCTTGAATGAGCCATTGAATCTACTGAGTATCTCAGTGTCCCCAGAATTCTCCAGGACATCCCTGGGAGACTGAAGGCATAGTCAGGCAGAGAAGAAAAAGTGGTACAAGGAGGAATGAGGCAAAGGAGAAGTCAGGGAAAGGACAGGAGAAAACAGAGGACCTCATGGTATTGTGTGGAACTGTGACCAAAATGATTATTGCAAGCATTTCTCTTGTAATGTTCTGGAGTATCACCTAGCTGCTAAGGGAGACTCAAACTAAGGTGCTGAATGCTCATGGGAAGAAAAATGTCAAGGGTAAGACCCTGCTGTGTTCAACTCTTTGTGCTGTAGTAGGGATGGAATCGTATCTCAGATAGCAGTTCCCCATCCAATGCCTTTCCCCCACAACACACAGAACGGTCAATGGGGGGGACGATAGCCAGAGAGAAACATGCAGGGATTCAGGAGGCTAATAATTTGTCACACCTTCAAACCAATATTCTTTCAATATTAGTTCAATATTTATGTAGAGGAGATGAATACTAAGTGGAGGAAGAACAGAGCTTCCCTCTTTTCTTTAAACCTGTTGCTGAAATGTAACTTACACATGGAAAATTACACATATCATGAGTACTCAGTGACTTTCCACAAACTGAACACACATTGTTATCAGCACCGAGACTTTTAAAAATAATGATAACATTACCAGCATTCCAGAATCCCCCCTCATGTTCCCTTCTTGCCTCCTTCCAAGGATAACCACTATCTTGACATCAAACGGCAGAGATTAACTTTGCCAGTTTTTGTTCTTTTTATGGGTGAAATGATATAGCTTGTTCTTTTTTCTGTCTGACTTCTTTTGCTTGTCATAGAGTGAGATTCATGCACATCGTTATGTGTAGTTGAAGATTGTTCATTCTCTTTGCTGATTGTATTCCAGGATGTAAATATACCACAATCTATTTACCCATCCTACTGGTGTTGTGCACTTGGAAAGTTTCCAGTTCTTGCTACTATGAATAGGGCCGCTATGGGCAATCTAGAAATATCTTTTGGTGAACATATGTAGACATTTCTGTCAGAGAGATAGATATAGACATAGACATAGATAGAAATAGAGAGAGACAAATTGTTTGATCATAGGGAAGACACATGTTTATCATTAGTAGATGCTGCCAAACAGCTGCCCAAAGTGACTGTACTTGGTTACACTCCATCAGCATATCGAAGAGTATTTGTTGCTCTGTATCCTCACCAACAACTGGTGTTTTCTGGGGTTTTTATTTGTTTTTTCACATGCCTTTTAGCAGGTTCACTACTCCTACCCCTGCATCCCTGAACCACTTATGTATGGTTTGCCTTCTAGGAATTAATTCTAGGAACTGCAGTTTTCTTCATTGTGTTACATTTTAGTGGTGCTTTGGTACCCAGCACTCTTTGTATACTGGCATTCTGGGCCAGTGCTCCCAATGGGCCATCCCTGCCTTACCCAGCTGTAGAAAACAAACTCATAGATGTAGCCATATTATGTTCCCATTGGGCTAGTTTCAATTCCCTCCTTTCCTCTGCCTCTCAAGAAAGCACATTAGTGTAAGTGAGTAGGAGTAGGGTTATCATGGGAATTACCATAAACCTGTCCTATTTTTTTAGTAAAGCATTTGCAAGCTTCAGCACCTTAATAATTACTACTAATAAACTTCTTGGTCATACCTCACTGACAGCACAGGTTTGTCAACACCCGGCCATGTGATCCTGAATAATTTCATTCCCTCAGCAACACCCTCAGATCTGGACAAGTAAGTGGGGTCCTTGCTCCAATCCCTGTGCCTTAGCACCACCTCCACCATCCCCCCACTCCCAGTCCCCTAAGTGTTTCCAGCCCCCAACCTCTATTTTAGAATGCCTTCCTCAAGGCATTCCTAAGCACACTTCAGTGTTTGGAACCAGCCAGGGCCAGCATTACTATTTGAGTGGTGTATCCTGAGCATGGACCAGAGCCATGTGAGCCCCAGTCCCCATTTCTCCTTTTTGGACTGCTCTGTCACCCTCTATTCCATGGATAGGGTTGCCCTGCTATGCTGAGGAGCTCCAGGACTTGTGTTTATGGAATGGTCATAGGGCCACCTGATGCACAGACTGTTCCACTGACTGGTGTGGTATTTCTTTCAAGAAATTTTGGCCAGGCATGGTGGCTCCTGACAGTAATCCCAGAACTTTGGGAGCCCAAGATGGGAGGATTGCTTGAGGCCAAGAGTTCAAGACCAGCCTGGGAAACACGGAGGGACACCGTCTCTACAAAATAAATGCAAAAATCAGCTGGGCGTGATGGTGTGCACCTGTAGTTCCAGCTACTCAGGAAGCTGAGGTGGGAGGATCACTGGAATCCAGGATTTCAAGGTTTCAGTGAGCTATGATTTGTGCCACTGCACTCCAGCCTGAGTGACAGAGCCAGACTCTGTCTCTAAAAAATAAAAATAATAAATAAAATGATAATTTTTTAAAAAAAGAAGATATCTCACAAGATTGGGCTGCCAGATGGTGCCGATATTGCTGATCTGAAGTGACGCTCACTCACATCAGACACAAGACAATGTCAGGGCTCTGGGCCACCAGTAATTCAACACCAGCTCTTGACTTTCGACCTATGCATGGGTTGGCCCATCCACATGCCTATGCCCCTTTGTTGGTTCTCACCCAGTCGTGTTCTGACTATGTTGCTGCCTTCCATCTGTGACATCCGAGGGCAGTAGGAAATTTTACTCTGTACCCCCTAGTTTGGACACCCAGAGCACTCACCATGCCTTCTCTTCAGGCTCTGCTCCTTTTCAGGCCAGGCCTCCAGAGTTGGCTGCACCTATCTTCTCCAACGGCTTTCAAGACTGTTGTTCCACAAAGCCAATGGCCTATTGGATCACCATCCTTCCTTCCCATCAATGTATGTGCTGATACCATGTTCTCTCAGGTCAGTCTTGAGCCACCATGCTTGGGCCTGAGCCTATCTACTGGTGTGAAAGGAAAGGGTGCAGTCAATATTCAAAGCAATAACAGTTCAGGAATATATTGATTACAGCCTAGAGTTCAAGAGAAGACAGGGTTGGAAGACATGTTGCATGTTGTACTACAAAATTCTAAACAGTAAATTTAACATGACCAGAACACACAGCCTCATTCATAGTTTCCAGCATACTCTGGATAAGACTTGCACTTGTAGTTGTGATGGTTAATTTTATGTGCCAACTCAACTAGGCTATAGACCTCAGTTATTCCATTGAACACAAATCTAGGCATTGCAGACGTGCTTAGCATCTACAGGCAGTTGACTTTATGTAAAGGAGATTAGCCTTGATAGTCTGGGTGGGCCTCATCCAATCAATTAAAAGGCCAAAGAACAGAGCTGAGGCTTTACTGAAGAAGAGGAAATTCTGCCTGTGGACAGCAGCTTTAGCTCATGTCCAGAAGTTCCAGGCTGCCCTTCCTGGCAGCCTCCCCTGTGGATTTAAGACTTGCCTAGCCATAGCCAGCCTCCACAATCATGTAAGCCAATTCTTTGCAACAAATCTCATAATATATATACATATCCTACTGGTTCTGTGTCTCTGGTTGGCCCTGACTGATATAGCAGTTATCATCAGTGATGCACAGTAGCAACCTTTGAGAGAGTCCCTGGAAGCCATTGTTCACAAGAGGCATAGTACATGATGCAGTGTCATGAGTAATGATAAAGCCAGCATTAAATACATGGCATTAGGGAAGTGCAGAGGCAAGAAAATCTATTTTGTTTCAGCACAAAGAGATTCCAAAGACCCATGGTATTATGAGTGATGTTACCTTCTTCTCACAGTGGGAGATATGAAATTAACCAGGAATGGTGAATTTCACAATAAAAAACATGAAGGGATGCTTCCTAGACCTACAAAGGGGGAGACAGTGCATGGATACCACAAAAAAATTTCACGTGTACTGATAGGACAATAAACAAATGCTTAAGTACCTCTTCTCTACTCATTACTCTAAATCTTTACTGATAAATCACCATGCCTTAGATGGGACCTTGAATTTTCTAATAAATTTAATATCTAATGGTCTATGTGGACAGGGACCCTGCAAAAAATATTTGCCCAGGGCTCACACACCCTAAGAGTGATCATGCTGTATCTGTTTCCCCATTGGCAATGAAAAATTTGACTGGTTCTTCTTCAGAGTTCCTTCCACCTCTAATATTCTGCTTCTTTCCCTAAGGAATGCAAAGCACCTTTCATCTAGACCTAGAACAAATTTCAGCCCAAAACAAATGGGTGTTTTTACTTGTTTTAAAGTAAATTCTCCCTTCACTTATTCACTCAGAGCCTCTTGCTCCATTCAGAGAGGACTTCACTGCTCCATGCTCAGACCAAGAGCATCCTTGGGACATCTCCCACCTAGACTCTCATGACAGGTATATAGCCCAGGTTGAGTGTAGGTTGGGTCAGAATAGCAGGCTCACATCTTCATGTCTTCATACAAAGACATTCAGCCAGGAGGACTTGCAGGTAAATTATGACCAGCCCTCTTATGATTGCAGAACAGAGTCACATTGCCTAAGCCTGACCTTAAGGCAGTGTAACTGCTGCTGCAGGTATTTCTATACATAGTACTTTGACCCTTCTCTGGCCCACACACTTGTGCATGGATGGATATGTAGTGAAAGGACTGTTGGCCTGGGAGTCAGGTCCTCCAATACCGGCTCTCCTCTTAATTAGCTCTGTGAAACTAGGAAAGCTCCTTTTCTCTCTGGACTCAGTTTCTTCGTCTATAACATGGGTGAGGTGGACTAAGACATTAAAGTTGCTTTCAGCCCTTACATGCTGCATTCTCTTTTAATTTGAAAGGAAAGTGCAAGGCGTAATGTAGCACCACTTATATCCTTACTGCTCAGGGTGAATGTATATATGTGTATGTGTGTACTCTTTTAACTTGTATAGATAATATATTTATTCTCCTTTTTAGAAAATGAAGAAATCAAATCAAGCATCAATACCTAGGGGACTCTAGGCAGTAGACACTGGCACCTGGCAAGATAAAGTCATCAACACCTAGAAGGACACGTGGGTCAGGAGTTCCCAGATGACAGCCCTTGATCCTGATTGGTTCACAGGAATGAATGGTTTGGCCAACAACGATATTTAAAGGATGAATGTTGATGTCTTTCAATGGAGCATGTCTATGGGGCCTGTTCCATTAGAGCACACCTCTCCCCAACTTCCTATTCACCGCTTCACTCACGTTTACATATCCCACAAGACCACAAAAGGCATTTGATTTTGTGAATATAAATTTATTATGCCTGCCTGAGAACAGAAGTAATAAGAATGTTTTCTACCTTTTCATTTTACCTCCACTGTAGCTCCCAAGAGATATTACATGGGCAAGAAGGGCACAAAGAAGTTTATACTTCCTCCTGTAGATTAATTGTATCCCAATATAACACAAGAAGGACATGGGCTTGAAATGAACAGACTTGGGCCCAGATTCCAGCTCCATCATTTGCTTCTTTATCCAGAGCCTCCAATTCATTTGATTTCCAGAGTTTCTGCAGTGATCAGCAAAACCATCTGGCACACGGGAGCACAGAGCGGGAACTCAATAAATGCTAATTCCTTCTCTCATCCTGTTGCAGAGTCAGCCCGAACCTCTCTCCAATATCTTCTCCAGGGAAAAGGTCCCTTGGGCTCACCCAGGCTGGGCTGTGGTGTGCAATTCTTCATTAAGAGATATGAAGAGCACAGAAATGGAAAAGCTGGAATAAAGGAACGCAGAGTGGGGCTGCCTCTTTCGTTCCTTTTGCAATCACACACAAACATGATGGTGGGCAACAGCACCAGCAACATATCAAAGACGACAGCAGCACTGGTCAGATGCAAATTGCCCTTCGAAAAATGCCTAAGGCAGCACAGCTTTTGGCAGCCTTTTTTTTTTTTTTTTTTTTCTAATCAAGGCAAAGATTTCTCTAAAAAAGCACATAGTAAAGGAAGCCAAAGGAATGTTAGTGCCTGTCTCTAGAAGCCACATTTATCTATTTTTAGTCCCCAGTAAAGCCCAGTACACTGTAATCAGTATAATAACATACTGTCTTTCATAAAGACAGATGACACAGTTGACCTCCAGTCCCCATCTGGACACAGGACGTGTGCTGTGGGTTGTTTTGTCAGCTGTGGGCTTGCATTATTTGTCTATACCCTCTCATCTAGTTTGGATCAGAACTAGGCATTTGCAGGAAGACTAGAAAAGAGGAGTGTGGGGTCAACTGGACCTCTGAAGAAAGAATTGGTAGATGTGGAGTCTGAAGGCATCATGGGTGGCATTAGTGTGGAATGTCGCTCAAGCCACTTACTTCTGTAAAGATCTGCTGGCCCCTTACACTTTGTGGAATAAAATCTTCACTGTGATCTTTTTCACCCAAGTTGGGAACTCAATGCAGTCTTCCTGCGGGACCACTTCCTAGTCTTGGGACATCAAATATATACTCTCAATCTCCTCGAACACAATAAAACTGCATTCTCTCCATGTAGGAAGCCATGAACACTGCATATTGCACACGGGACCTAAAGACATAGGAGGAAGAAACAGCATCAGGTTGTCTCACATGGTGAAGCTTTCAGAATACCCTCCCTTACAGACAGCACTGTCCATCCACCTGCAACCTTCTATTCCTACTCCCCACGGCAATCTTAACCATCTCTCTGGCTTCAGTCTGCTCTTCTCCCAATCTAGACTGAGTTCATCCCACTAGATGACTGACCTAAGCTTTTCAATATTACATGTAAATGTTATGGTTCTTTTGGTCCCTGCCTACTCTTGAGTCATTGGTCTCCAAACCTCAATGTCATTCTGCTAATCCTGGGAAAAGTACAAAGAAATCTCTTACCAAGCCTCATTTTCCTCACTTGTAATGTACAGATGATTTCTTAGTTCCCTTCCAGTTTGAAATCCTAGTCCCAAGAATGGCTTTTCCAACTGTAAGCAACCTGATATAAGCCTATCATCATTGGATATAATTGGGCTATATACATACAGGTAGAAACAGGTATAAATATACACATAAGACTCATCTTTTATACAAGCCATCACAGCCTACAATTGTATGTAAAGATCTTAGTCATTTATATTGCAGCATTCAACCTTCACAATAAACTTAATAAAGGCAAGGGCAGGTATTACCACTCAAATCCAGATCTTCTGACTTTAGGGCCAGGGCTCTCTTTGTGACCCCACACTGTATCCCTGGTAAGCAGAGGCACTGAGAGCTTATATGCCTCAGAGAGAGTGGGTAATGGAACATTCTCCGCTCTGAGTCTCTGAGCTGGTATAATGCTATAGTTAAGATCAGGCCCTGCATCAGACTGAGCTAAATTGGAATCATAGCTCTGCCATTGAGTAGCTGTGTACTGCTGAGCAAACTATTCAACTTCTCTGAGCCTCAAGTTAGCATTCTGTAAAATGAGGGAATTAATAATATCACAGTGGAGTTATGAGGATTTAATGAGGTAGTCCATGGAAGTGCTTAACACAGATCTAGCACATAGTGCCCCCAAAATAATAATAATTATTTAGATTAATATTGTATATCAACTTGCATTGATTCCCAAAGTATTTCCTGCCCTGTCTGTTCAGAATAGTTTTAATTTTTAAAATCCAGGAGCAATACACTACTCCTCGTGGAGAACTTGAATCCAAGGTGAGATTAGATGAGCAGGTTCAGAAAGGATGTTCGAGAAACTTGATGGCAGAAAAGGTGCCACTTGTAGAACTCTGTGGTCTTTCAGATTGTTGTAATGCCAGTGATTCATTATAGCCACACAGAGCAAATCATTCGTTAATAAACAGAGCGTGTCACAAGGAATGCGAACAGGTCTCTTTAAAGGAGCACCAATCCCATATAAGCCAAAAGTAAGAATAAATAATAGCAAGAAACTTGACATGCAACACAGGACATATTTCCTGCATGGGGCCTGCTCGGAACACTTAAAGGCCCATCTGGAAACAGCACCAGGCAGAAGCGGGGCCTGCAGCCAGATCAAGCCAAGCTACCTTTCACGCTGAGACCTCGACTCTTCTGGAGTTACAAAGTTCAAGGTGAATCCTCTTCCACATCCCAGATAACCAGCTGCCACTCAGGCATTCCTGATAAAAGCTCTTCCAGGCTTAGATTGAATAAAGTATTAGGGAGATAACGAAAAAGTACCCAGGGTCAAATACAATGGAATCCACTTCTCAAACCAGTCCATGACTGTTGAGTGTGCAGTTCCTATATTCTCTAGGAATCCTCTCTCAGATACATCTGGTACTTCCAAATCGGTTTCATCTTTTAGGTGTATATGGAAGAGTGGAGGTTTAAGTATCTTAGTAGGAAATCTAAGGAGATACAGAATAGAACAAAGTGAAGTGCTCTGGTCCAGAACTGGGGATCCTGGGTTCTGTCTCTGCCTCTGGCTTGTGCAGTATCTGACCCATGGCTTGCAGTTCTGATGGAGGCTGACTCTCCACCTGTGAATATGCTCAGTGGAAATGAAAGCTTCCAAGTTGGAGAGGGCAAGAAGACTCTTAAGACTTTCATGCCCTGAGGTTCTATTTCCCTTCCTTTCTCTGATGCTCAGTTTCTTAATCTGTAAAGCATGGAGCCTAAGCAGGCCTCTCCAGACCATGCATGATATGCTACAGGTCTTCTCGAATCCAAGGGGTCATCAGACATCCTCTTTCTTCAGTCTAGCTCTGGCCTTAAGCCAATTCTTGCCCACCTTTTAAAAAATGTGCCTGTGTCACTGACTACCCTGATGTTCAGCTGTAGAGTTGGAAGTAGGATCTGTCTATAGAAGCATCCTCAGTGGAAGGCATTTACCACATGACATATAGATTAACTCTGGGAAGACATGCTTAGCACCAATGATACATTTAGTCTTTCCTGGGCAGAACCTGACAAATCTAACCATTTCTGAAGTAGGACCTTACACTCAGGGTGACCCACTGGTTTATCATCCAAATAGAGATACTTCTGAGAGTGACGCGGTTGCTATTAATAAATACACCAGAACCACAGGACTGTCCCAGGTAACCTAGGACATAAGGTCTTCATACTTAAACATATCAATGGAGGAGAGTCTATGATACTTTCATTGTTAGCCCAAGACAAGAACAGATGCCCCAGTGTGGGCATGCATGGGGTCAGATTTGGTTATTACATAGACCTGAAGACACTGCTGGCATTGAGCTGGCGGGCATCAGGGATGCTAAATGTCCTGCCATGTACAAAATAATCCCAAAATACAACAGAGAATTATCCGGCTCAAAATGGCCAAAATTTCTCTACTGAAAAATACTGATATGGTGGGATAATAATAATTGTAAACAATGATATAAAACTCAGGATGACAACTTCAAATGCCTTCAAGGCCAGTCAGGAATTGAAAGATCTATGCCCCTTCTTGAGGAGTTTAAATTTAAGTCTTTAAAACAATGCCAAACAATTTCCATCCATATGCACTAAATTTGGCTTTTGGCCTCCAAATTGTGGCCTTCCAATAGACATTTACTGATCCGAAATGATGTTTATGTTATATTAAGTAAAAAAGAAAAGCTACAGCATAATCCCATTGTGTGTGTGTGTGTGTGTGTGTGTGTATATGCATTCTCTCTTCATACATATGTATGGAGGGAGAAATTCCTATATGTATGTATGTACATATGTGTATGTACACAAAAATTCTGGAAGAATATAGAATGAAATTTAGCATGACAAAAAGAGTAGATGACCCAAAGTATAGGTGTTTTCCCCTTTAAAGTTTTCTACAGCCATGGAGAAATATGAACATTTTTAGCAGCTATTGGCAACTACTTAGGATGAAGGCCCCCTGGGAATAGTCTATGAAAAGAAACAGCAGCCACAACTCTAGGGTCTGTGCCTGTGATTGTCATCACATCCCAAATGATTTTTCCTAACCCTCAATCAGACTTCTGATGGGCATAAATCCACACCCCTGGGCTCAGCCTGTTGACCCACAGGAATTACAGCAATGTTGAAGGGTGGGGTGCATACTGGTGGGGAATGGGAGGGAACTGGTTGCAAATGAGCAAACCATTCTCCACTCGCATGTTATTCTGTGAGGGAAATACGTGCCCAGGCCACCAATGCAATCATTTCTGGGCTCGAAAACAGGAAGAAATTCACTAAACACTACATCGCTGACACAAAGAGTAGAGAAGGTTTGCCAAGAGTACAGTCCTGTCTTGACCTGGACATCAGCATTAAAGGCAGGACCCACTGCCAAGCTCATGATTTCTGAAGCAAAGGGGCAGCCACTTGCCCTAGGCCTCCTCTGATGGCTCTCAGAAAACCTTAACTTGACCCTGTAGCTGACAAGGGGTCACTGGAACTGTTTTCCCATTTATGTGGAAGGAGATGCCTTTTCTAAGCCCCTCAACCTCCGTGATTTCCCCCACTCTCATAACAATCCTGTAATGAGCTGGGCCCCTTCCATGTACTAACTCATTTAATCCTAACAATAACCCTATGAGGCAAGCATTACTGTCCCCATTTTACTGATGAAGGAACAGAGACTCAGGGAGGTTAAGTCTCACAGCTAGTCAGTGTCAGGTTTCAAGTCTAGACTTGTCCGTGCCACAGTCTTTAACTTCCTGTTTTCACCCACCACTGCACACCTTCAAAGAGCGGCAGACAGAGCTGAGGTAGGTCCTTCGTGGGCAATGTAACCTTTTGCAGCTGGCGCTACTTGAGGATAATGTCCAAAGACATGAGGGGCTCTGGAACTGGGCCTTTGGAGACAGGACGTGGACTGAACATCCAATGGATCTGCTGTGCCACTGACCCAGAAATCAGGCAGAAATTTCCTCAATAATACCTGATAAAATTAAATTTGAAGAGCAATGGCAGTGAGAATTGAATGTGGAGAAAGTGATCACTTTCTTTTTTCTTTTTTCTTTTTTTTTTAAACAGAGTTTTGCTTTTGTTGCCCAGGTTGGAGTACAGTGGTATGATCTCAGCTCACTGCAACCTCTGCCTCATGGGTTCAAGCAATTCTCCTGCCTCAGCCTCCAGAGTAGCTGGGATTATAGGTGTGCACCACCACACCCGGTTAATTTGGTGTTTTTAGTAGAGATGGGGTTTCACCATGTTGACCAGGCTGGTCTCAAACTCCTGACCTCAAGTGATCCTCACCCACCTTGGCCTCCCAAAGTGCTGGGATTGCCAGCACGAGCCACTGCACCCGGCTGGAAGTCATTACTTTCTCTGAGTCTCAGATCCCACTCAACTTTGTGAAATCACATATTACTTATCTATTGCTGTGTAACAAACAACCCCAAAACTAAGCAATCAAAACCCACCACCATTCACTCAATTCATGATTCTGTGTATTGGCAATCTGGGCTGGGCTCAGCTGGGTAGCCCTCTGCTCTCGGCTAGGCTCCCTTGTGTGCCTGCAGGTCAGTTGTCGGTTGACTTTGCTGATATTCACTGTGCTGTCTCACATTTCTCAGGCCTGCCCTGGACAGCTGGGCTGACTTGGCTCTGGTTTACTTCATCTCTCATCATCTAGCAGGCCAGCCTCGGTTTGTTCACATGACTACAGGTTTTGAAGAAAAGTTCACAAAGGCTTCTTGAGGCTTAGACTCAGAATTGACATTGACACTTCTGCCACTGCCTATTGGCTAAAACAAGTCATAAGGCCAACCTGGATTCAAGGAGTAGGGGAATAGACTTCACCTCCTGCTGAGAGGAACTGCAAAGTCATATTGCAAAGAGGCATACTTACAGAGGGGAATAATGGTGGTCTTTTTACAAATAACTGTTATTTATTGGCTTGACATAAGTGTAACTGGTAACCACTTCATGCTTTTCCAAGATGGTCCTCACTACTGCCCTTTCCTATTCAATGCAGATTGTCCTGAAGGAACTTAACGAGGTGGATGCTGACACCCAGTCCCCACCCCATCTCCACCCAATTTCCTGCATATTGTACCCAATAGTCTTCTTCAATTCTTCTAGAAACTATAGCCCAAAAAGATAGCCCCCCTATACACACACTCAATTAGGGTGAGAGAGCCCATTGCCTCACCTTTAGGGGACCTCATCCCAGCTGGATCCCCCCCTATTTCTCTACACACTCATTATTTTTTGAAAAAGCATTTATGAGTACCTTTCACCTATCACATATAGAATATGCCTATATAAGGAAAAAACCATATCTGTTTCTGCCCTCATGGAAGTTACAGACTATTTCTCTAAGGAGAATAGACACAAGTATTATCTTCATTTCACAAATGACACGAGGCCCACCATCACAGAGATGATACGGGACATGACCTGAACTCATGCGGGTTCCCTTCATAGCCCATGTGCCTACTAACCACCATACTTCATAGCAACAGCAGGACCAGCCTTTGTGGGGTAGTTGGGTAAAGGCCAAATCATGAGAGACTAAGGAATATTTGGGAGGTAAGGAGCAGAACTACAGGAATGTCCCTGCACAGTGACAAAGTGTGGGAGATGCAGAGAGAAGGGAAACAGGCAGAGCTCTTCCCACTGCAGACTTGCTCAGAGGGCTACAGAGAAAGTGGAAGCCCATTCCCTGCAGCTGAAACTTGGGCTCACACGGAGGCCTCAACAGGGTCCTGAGAATTGGACATGGTTCCCTTCCTCCTTCCAAAGTCATTCTCTTAGCATTCAAAGTAGTCTTCGAGGGAAATCTTACTGCTTTCCCCAAGTGCCAGGCAATACCAGCTTCTTCAAGACAATAAGGAGGTATGTGTTGGCTCTCTGGAAGTGTTCACCCAGTAAGCCAATTTATATTCATTGTGATTCAGCAATTATTTACTGCATTCCCACGGGTGTAGCGCCAGCTGGAGTCAAACTTGGTAATTGTTTCCCACCTTATCCTCAGCAATTACATTCCAGCTGATGGTATGTACACCGATATAAATTGTTCACCAATAAACACGTCTCTTAAGAGCCTTATTTTTCTTATGGAACCTTCATGAAATAATCATACAGATTCATCATGCCATATTCTGCCCATAGACTTTATAGGGGATCCCCCATTAACTTTAATGGGGAAGGTTGTTAGGTGTCTTTTCCCCCTCCCTTGGCATAGATCAAAGTTAGCGCATGGCCAATAAAACACACATTTTTCAAAAGATCTCCTGGGTCGTTCCTGCCCACCTCCTCAGTGACTTCAAGAGTGTCTTCTCTTCTTTCGTTTTGCCTTCTCCGCAGTAGATCAACTTCTGCTATAGGCCCAAACTTTGTCCTCAGCCCCTACTTCCCAGTACGTACTGACCTCATGCTGGGAAAATCTTCCTGCCTTAAAACTCCAGTATTCTTTCTCTCCTTCACCCAATGTCTTCCTACTCACTGTTGCCAGTATAAATCTGTCTCCACCTTTCCCACCTAAAATCATGGCCTTCTGTGGGTGCTTCCAGCTACTGGATGCCCATTTTCCTTTGGTTTTCTTCCATTTCGTACTCACCAAAAATTTCTGATCCTGCAGGCTTTTGTCATCAGTTGGAATATGTCACTTTCAACATTCTGATTTTCTGCTGATTGGTTGGTTTGTTTTGGAATTGGCTTTTGTATTAGTGAGAGGAAAGATTAAGCCACTGTAATAAAAAGACTCCCAAAAAGCTTTGACTTCAAAAAGCTTGTATTTTCTCTCTGATGTAACAGTCCTGAGTGGGTGAGCAGATTTGCTCCACGTGGTCATCCCAGAACCTCAGTTCCCTCCACCTCACAGCTCCACAGTCCTCGGCTGTATGATCAAAGCCAAGTTAGAGGCACATCTAGCACCTGTGTTTGAGCTGATGGAGTAAGGAAAGAGGAATTCCAGAAAAATGGCTTTCCTTTCATGTGACAATCACCTGGAATGGACACTTCCACTCACCTCCCCTTGGCTCACGCTTGGTCCCAGAGATGCAGCTAGCTGCCTCATGCCCGGTGCAGACTCTACTATGCATGGGAAAGGGAGAGACTGGGGTTCTGCAGACAGCTAGCACTTTCCCCACAGCTGCATTTGGTTAGCTTCTTCAAACCAAACTGCTCGGAGTCAAACAGGGTGAAAAGAAAGTCTTTGCTCACAATAAGGTTTCTGTAGAAGAATGAAGTATAAGCCAAACACTGCCACCATGCCACAAATTTTCCTAAACTGAAAACACTTTCTTCAAAGTTAATATAGGGGCTGCACATGGTGGCTCATACCTGTAATCCCAGCACTTTGAGAGGGTGAGGTTGGAGAATCACTTGAGCCCTGGAGTTTGACGCTGCAGTGATTTCTGATTGTGCCACTGCACTCCAGCCTGGGTGACAGAGCAATACCCTATCTCTAAATGTATGTGTATATGTATATACGTATAAATGGAAAAGCCTTCACAAAAAGGCATCATCCTTGCCTTCTTTCTGACACACAATCTATCTGATCCATCAGTAAATACTGAGGGTTCTTCCTTGACTATGTATTCAGAATTCATTTCTTACCACATCCACCACCAATCCAAGTCACCATCGATTCTGTTCTGGATTATTTTAATAGCTTTCTAATGATTGAAATTCTGCCTTCCTACAGTTCTATTCTCAACACAGCAGCCAGAGTGATCCCTTTAAAACATAAATCAGAATCTTTTACTTCTCAACTCAAAATTCTTCAATGGCTTCCATCTCAAATCAGGAGGAAAAGCTAGAATACTTACAATGACCTACAAGTGCTAATCTGATCATATCACCTACCAGTCCCCTCCCCTCCTTGCCTCCCATCTCACCTCTTACCCATTTTTTCCTGCATCCTACTCTCTCCAAATCTGCTTCAGTGGCCTCTTTGCTGGTTCTAAAACATGTCAACCACATCCTGCCTCAGGACCTTGCACCAGCTTTTCCCTCTGCCCTCACCCAGACTCCCATATGGTTCCCTCCCTCACTTCCTGCAGGTCTCTCCCCAGTGTCACCTTCTTGCTCAGATTTTCCCTGACTGACCCACACAAAATAGCAATCCCATATCCAATTATATGCTTGCAAATATTTAAGAACCAGCTGTCCCTGAATGGTAGCATTTTTGTGTGGGATCTAAATACTCCCACTGTGGCCAGTTTCAAGCGACCAAGGTCATTGAACATGAAGCCGGGAAGAGAGGCATACAATTTTCAAGAGCTGATGCAAGCCAACTGCAGCACATCATTTCCCACACCTCCCCAGCATTCTCTGTTCCTTTATCCCATGTTCGTGTTTGTCTCCTTAGCACCTATCACTGCCTGGCTTATACATTCACTTACTTGCTTGTTAATAGTATGTGTCTTCCTGTACAATGAGAGCTGGACAAGGCAGAGCCTGTATCTTCACTGCCATATCTCTACCATTCAGAATATCTTAGGCATTCAGTAACATTTGTTGAAATGAATGAATGAAATGGTAAGGAACATAGACAACTCCCACAAGAGAAAACACATTATAATCAAATGTATGGGAAAAGTTTCTGCACCACTTATACTAATTGTCTAAATCAGTGCCTACCAGTGGGAGAGAAAGCCATGCTGTCTAGAGAGCATGGAACAGTAATTCCTTAATTGAAACAACTGGACAAGTTGACTAGATTTAAAATGTGCTACATTGAAAGAAGCTGGAAGAAAATCAAATCTGGCAGGGTCCAGGGGAAGGCAGGGGGATTCTAGTTGGGTTTAAGAATCAATGAAAATAAGCAGGACGCAGTGGTTCATGCCTGTAATCTCAACACTTTTGGAGGCCAAGGCAGGCAGATTGTTTGAGGCCAGGAGTTTGAGACCAGTGTGAGCAACATGGCGAAACCTGGTCTCTAAAAAAAAAAAAAAAAATTAGCTGGGCATGGCGGCGACTGCCTGTAGTCCCAGCCCCAGCTATTGTGGCAGGGAGCTGTGGGGCGCAGGCAGAGCTGAGGCAAGAAAATTGCTTGAGCACAGGAAGTCAGAGCCGTGATTGTGCCACTGCACTCCAGCCTGGGTGACAGAGCAAGACCCTATCTCAAAAAACAAACAAACAAACACACACCACAATGAAAATATATTATTCAGATTCAGGATTAAGTTAGTGTTTATGAGGGTGTCCTAGAAAGTTAAGACCAGCAGATGACAGTGAACTGGTAGGTCTTTCTGGCCTAAAGAGTCAGACAGAGGGGAGATACTAATAATTCAAGAAACACAATGGAAGCAGAGGTAGAGTACTATGTTTCAGCTAAAAAGTTAATAATACACATTTTGATGGCAATGGCCAATGTGAGACAAATTGAGAAGGAAATGGTACCATCATACATAGCTGGTAACATGGTATGTACATTTGGTTTGATCCCTTTGGAAAGTAGTGTGTCAAGAAGAATACAGATGTTCATACTTTCAACCAGTAAGCCAAAGGAAGAATTTAATAGAAGAAATTGACTATAAACACAAACGTTCATACAGCGGTCAGTATCACGGCCCAAAATAGGAAATAATCCAAATGTGCATTAGTAGGGAATGATTAAATAAATGATGGCATAGTAACTCAATGGAATACACGTCATGAGATCCTAAAAAATAATTACAAAAACCATAGCAATGCCAATGATGCTGTCGAGTGGAAATCCAGACTACGAATTATAGACTATAGATTGCAAATCTTTAGACCTATATTCACAACATGGCCAAGCTAAAGGAGAATATGCAAAAAGAATAGTGTTGGTGAGAAGGGGATTATTTTCTAAACTGACTTTGTTTAATTATTAAAGTTTTAATGTTCAGCCTTTCATAGCAGAAAATTATTTTTACACAAAAATGGAGGGGAAGACTGAGGAATGAAGGGAAGACATCCTTCTCTTGAGGGTGCTCAACTACTAATGTCCCAGGAAGTCCCCCATCGCTGGGATTGCTGAAGAACATGGAGAGACAGGCCTTCTCCTTACAGAGCATCAGGCAGCTTGGCCATGGTGAACAGCTGATCCACCCTACATACCCAGAATGGGACAGAAAATCACAGGGACACTGGGCTTGGGGTCCTCTTAGGGTTTCAGTGGTCGCCACATGAATAACTTGAGACAATGAAATTCATGAGGACACTTCCTGCCTTCCAGGCTAAAAGCTAAGCAGCAGCACTAGGCTCCAAAGCCAGGGCAAGGAAGACCCAGCCTTCCTTGGTTAGCAGCTAAGGAATCTTCTGTCCCTGGAGCTTCTGCTGCCAGAAGCTTGGGGCTTTTAGCGACTATTGAATTGGTTCCTGAGACTGCCAGTACTTTACTCAGAACAACCAGAGTGCAAGAGCAAGAGGGGAATGCTTTCTTCCTTCCACAACATGTCTTTTTTAATAGCTCACTTTTCCAAACTCCTCCACACCCTATGATGAGAGCCATATCACCTCAAAGAGACAATACTTGTACAGGTCAGATCTGACTCTAGGCAAAACTACATTTAAAGTCCTCCATAAAAATAGTTGTCAGCCCTAGCCTGAATCTTATCCACAGAAAAACACTCTCCAACCTTTTGCAGTTCTGCCCATTTGGGAGGCAAAGCTGCGTCCCACAGCTCAACCCTTCTGAAAGTTCTACTAATTTCATCCCTTTCTACATGGCTGCAGTTTTAACATTCTCTTCCTTTTCTTCCTGTCGGCTGACACAGAAAGCAGCGGCACCTCGGAATTATCACCATCACCACCATCGCACTTACTGAGCCTTCATTTATACCCACAACCTGATAAACTGTTTTCATCCCTTAATTTTACAACCATTCTATGTAGTAGATACTGTTATTATCCTCATTTTATAGATGAGGAAACTGAGACAGAACAAAACTAAGGAACCTGCCTAAGGCCACAGGATAAGTGGCAGAATCCAGATTTGAACTATTGCAGTTTGATTCCAGAACCCATCCCTCTCCACTATGTCCCCTGCTCCCCTCCACAGAATTATTGACACTAAAGAAGAGAGGCACGACAATCACAACAGAAATGTTTCCAACATTCAATTTGCTTTCTAAATGATTTCTGACTTGCTGGGAATTTACTTCAATTCACACTGATGACCTAACTCAGGGAAGGTAGAAAGCTTTCAACAATAGCCCAAACCAACAAATGTTTCCTCAAAAACGAGCCTCAAATCTAGATCTGTGCACTGGGAAGAAAGGCATGGTTCTCAAACTACAAAACAAGTTTGATGAAATCTTGTGATACTTCTAGGCCTAAGTAACTCTGCCATGGGCTTGCAGATTTTTTAGACTTTTCTTGTTGATTTAGACACAGCATTGTCTAACCTACTGACTTAGGAATCCTTTCCATATGTTAATAGGATTTGACTCAAGAACTGAAAGGAAAGCAAATATAGAGATGGGAGTGAGAGACAAAGATGAGAGAAGGGACAGAACACAAAGAAAGGAGCACCTTCCCTACCTGCAAAAACCAGATGAGCACAGGTGGTCTGAATGAGGGCAGAGAACCTATAGGGGGCAGGGAAGCAAACTTCCAAAGTCCGGAGAGCTGCTGAGTGACCAGGCAGCAAGAGGCCCAGAATTACCGGCAGCAACCGCCCCCACTTTAGGGCCTCCCTAAGATACCATAGTTGAATTGGGGTGCTTAATGGAGGCCGGTGTCCTGCCGTTCAGCAGATGGAAGGGGCATGTAAAATTACAAGAGCAAGACACCAACTTCACTATCACCGCAACTTCATTTATACCTACAGCCTGATAAGGAAGGAAGAAGACCCTGTCCTAGTCCTAAAAAACAAAGCTAATCACAAAGCTTCCTGTTCAAAAACTTCCACAATACCCCAATACTCCTGTAGGTTACTACAGGATAAAGCCCTGACCCCTCCACCTGGCACATGAGGCTGCCTTCCTCTCCAGCCTCAGCTCTCAAGATTACAAGCTTCTGGAGCACAGTCGTCCCTGTTCTTTCCTAAATATGAGGAAGAAACACCAATACGCCACGCCATTGCTGACCTCCGCACCTGTGCCCACACTGCACAGGGAAGATGTGAGCCTTCCCTTTCCCTACCCCTAATACTTATTTTGCAAGGCTTTGCTATACTCCTCTTGCCTTTTACCCTCTTTACTTATCCTTTCCATTGGGAAAGGATACATTACTCGTCCTTTCCTCTGGACTCCAAAGGGCAGTGTTTCCTCTGGGCTCCTTCCCTCTGGGCTCCAAAGTGCAGTGTTCAGCCTTGTTTAAACACCCACTGCATGATGTAATGGTTGGTTATCATACCTGTCTCCCTTATTCTGCTGTGAGCAGCCAGCAGACAGCCACACCTCACTCATCTTTATCTCTCACGCCCATTCCTATCAGCTTTCCCTGAGGCTCTTGAGTCATATCCTATTAACATATGGAGAAGATTCTTAAGTCAGTTGGCTATGTAACAGTGTGTCTAAGTCAACAAGTGAAATCTTTAGAAATCCACCTGGTGGTAGATATTTTTGGAAGTGAAGGCCCAGAATGTGGTGTGCTAGATGACACAAGTACAGATGATCCGAGAAATTAACCTGCATAATGTGCCTGGAGTGAAGTGGACCTTCAATGAATGTTGGTTGAAACCACATTTTCCATTGGCCTTGGCTTCTCATGTGCCTATAGATAACATTGGGTTTGCACTTGGCACCTCTCCCCAGAAAGACTATACCTGTAAGAATTTCCCTAAATCATTCAGAGGAAACCCCCTTTTAGCATTAAAAACTAGTTTTTTTATCCAAGAAACTGGGAGAATTGAAAAATACTACCTGGCCAGTATGTCCCCCATCACCATGTCCCCATCCTTGCCTGGGCTACTGATTCCCTTCTGCATTCCCTCATTCCCTGGTTCCCTCTCTTTCTCCTCTCTCCAATCCCACCAGCTTCTGTATTCAGAAAGGCCAGCCTCAGGCCCGCTCCTCCTCACTTTCCTCTGTCACAGTTATTTACTAGCCTGTTTGGTTCAACTTCCCTGTCCACATGATAAAGGATAGTGTCCACAGCACCAGCAGTTTCCACGATGCAGGTCACATTACTGAGTCACCTGTCAGTATGTCATCAAGCACACCAAATTCTGAGCACTCACTTCCAAAAGTGTCACTAGCTGTTCTGATTTCTAAAAGTCTCCTCCTGTAGATTTATTGTGGGGTAGATACAGGACTTCCTGGCCTTCCAGCTTAAGAATCTTTTCCATATTTTAACAGGATTTGACATAGAAACCTCAAGAAAAGAGATAGGAATTTTCCTTTTCAGCCTACCCCCAAAAGATTTTTTTCTCTTAATTTGTCCCTGGAAATCAGCCAGAAACTCCTAGGGCAGCATGCTTCAGAAGAGCTGCTCCCTTGGCTTCTAGGGAATGCAGTAGGATTGCTAGAGAACCAGGGCTAGGGGCCCAGGACTAGATTTCCTCCTGCAGGAAAACAGCTTGGGTCTGCTCTGTCAGGCCCGGGAAGCCCTCCAGTACAACTCAGACTCAGGTACAACTCCACAGGCTCTGCCTCCTTCCTGGAACAAGTTCCAACGCGTGGCAGGGGCAAGGTTGTGGCAGAAACAGGGCTTTCATCCTTACCTGGTCTGGCTGCAGGACATAATTCCTCTAGAGAAACAGCAGCATGCCAACAGCCTGGCCCAGACCCTGAGCTTGGCCCAGGGCCTCAGAACACTCTGCCTACGGCCCCCAAAGCCACTGTTACTGGCCCCAGAACTATACTGCCTCCTAGGGTTCCTGGAATCAGCTGGGCTTCCTGTGGGCATCTGCAGTTCCAGTAGACCCTCCAAGATCTGGTCTGGTCCTTGGAGTGAGAAACAGAGCCTAAGTAGATTTCCTTATCAGTTCTCCAGTGTCCAGTTCTCTAGCACTGTCCAGTTCTATACCTGGATCTATTCTAATTTCTAAGAAGCCAATTGCTCCTCCTTGGAATGCCGCTAGAATAAAACCTCGCTGCAGCCTAGTACTTCGGTGTGGGAAGCAAGTTAGCTCTCTGCTGCACCCCAGGACCCACCAAGGCACAGAGTTGTGTGCCATATCCAGCTTCCCCTGAAGGACCCCAGAGCCACCTGACCGACTCTGAGTGGTGGCTGAGGAAAATGGGGTGAATGGTAGTATGTGTCTATCAGGTGGGCTAAGAAGTCACAGGGTAAGGCAATCACAGACAGCCAGGACATTTCAGAAGCAAGATAGCCCAGCAGTGGACCAGCAAGCCTGGAGTCAGGAGCTAAGCCCCAGCTCTCAATCAGCTTTGGCAGCCAGACAACAGTATCTGGGGACACAGAAAGGGACAGGCAAGATCAAGGGCAAGGCAGAGCCACACTGGAAGATCTGGGGCACAAGCAGGGGTCCCTCAGCAGCAGGAATGAAAGAGTGGCCAGAGTAGAGCCTGGGGCTCAGGAGAAGCTTCTTAATTCCCTTTAGACTGAGAACAGAATTGTCCTGGACACCTCCTGGGTCTATGAGAATGTAACAAAGAGCCCCCATCCATGAAGAGAAAAGGGCTTCATGTGACTCCAGCTGACAGAGGGGAGAATCAGACCTGCAGAGAAAGAATGACACTCAAGCCCTTGACCTGAACTAGCCATGAAGGGATCGAGTTATCCAGGAAGCCTCCATAGAGAGAGGTCTTTTCATCCTCAGGAAGAACAGCACCTAGGAAACCCTTCTTGCCACCTGGTCTTTTAAGGGGTAAAAGTACCGGAGACTGTCAGAATTGTGGGGCAAATACCACCCCAAATGTGAAATTATTCAAACTGGGATGATACAAGAAAAAGGCTCTCTTGTTTTTAAGATCATAGAACTTCTACACCCAAATGAACTCTGTCACCCAAAAGCTTATCACCAGGGTGTAAGATGTGTGTGGCTTTCCAGAGCAATGCTTTTGGGCAAAAAGCATTTTTGGGCATCCTGGGAATTTAATCGGAAATATTTTAATCCCATATATCAGTTTAAAAAGAGTTGACTTTTTTATTGTGTTGAGCAAAAGTAAGTAATGCTTTTGGGCGAAAGCATTACTCTGTAAACCCATATACATCTTACACCCTGATGATGCCATTCCTGGAGATGTTTTGAGACGCCTCCTATGGAGGCCTTCAGAGACCATTTACAAGGCTCCAGAGAACCAGCAGCAGCATCATAAAACCACACCTTGCTTCTGGCCAAGAATGATATTATTATCCACTATATTAGTCAGGAGCAGGACCAGAAAGCCAAACCAAACCAGGTTTCCCATGTCTTTTTCTAAAAGTTTTATAGCTTTACAGTTTACAACTGAGTTTATGATCCATTTTGAGTTAATTTTTATATAAGGTGTGAGACTTAAAGTTATGGTTAATTTGATTAATTATTATTATTTTGCCTATGAATGTCCAGTTGCTCCAGTATTATTTTTTTAAAAGCCTATCTATGCTCCATTAAATCGTTTTTATGCCTTGTCAAAAATCAGTTTGCCATATTTGTGTGGGTCCATTTCTGGGTCCTATGTTCTGTTCCACTGATATGGTTTGTTCCACTATTACTATGTCGTCTTGATTAGTGTAGCTATATAGTAAGTCTTATAACTGGATTCTACACAAAATTTATTTGAGGAAATAGAAGTCTTGAATTGGATTCCTCCCACTTTATTCTTCTTTTTCAAAATTATTTTAACTATTTTAGTTCCTTTGCCTTTTCATACACATTTTAGAATAATCTGTATCTACAAAAAAAATCCTGGGATTTTAATAGGAAATCTATTAAACCCCTATATCAGTTTAAGGAAAATTGACAATTTTATTGTGTTGAGTCTTCCGATTCCTGACTGTGGTATGTCTCTCTATTTAGTTAGATTTTATTTGATTTATTTCGTTAGTGTTTTGTGGTCTTCAGCATGTAAGTGTTACATACTTCATTAGCTTTACCTAGTCTGGTATGTTTTTGTTAAACTTATATTTAAGTATTTCACTTTTTTCTGAGCAATTACTAATGGTATTGTACTTTTAATTTCAATGGTCACATGTTTATTGCTAGTGTATAAAAAAATACGATCAATTTTTGTGTATTTATTCTGTATCCTGTGGCCTCAATAAACTTACTTTTTAGTTGTAGGAGGTTTTCTTTTTTTGTATTTTCCTGGGAATGTCATTTGCAAGTAGGAACCATTTCATTTTTTCCTTTTCTACCTGAATGCCTTTTATTGCCTCTTCTTGTTTTATTTTACTGGCTAGAAATTCCAACACAATGTGGAATTAGAGTGGTGAAAGCAGACATACTTACCTTCTTCCTAAATTTAGGGGTAAAACATTCAGTCCATTAGTAAGTATTAGGTTAATTGTGGGGATGTTGTAGGTTCTGTTTCTTGAGTTGAGGAGGTTTCCTCTATTGCTACTTTTAATTTCAAAAAAATTAAAATAGAGGTTTCCTCTATTGCTACTTTTAATTTCAGAAAAGTTTTCTGAGTTGTTTTTAATCATAAATGGATATTAAATTTTGTCAAATGTTTTTTCTGCATTAATTGATATGATTGTGTGATTTACTTCTTTAGCTTACTAATGTGATGATTATATGGAATGATTTTTGAATATTGAACCATCCTTGCATCCTTGGAATAAACTTTATTTTATTCTGGTATAAAATTTTTCTTATATATCACTAAATTCTGTTTGCTAATAACTTGCTAAGGATTTTGCATTTATACTCATGAGATATATTGATCAGTAGTTTTCTTTTTTTAGTAAAGTCTTTGATTTTGGTATCAGGATAATACTAGCCTCATAAAATGAATCAGGAAGTATTCTCTCCTCTCCTATTTTCTGGAAGAAATTTGTGTAAAATTGCTTTAAATATTTGGTAGCTTTCTCCGGTGAAAACATCTGGACCTAGAGATTTCTTTTTTGAGAGTTTTTAAATTATGAATCAAATTTTCTTAAGACTTAAAAGGCTGTTCAAATTGGCCTTTTCTCCTAATGTTAAGTGAGTTGTGATAGTTTGTGTTTGTAAAGAGAGGTTCATTTCCTCTAAGTTGTCAAATGTTTGTGTGTAAAGTTACTTATAGTATTCCCTTATTATTTTTTTATATCCTCAGGATCTGTAGTGATATTCCCTGTTTCATTCCTGATATTGTCATTTGTGTCTCCTCTCTTTCTTTTTTGTCAATTTTGCTAGAGGTGTATCAATTTTATTGATTTTTTTCAAAGGATTATCTCTTTGTTTTATTCATTTTTTCTATTGTTTTAAATTTTATTGATTTCTGCTCTATCATTATTATTTTCTTCCTGCAGCTTGCTTTGAGTTTATTTTGCTCTTCTTCTTCTAGGTTCTTGAGATGGGAGCTAGATTATTGATTTGAGACTTCTCCTCTTTTCAAATGTATTCATTTAGTGCTGGAAATTTCCTTTTCAGCACTGTTTCAGCTATGTCCCACCATGTTGGTATGTTGTATTTTCATTTTCATTCAGTTCAATGCATTTTTTTTATTTCCCCCTGAGACTTTCTCTTTAACCCATAGGTAATTTAGAAGTGCATTGTTTAGTTTCCTGGTACTTGGAGATTTCTTGGTTATCTTTCTGTTTGCTGATTGCCAGTTTGATTTCAGTGTGGTCAGTGAACACACTCTTTCTGATTTCAGTTCCTTGACATTTGTGGAGGTTTGCTCCAACGGCCCAGGATGGAGTCCATCTTGGTCTGTGTTCCAAGTGCACTTGAAAAGAATGTGTATTCTGCTGTCCAGGTGAAGTGTTCTGTAAATGTCTATTACACCCTACGCGTTGATTATGTTGGCATCTATTGATTGCCTTTTTCATTCAGTTGATATTGTCCTGGTTCTTGGTATTACAGGTGATTTTCTATTGAAACCTGGACTCTTTCTTTCTGTAAGTCTCTATCTCTTATCTAAATCTTCTGTTTTCCCGGGGTGGAAGTTCTCATTACTGTCTGATGGGGGTGAAAGTCCCAGCTCCCTATTTGGCCTTCTCTGACACCACCCTGATGGGCCGTTGAAATGCCTCACTACAGTCTCAAGAAGGTGGAAATCTATGCTCCCCATTCAGCCTTTGCTTGCGTGAGTTGGGATGGGGAGACACGTTTTCTGTGGTGGCTGGAGTAAAGGAGTTATTATCTAAAAATGTGCTGTGTTGATAGTCCGCTTTCTTCCTGGTCGTTTAGCTGAAGAGATCGGGCTTTTGTTGGGGTTTTTTAAAATTTGTACCCATTGGTGTTTCTGGGTTGCCAGCTTCTTCAGCTCGGAATTCGGTATATATGAGACAAAAAGAACATCCAGAGAACTCACCAACAAATCATTCGTTGGGTCCAGAGGTCTCTAGCTGATCTGCCTGCTTTTCCCCATCTTTCAGAGTCTTCTTGTGTTTGTTTCATATATGCTGTCCAGAGTTTTTACTTTGCTTAGTGGGAGAAAAAGTAAAAGTATTTCTACTGCATCTTTCCAGAGGCAGAAGTCTACTGGAACACCTCATTCATTTTGTCTTTTTTCTATGCATTTTAAAACACTTGAGAACTTTCTGTATATACAATTCTGCTTCTTAAAAACTTACCCTTATAAACATGATTTTAAGGGTTACAGAATATTCTATTACATTGATATCATATAATTTCTTAGCCATTTTCTTCTTAATCATTTGATTTGTTTCCAATATTTAATTGTGTAGTTCTTTAGCCCTTCTCTTATGAACATGTGGCTTGTTTCCAAGGGTCTACCAATGTAAGTATCACTATAATTAACATCTTTGTGCATAAAATTTTATTTCCTTACTTGGGAGTTA
This sequence comes from Macaca nemestrina, assembly GCF_043159975.1. Lineage (NCBI taxonomy): Eukaryota > Metazoa > Chordata > Mammalia > Primates > Cercopithecidae > Macaca > Macaca nemestrina. Next base: position 104,506,577 of record NC_092126.1, read on the forward strand.
TTTTTTCAGTATAAATTCCTGTAAATTGAGTTACTAAGTTAAAAGGTAAGGGCATTTATTGCACATTGTATATTTTTAAGGGATGGTTTGGACTGTGTCTAAGAGAAACATTAATGGAAACTTGCCTATAGTATTTGGATTCAAAGGGGCCCAAATTCCCTCACTCCCATTTCGCTTTGGGATTGAGAACATCACCAGCCTAACTTAAATAGATGTGACTGCCATAGTCCTTCTGCAGGAGTCCTTTACCAACATGAAGTCAGGAATTAGTTATTAGTGTTTGTCTTAGCACGTTACCGCCAAGGAATGAGCAGCAAATCTTTTGTTACCCCACTACCATGTTTCTTATCTTCACTGTGGTGTATATTCTAGCAATAAATCGTGTTCAAGTATTTATATGTGCTATGGTTAAAGTTCTTATACCTTCCATCAGTCACTGAAAAATGAGGACTACATCTGTGCTGTTCAAATCAGTAGCCACTAGCCACATGCAGCTAAATTTAAATGAATTAAAATTAAAATTTTGAGTTCTTATTTGCACTCCCCAGGCTTCAAGTGCTCAATAGCCACATGTGCCTAGTGGCTAGTGTGTTGGACAGTGTGTGGTTCTATTGGATAGTGCTGCTGAAACAATTCCTCTTTGGCCTCACCTGTCACAGAGAACCTGTGTTTCATAATTACCTTTCCACAACTCAGTTCAGATTTGAAGTGAAGTGCATCCTCCTGCTCATTGAAGACACAAACAGCACCCCACCTGAGGAGGCTGACAGTGACTAGAATCATGTACAGTCACTGAGGACTCACCAGGCACCAGGCACCCCCCTAAACACATCTACCTCCCAACAACCCCCAGGCATAGGTGCTACTTTACACATAATGAGAAATTCTGGGAAGAAAATTCTTCCATTCAATCTAAGCAATTTCTTGGGAAGGAAAGCTTTAATATGCTGCTCAGGAGACAGGGTGAGCCTCTGAGATGGTGCCCAAGGAATAAAATGCACTCATCAGATTGCTCTATAATCATTTAATTTTCTGAGGTGGGGCAGAGGATAGCAAAAGGTATCTATCAGGGGAATGGAAGCATGAAGCATGTGTGGAGTTCCCCAGTCTCTCTGAAAAGCCTCATGTGATGTAGGAAGGACCCTTGGTTGCTTTTCTCCACACAGACCTACAGGCAGCAGGGCAAGGAAAAAGGAGAGGCATGCGGACTGGTGTCTCCTACTCGAGAGTCAGAAAAACATCAGTTCAATATTGGATTCTATCTCTCACTGGCTGTGAGAGCTCATTCAAGCCTCAGTATTCCAACCTGCAGTGTGGGGAGAATACCACACAACATGGACACTTGCCCGAGGCCTGAATTGAAGGAGAGAGACAAAGGCTTCATCAATGCTGCCTCCCAAGTCAACTCAGGGCTGCATGCCCTTGTGACCAGACTGAGACAGGTGGCACTTTCACTCCATGGTCAACTGATACACAGCTACACAGCATTAAGGAGGGGCTTACCTGTGCTCCCTGAGAAGGAAAGGGTGGGCTCCCCTAGCCTAGGGCTGGTGGCTCACCCTGGGCTCCTGGGAGAGGATACAGGTTAAGGTCAGACAGCGCTGTGGGTCCTCCCAGGATCTTGCTGCCAGACCCTCAGAGTGGAGGAGATGATGGAAACTCGTGGCTCTGTGAACTGCTCGATGCTGCCAGGAAGGAGCAAGGTGTAGCATCTTTGCAATTCTGTACGCAGCAGAGTGGGAGCTCCAGCACTCCTTGAGATATTGAGCTTTAAACCTGTCACAGTAAATAGTCAGGAATTAATACACCAACTCCTTGGCTCTGGAAGTGTAATTTGCCATCTAAATTGTTACCTTCACCAGAACGGTGCATAAACAAAGTCAGCAGGTTGCAGGGACTTTTCAGCAGACATGGCGAAACTTGTTCTTCCCTAAAAAGAGAGAGGGAGGAGTAGGGAAAGGGAGTGGGCATGTCACGCATCCCTGTGGTGGGCCAAGCAGGGACCCGGTGCTTAGCAGGCACTGCCTCTTTTATCTTTACAACCCCCTGTGAGGGAGGAATTATCATTCTCATCCTGCCAGTGAGAAAAATGAAGGTCAGAGTCATCTGCCCAAGGTCACAAAGCTGGTAAGTCAAAGAGCCACCCTCAGCCTCAATGGCTGTGACCCAAGATTCATGCTACACTCTGAATCAGCTCTTCAAACAGATCCAGGGGAGAGGAGGCAATATATAGCACGCCAGCTGTTCAGCAGTGAAGTGGAACAGTGGACGGAGCTCTGCGCAGACCCCAAGGACCTTCCTTTTACCCTTTCTGCACACCCTGCCACCAACTGCTGTGTTGCTTCACTTCTAACAGCCACATGTGCCTCTCCCTTAAGAGGACTGACTGTCTAAGGGCTACTGCAGCACTCTGCCCACATGAGCAAAAACCTAGAAGTGCCTGGAGGCCCTTGAACAAAGAATGACTGTTTGGGGATTATGAAAGCGCAGCTCCACTGCCTGCAGTCAGGACACACTCTGAGGTGTGACACTTTCTAGAGCACCCTGTGGGACCAGGTAGAGGCTGGGACTCTGCCTAGGATCACCTCGTGACGTTTCCCACTCTGCCCTGCTTCCCCATCCCTTCGGTTGCTTCTGGATGCACCTCCTTAATAAACCAGTTTCACATGGATGCCTGTCTCAGGGTCTGCTTCTGGTAAACCTACCCTAAGACAGAGTATTTCCTTACTGAAGGGAACCAATTAGTATATGGGACAGGGTTAACTTAATAACCCAGGCTTCTTCTTCTTCATTAATAAGTTTCTTGAGTCCCGTACTTCTGTTTCAGCATCCATCAAAGTGCTAGCAAATGGATCTCTAACCTATTGAAAAAACAGAAATAGTTTTGGAGGTATAATGGGTCAAATTTTGAACCAAAATTCCAAAAGTAGGTATTTAAATCCTCTTCCAGAAAAGTGTTTGTTCTCTACAAAGATATCTTAATATGACTGGCATGATGCATTTAACCAGCTTACGGCACAAACCAGTCATATTCCTTCTATTTTTTAATCACTCAAGTCCTACCTTATCTGGAAATAAAATTCCTCCTTTGGCCTTTCTCTAACCCCATCTCCCAATATTCCTGGGCCTTACTCAGACTTAGGAGGTCAATCCTGCTTCCAAATGCCTGGTAGAGTGAAAACACGAATCTGCTCAGCTCCCACTCCTATTATGGTTTCTGTGGCTACCACATCGTGTCACCATTAAAAATGGGTTCTGCGGCTGGGTGCAGTGGCTCACACTTGTAATCCCAGCACTTTAGTAGGCCAAGGCAAGAGATTTGCTTGGAGCCAAGAGTTCAAGACCAGCCTGGGCAACATAGTGAGACCCTGTCTCTACAAAAATAAAGAAAAACAAATAGCCAGGCATGGTAGCACACACCTGTATTCCTAGCTACTCAGGAAACTGAGGCAGGAGGATCCCTTGAGCCCAGGAGTGTGAGGCTGCAGTGAGCTATGATCACAGTATTATACTATAGCCTGGATGACTAAGACCCTACCTCTAATAAAAAAAGAAAGAAAAAGAAGAAAGAAAGGAAAGAAGGAAGGAAGGAAGGAAGGAAGGAAGGAAGGAAGGAAGGAAGGAAGGAAGGAAGGAAGGAAGGAAGGAAGGAAGGGAGGGAGGAAGGAAGGAAGGAGAGAAAGAAGAAAGAAAGAAAGAAGAAAGAAAGAGAAGAAAGAGAAAGAAAGAAAGAGAGAGAGTGAGAGAAAGAAAGAAAGAAAGAAAGAAAGAAAGAAAGAGAAAGAGAGGGAGGGAGGGAGGAAGGAAGGAAGGAAGGAAGGAGAGAAAGAAGAAAGAAAGAGAGAGAGAAAGAAAGAAAAAGAAAAAGAAAGAAAGAGAGAGAGGGAGGGAGGGAGGGAGGGAGGGAGGAAGGAAGGAAGGAAGGAAGGAAGGAAGGAAGGAAGGAAGGAAGGAAGGAAGGAAGGAAGGAAGGAAGGAGAAAGAAAGAGAACAGGTCCTTCAGACTTGCATGAATGCTCCTCCTCTAGGGTCAGAGCCACAGTGCCCAGCTGCAGCCCAACTCCAGGAGCGCTGTACTAATACAGTCACATGACTGCAGGATACAACCAATGTCATATGCAGCTGGTCCAGCTGTGTGCAGAGACCTTACCTGTACAGGCCTCTACACAGTCTGTATTGCCCCAGCTTGGGATCCAGGGTTGCAGTTCTTTTGATTGACATCCACATGCTCAGCCAGTTCCATACGCATAGCTAGAAGACCATCCAGCCACAGCTCTCCTCCCTACCTTGACCCTAGCCCTTGCCCCACTCCCTGTACCCCCACACACCAGCCTCTAGTCCCCGCTGGTGAGCCCGGGTCACCAGCCCAGGCCTCCTACCTCCCTGGTGTGTTCACCTTTGGGCTTCTTGGCGTCCTCCGGCCAGGGAACCTCAGTCAGGATAGTCCAGTGTGCCAGAGAGGTCCTAATGCCTCAGAACATCAACAGGGGTACCCTACCAGCCACATCACCTCCACCCTCCTCTATTCTTCACTCACTCAACTTCCATCTTCCTCCCTCCCATCCCAGGAAGCCTAATGATATGGGCTGAATAGCGTCCCTGTAAAATTCACATGCTTAAGTCCTAACCCCAGTGCCTCAGAGTGTGACCCTGCTTGGAGATATGACCTTCAAGAAGGTAATTCAGGTAAAATTAGGTCATATGGGTAGGCCCTAATCCAATAGGACTGGTTCCCTTATAAGAAAAGGAGATTAGGACATAGACACGCAGAGAGGCAAGATCGTGTGAAGACACAGGGAGATGAGGATGGCCTCTGCAAGCCAAGGAAAAAGACCTCAGAGGAAACCAACCCTGCTGGCACCCTGATGTTGACCTTGTAGCCTCCATAACTGTGAAAAAAATAATTTCTATGGTTTTAGCCACACAGTCTGTGGTACTTTGGTATGACATCCTGGCAAACTAATACAAAGCCCCTTGCAAACTTCCCCACCATCCCTCCTTCCAGCTCTGCCTCCCAGGGGATATTAGGAAGAGTCAGCTTTGTTCAGGCACAACAGGTGTCCTCCCTTCCCTGAGGGCAGTGGTGGCCTTCTCATCTTACATTTTAATGACAAAAAGGAGCCATTCTCATTTCCAAGGTAACTTCCTGCATCCCCCGGCCAGAGAAGACACTGTTGGCTTCTTCTACTACAACGTTTCACCGTAATTGAACCCCCCCAGCTACCCGCACTGCAACCCCACTGACTCCCAAATTCAGCTCTGTGAGCTTTTATTCTTGCCTTGCACTGTAAGCAAACGTTGGTCCTCCCAATGCTATGGCATGGTAATGACACCACTTAATTCTCTATTTCACTTTCTAGAATTGGTGAGGGAATATACAGAATGTTATTTTTCAAAAAATTTTAGCTGCCTGGAAGGAAGTCACTGCTCTCATACATAGAAAAGTAACAAGAATATTATCTCCCTCACGTGCAGAGCTACCTTGAGTGCCTAAGGGACTTCCCCAGAGAGATCCAAAGCAACACTGGGTCCCTGAGATGGGAGTCACTGCTAATTTGATTCCCTGGGTCACATAGAAATGGAAGGAGGTGGCATAGGGAGGGGGAGGCTGGTATTTTCTCTCTGCTCACAGGACTGCTGTACACTTTACATTTCCCAAAGGCCATAATTATTTCCCGGAGAAGAAATTCAAATGACCCAGAAGTTAATTCAGTGAGATTGGCCCAGAAAGTATTTACCTAAAAGGCAGTTTTGTCGAAAAGAACGTCACAACATAGTCAGGGCTTGCTCTCATTGCCTGAAAAATGCAGGGGCCAGATCCAAGGCTGAAGCCTAATAATTAGAGAGGACAGGAGGTTCTGGAGTTTGGAAGGCAGAGACAGGAAGGGAGAGTCAGAGAGAGGGAGGCAGAGTGTGAAGGCAGGAGGGAAGGAGAATGAATGAGAGAAACAGAGAGAGATTGTCTTGCCAGCCACTCAACACAATGACCAGCTCAGGGGCTGTCCATGATGCTCCTGGATCCTAGAAGTTCCCTCTGCAAGGAAAAAAGTAGGAAAGCAGAGAAGCTTATCTTTGGTTGCCTCCATCTCCCTTTTCATGCTCATCACTGACCAGCTAGAACCATGCTTCTCTTCCTCCAAGGCCCCAGGTTCTCCTCCCACCATGACTGAGCAGCAGCTTCACATTATCCCCTACTGTTATCCCTCGTCCAAACACTAATTCCCTTAGTATAATACAAAGAGCTCAGCTTTGAGTCAGGAGGGCACTTGCTGGTGGAATTAATTCACACAGATACTGTGTGTCCAGCACCAGGCTCAGGATTAGACATGAACTGATTACATTGCCATTGAACAAATAAGAAAATGGAGTGGCAGGTGCTCTACAGAAGTGTGAAGATCTCAGCATAAGGCATTCCACTGGACATAATAAAAGCAAATACTCATTAAGCAGTTACTACGTGCAAGGAACTGTGCTAAGGCCTTTGCTGGAAATTATTTCATTAAATTCATGTTTAAAAAAAACAGTAAGTATAATTATTATCTCCATGCTATAGATAAGAAAATTAGGAAAAAAGCCAGGACTTGAACCCAGGTTTTAATCACCTGTCATTAATCACCACATTACTAGGCTTCTTTGTGCAGGAAAATGTTGCAACAGATTGTCAAGGTTCTTTTCTCCACCCTCTAATCCCTGTCCAAGGAACAACCCGAGGCAGCTACCAACCAATTGACCTTCAACCCCTGAACTCATGATAGGTCTTTAAGACAGCCAGAGTTGAGTTACGTGGGGTTAGAAAGGGTGTGCTTATGGAGAGTGACTCTGTTGTTTGTGTAGCTATGGCATGGTTTGCACTATTGGGGAAGGGGCTTTATCTGCTTCATAACCATGACCTCTACCCACCCTGCTCTCTTCCCTGATTGGATGAGGTCGAAAGAAGCTACTGAGAAGTTCTCGTGTCTTCGGGCTCTGGCAGCCTGCAGGAGACCTGCGTTCTTCCCGGCTCCCCAAATGCAGGGTTGGCCCCCACCTGGGGAGGACTGCAATGTTTCAGCAAAGCCTGCTTGGGAGGTAAGTCTGTCTAATCAGAAGTTTGGTATTTTGATATCCACAGTTGCCACATAGCTAACCTTCATTCTCCACCATCAGCTTTGCTGGTGAGGATGCTGATTTTCCATTGTCAATCTAGAGGCTTTCTAGTTCTGCCTCAATGATTCAGAATCCAGGCGGAGAAGAGACATGCTATACACTGGACTCTCTCAAATTCCAACAACAGAAGTTGTTTCATACAGAGCAAGAATGGTGAATGGGCTGAGGAGAACTAAGGGAGCCCTAAAAGAGTTAGACTAGTTCTAGGTGCAAATGTCAGTACATAGTCCAGCCAATGAGAGTTCAGTGACTCAAGATTAAAAAAAAAAAAAAAAAAAAAAAAGCAGGCAAGGCAGTGGCTTACACCTATAATCCCAGTGTTGGGAGGCTGAGGCAGGAGGATTGCTTGAGCCCAAGAGTTAGAGACCTCCCTGAGCAATATAGCAAGACTCCATCTCAACAACAAAACTAGCCAGATATGGTGGCACACACCTGTAGTCCCAGCCATTCAGAAGTCTGAGACAGAAGGATAGCGTGAGCCCAGAAGTTCAAGGCTATAGTGAGCTATGATCACACCACTGCACTTCAGCCTGGGGACAGAGTGAGACCATGTCACCAAATAAACAATAAAAATAAATTAAAAAGCTCATTCTACTGTGCTATTACTTGAGGCACATATTTCTATGCATGCAAACGTATATATAATTGTTTATCCAAATAGGTACCTATGTCAGGTGGGTAGGCATATAGAAATTGTGAATTTAGTTTCATTTCTTTTCATTTCTTAGGATTTAGAGTCTATTTATGTGATATTTGGAGGATCCTGCTTCCATGGACTGACATTCTTGCAAGTCCAAGCACAGAGCTCACTCTGCCAGCATCTTCTCCAGTTCTACCCCTCCTATGAGAACCCTAAGAGTTAGGGACCACACGGGACAGAAGATCAACCCTCTTTGTGATCCTGGGTATGCCACTCATCACATTCAGCCTGTTTCCTCCTCTGGAAAAGAAAAACAGCAGGACGTCCCTTGCAAGGTATTTTTGAGGACTGATTGATAAGTGCAAACAATTTCTGAATGTTTAGAGTCTTAGTTTGAAGGAATAATACTTAAGTGGAGCTAAAGATAGAGAGAAAAAGACCAATGAGAGAAAAGAGGCTAGAGACCCTGTGGGGATTTAGTGGATTTAGTGCTGCTTGGAGGAAAGTCCCTGGGCAAAACAAGATTAACTTCTACAATCTTCTCCAGATTCTGAGAATGCACCAGATCATGGAGCCTAAGACCAATGTCTTGGTATTTGGCCTACACCTTGCCACACAATCATGCATTAAAAGCATAGCTCAAGGGTCAACCGGACCCCATGGTTTCCTGTGTGTCAGTCTGGCATTCCCAGTCAGAACATAAGCTCCTTGTCTCACACAGGGCGTCTCTTGTGTGCCCCGCAGCCCTGGGTACAGAACAGACACTCAGTAAATATTTGCAGATTGTCTGCTGGGAACGAGGCCTGACTTCTTCCAGCTGCATCACAGACCTTCTGCCACCTCTGGGACCCATGGCTGCCTTTCAGACCTCAGTGATACAGACGAAATGTGATTTCTACCAACTGTGGATAAAATAACCGTTTCCTTATACTCCAAGGGGAGAAAAAGCCAAGGTAGAGTCCCGGAAGGCCGTGGCGTCCACTGCAACAGGGCCCATGTGAATATCACAGACCTTCCACTTCTGTGACATAGGGAAAGGTCAGGTGAAAGCTGACTTTTCTGGCTGGCTGGGGCATTATCAGGGCAGTGCAGCAGGGCCCATAGGAGAAAAAAATGGATGGGAGGACAGGAAGTCACCAAAGAGCCCTGTGTTCTTCGTGGTGTGGTGCTCTGACCACGCCCAGCCGCCCAGCAGCTCCAGCGAGGAAACAACTTCCTTTTGTGGTCTGACCCTGGCTGGCCGCCAGGGCTTCAACAAGAGCCTTGTGATGTGCACTTTTGAAATGTGTTGGTGGTGCGGAATGGCATGTCTAACTCGTGTTTAATGTCCTTCAGCGTTTACGTCTCTTTCCCACGCCCACTGACGCAGACTGGCTGCATGTGGGGAGCCGGGGTGGCCAGCCAACCCAGTGCCTGACCGTGTGGCCGGGCACTTGGGACATGCTTCCTTTTCCCCTAAACCTGGCCTTTGTCAGGCCAAGGGTACGGCTCCCTGAGAGGACAAAGAGAAGGAAAAAGGAAGCCTAACTGATACTCGCTGCCAGACAGGCATTATGTTGTATTTAATCTTCACGACAATTTTGTGGGGTGTTATGGCCTTCCTTTTACAGGTGGGGAAACTGAGGTTCAGAGAGGTTAAATCTTTTTCTCAGGGTAAACACAATTAGAGCATGGGGAGTAGGGACTCCACCCTAGCCTATCTCCTAGAAATGATCAGACTCTTTCCAGACACCACAACTCCTCTCTTAAGACCCCAGGGTCACTCTCCTTGGGGTCAGAGGCAGCCGCACTCCATGTTTCTATTGCCTGCATCCATATCACAGATCAGAGTTTGAGAAGGGCCAGAATCAGCCAGGTCGGCTCTCTCCATGCCCATACTTTGCTTTAAAGGCTTTTCACCTGATTTGGGTTGTTCATTCTCAAAGTATGTCCGTCAAAGTGCAAAAGTTACTGTGCTTATTCTTTTTCCCACTGTTTTCTTGTTTTTCTGTTGTTTGTTACCTAAGGTAGCTCCTGCCGATCTCTGTGTGTATTAGGCAATTCGTGCATTGCTATAAAGAAATGCCTGAGACTGGCTAATTTATAAAGAAAAGAGCTTTAATAGACTCACAGTTCTGCAGGCTGTCCAGGAAAGCATGGCAGCGTCTGCTTCTGAGAAGGCTTTTACTCATGGCAGAAGGCAAAGCAAGAGCAGGCACATCACATGGTGAGAGCAGGAGCAAGAGAGAGAGTGGTGGGGGAGAAGTCCCACATACTTTTAAACAACCAGATCTCACAAGAGCTCACCCACTATTGTAAAGACTACACCAAGCCGTGAGAGATCCACCCCCGTGACCCAAACACCTCCCGCCAGTCCCACCTCCAGCACTGGGGATTACAACTCAACATGAGATTTGGGTGGGGACAAATATCCAAACTACATCACTGTGGAAACACCAGCAAGTTGTCTGAGTGGTCTCTAGGAAACCCAGACCCCAACCAATGGATGATAAATATCCCCTCATTTGTGAAGTGCTAACATCGTGGTGACACAGCCCTTCACATCCCCTCCACTCACATGGTCTGGGAGGAGCTGCTCCAACCACATAGCTCCTGTCTTGGGCTAGTACCCTCAGGAGATTAGAGTTTGAGGGCACGTTGTTTATTCGGGAGGTAATCCCAGGAAATTCCAATCAGACAGTAAGGAAAGTGAGACGGGGAAGGAAAGGACAGTACAGGGGGTGCTCCTGATCAGGACACCTCTGTGCACAACTGGGCTGAGTCCCATGGCGGCTCTCTGGGAAACTGGACAGGACATGCCCCAGAGTTGTGCCATCCAAGGGACAAGAAAGCTGGGGCATTTGTACACCAGTCATTGGTTTTGGGCTGCTCCCAGGTCAAAGTCCCTAGGCAGAGAGAGACATGTGGCTGCACACTTGTGGTGGCTCGTACCTATAATCATAACAATTTTGGAGGCCAAAGCAGGAGGATCACTTGAGGCCAGGAGATCGAGACCAACCTGGGCAGCATAATGAGACCTCATCACTATAAAAATAATTAAAAAGGAAAAACTTAGCATGGCATGGTGGCCTACTCCTGTAGTCCTAGCTACTTGGAAGGCTGAGATGGGAGGATGGATCGGGCCCAGGAGTACAAGGTTACAGTGAGTTATGATCACACCACTGCTCTCCAGTCTGAGTGAGACCCTGTCTCTTAAAAAAGAGATTGCATGCTTGAGGTCAGCAGGTATACGGAAATAAAAGGTGCCATGGGAGACGGGCAGCTGCCAAGAGCACAGCAGGAGCCTCCGTGGTGGTGCCATACAGGCTACCAGGAATGCAAGACAAAGTTCTTGCCCTCTTCTCCTCCTCCTCCTTGTTGGTTTAAATGTGGAAGATGCTACATCGAGGGCTGTAGGCTGCCTTGTCTGCCTGCATGCACACTTTCTCAGGGATCTCAAACCAGGGAAGAAGCCATTAGGGGACCCTATCCAGACTGGGGGAGTCTGAGGAGATAAAGATGGGGCGCTTGGACTTGTAATCACTCAAAGGCAAACCTTCCAGAGAGCAGAAGAGGACTGACCTAGAGATCCCTTGATGCACCTAGCACATCCACTAAGTGACCATTTGTCAAGCTGAAAGACTGCAGTGAAAGCCTGCAACAATTGTAAGATTTCTAAACTTTTCCCAGGAGTTGTCCGCTAGAAGCAAAGATGACCGCAAAACAAAATCAAGCATGGCTCCTCTTATAAACACAGGGTGGGGTTGGGGCACAGGAAGAAGGAATTATTTGCAGCCTGTGGGAGGGGTGAAAGGGTGCTGTGCCCAATTCCTTTATTATCCAGCAAGGAAACTACTGCCTCCTTTTCCTCCCATCAGCGATCCTCCTCCTTCCTTCTGTTTCTGTTTGTCTGGATTCCCTCTGCTTATCCCTGTGGGCTTCTTATCCCCATCTGGTCTCTCTCTCCTCCTCCCCACTCCCCAACCTCCTCTTTTTGTGTCTCCCGGGGCCACTGGGTCCCAAAGGTGCCACATCATTATCTCCTGTCTCACTGCTCTCTCTTCATTCTCTCTCCACCTCTCCCCCGCCTTTCCCGGAGCTCCCAAAGGCTCCTTCCTCATCCCTTTTTAGAGACTTGTGTGTGCCTCCGTGAAGGGTTTGGAGTTCCAGCAATAAGAGATGCATAAATAATTAGTGGGAGGGAATCAAGCATATGTGTCCCAGTGGCATGTTGCCTGTGTAGGTTGCAAATGGAGGCCTGGCAGCCTCATCCAGTGCCAAGAACTGCTCTGAGCATCAGTCACCAGCAGCCTTCCATTCAACTGCCTCCTTTTAGCCATGATCAACATTTCAAAAGGGAACGCACAAGGCTTACAGTAGGTTCCTATAATTCACCCAAGGGTTGAGCCTGCCGCTGGGAGACAAGCTGCATTCTTCTCTCTGAGTGAGCTATTTTTAAGAATGCTCCCCCCTCGTTTCCAGTTCCCATTTCAGCCCAAGCACTGAATTAGATTCTTTCTTCATTTTATAGGCTCCCCCTCTCTGTTATTATATAAAACCATTTCAGCCCTTAAGGAGTTGGCATCTGACATCCAGAGCTTCTGAATCCCCAGAACAGAGAAGAGAAGGAATAAACAGAAGGGAGGGAAAGAAATGTTCTGTTTCCGCTTCAGCAGCATGAATTGTCAGAGAGTTAAATAGCAACAAAGTATTTGGTGTTAATCTTTAATATTCCCAGGAACTTGTCACCTCCTCCTTCAATCCCAGAGCTGCCATTCTCCAAGTGATTCTGGTGCCTCTCACAAGCTATCACACCTTCTATTATGCTCTTTAAAAAGTACCCACCAGAGGGGAGTTCTTAGTGATTGGACTGAAAAAAAAAATGTGAAGCTGCTCCTTGTTATTTACAAGGAAATGACTGTAAAGGCGTGAGCCATGGATTCCTTCTCCATCAGTCTTGCCTTTGTTAAGCAGACCCTGCCTGAGCTCAACTTCTGATGTGATCTTTCCCTTCCTCAGGCTCCAGAGTCAAGGGTGGTATTTGACAAATATCAAGGGAAGAAGGCAGCCTGAGAAAGTGGAAATGGAGAGGGGTTGGGTGGCAGCCACCATAGCTGACTCTGCCTCCATTGACAGCAGCTCATTTCCCCTTAGGTGAGGTAAGCCAGTGGCTTACCTTGTCATGCAAATGGCAAGATGCTTCCTTAATGTACACCGTGCATATGTCATCTTAATGTGGATTCCCCCATAGGCAGATCCTGAAGCCAGCATTTCAGTGGGGGTAGTTTATTTGAGGAGATCCTAGGACCACCTGTAGAGGAATCAGAAGTGAGACAGGAGGGAAGGAGCCAATAAGGGTGTGTTGTCAAGCAATGCTGTGGGCAACTGGAACTTAATCCCTCTGGCGAACTCTGGGAGTCAGTACAGAACACACCTCAGAGTTATTACACAAGAAGGGTGAAAGAGCTGGAATTTTGTCTACCAACTCCTGCTAACCCTTGGTGGAGGACTACCAACTCCTGCTAACCCTTGGTGGAGGACTACTGGGAGGAGGGCGTGAACTCTCTGGCTGTTTGGGCTTGTGCACACTGTCTGTGGAGAATGCTTCCAGCAAACAGATGCAAGCACTGGCTGTTGAAAGTACATTGCGATGGTAAGCTAGAGGGGATATGAACATGGCACACACAGCAAACATCAATGATCTATATCATCTGTGTTTGGGGGTTATAGCTTCAAAATAATGGGCAGGAATCTAAATTTGGCATATAAACACTGTCCTCACTACACCAAACCTCTTATGCCTGAGTATCTCCTGCGTTTCCAGGTACCAAGCCACATAAGGTCTAGAAGTCTTTGCCACAACACCATAGCGGTCAGGGACTTTACAGAGGAAGGGTTTCTCCTGTTTGTAGAAAGAGGTTCCTGGATCAAAGTTCTTATCCTCACCACAGATTGCAGGACTTCATGAGGCTGAGCATTCCTTTCTCCCTTCTTCTGGAAGCTGTGGGCTTAGAGTGTGCCTAAGCAAAGCAAGGCAGGAAAGAGGAAGAAGATGAGTTACTCTGTCCCTGCCTGTTCACCTCCGCCATCAGCCTCTTCCCAAAAGATGGATCTTCTGTAGAAACTGTGATTATTATATAATGTGTCTACTGACACTCTCTCCCTCCTGGCTCCATGAGGACCAGGACTGGGTCTTTTCCAGAACTGGACCGTCAGGTGGTAGATACTCAGTAAGCTCTTCTTAAATCAATGAGTGTCATCATTGCCCAACTTAGAACCTCCTTTGGCTCCCCATCACCTATAGGATCAAGTACAAACATCTTGATATGACATTCAAGGCTTTTTCCAATTTTCTACCCATTATCTCCCACCCAAGTCTCATGCCTTGTCGTTCCTCTACGTGGAGCTAGTGACCATTTGTCCAAAATGTCACCTTTTTCCATTCCTTTAAGCATTGCATGTGCTATTAGGTTGATGCAAAAGTAGTTGCAGTTTTTGCCATTACTCTCAAACATAAGAACAGCAATTACTTTTGCACCAACCTAATCTTTCCTCTGCCCGGAATACTCTTCTCCCTTTCTTTTGTCTGAAAGGCTATGTACTCTTGAAAATCCACCTCAATTGGCCCCTCCTCTGTGAAGTTACTGCCCCCGCACCAAATCCTCCAAGAGGCTTAAGATGATCAACAGGCAGACCTAGCGTGTGTTTGGGGCACTAGCAAACACAGACAACCAGCAACACTTTTTTAAAACTTTTGATATTAAGGCAACTAAGCAGCCAATATGGAGAATACTGATAACTAGTTTGGCCTTCCTTGTACATTTTACAATTTAGAGTATTTTTGTTTCATTTTAACTTACCAAGCTTAGAGAAAAAAGCATCATAAACCTTTGGGAGCTTAGAGCCTCTAGATTTTATTATTGCTCTACTTCCAGGGACTAGAATCATTTATTAATTCATTCATTCACTCGTTCAGCACATTACACCAGGCATCATGCAAGACCCAGGGCCTGGGAGATGCAGACATGCATATGCCCCAGGCCCTGCCCTTGAGGCCACACATTCTGGAGGAAGTGACCAGCACATTATAGATCATTAAGACACTGTGTGGTTTCTGACCATTTGAGAGGCTTGCTCTAGCAAAATAAATAATGATAGTAATGGATTATAGCCAAGTGTCCACCCTGATACAAATAAATAATTTAATAAATCAATAAATAACAGAAAAGGAATAGCTCTTCCTTACAGAACTCTAATTAATAGGTGTATGAGGAATAATAGAAATAGAAAATCAGCATTTGAGCTGGGCGCAGTGGCTCATTCCCGTAATCCCAGCACTTTGGGAGGCTGAAGTGGGAGGATCACTTAAACCCAGGAGTTTGAGACTAGCCAGTCAACATGGTGAGACCCTCATCTCTACAGAAAAAAAAATTTTTTAATTAGTCAGGTATGGTGGCACACACCTGTGGTCCCAGCTACTGAGTAGGCTGAGGTGGGAGGATCGCCTTAGCCCAGGCAGTCAAGGCTGCAGTGAGCTATGACTGTACCGTTGCACTCCAGCCTGGGCAACAGAACAAAACTCTGTTTCCAAAACAAAAAAGAAAGAAAGAAAATCACCATTTGGCAATCACTACACTAAGCGTTGTAGGCAATAATGTGAAGCTAATGCTAAATTTAGTGGACAAACGCATGCTGAGAACAGGATATTTACATAATCTTAAATTATCTCCCCACAAGGCAGCTATGAATTACAAAGGGAATAATAGTAACTTTATAGTGAGGAGACCTGACAGACACCACCAAGCCATCAAAGTTAGGATCACTGGCGATAAAACATGCTGACATTATACCTTTCAAACCCGTATTAAGAGACATTCTACAAAATGGCAGGCTAATTTTTTTTTTTTTTTTTTTTTTTTTTTTGAGATGGGGTCTCACTCTGTCGCCCAGGCTGGAGTGCAGTGGTGCAATCTCGGCTCACTGCCACCTCTGCCTCCCAGATTCAAGTGATTCCTGTGTCTCAGCCTTGTGAGTAACTGAGACTATAGGCCCGTACCACCACATCTGGCTAATTTTTGTATTTTTAGTAGAGATGAGGTTTCACCATGTTGGCCAGTCTGGTCTTGAACTCTGGCCTCCCAAAGTGCTGGGATCACAGGCGTGAGCCACTGCACCCAGTCTGGCTAACATTTTTCAAAGGCACCATGGACAAAAGGCAAGGAAAGACTGAGGAACTTTCCCAGATTAAAGGAGACTCAGGAGACACAACAACTAAATGTAATGAGGGATCCTGAATTGAGTCCTGGACGACCAGAAAAAAAGAACATTAGTGGGACAATTGGCAAAATATGAATAAAGTCTGTAGATTGGCTAATAGGGTGTTACAATGTTAACCAATGTTAATTTATTGTGTTACAATGTTACAATGTTAACCAATGTTCATTTATTGTGTTAATTTATGTTAACCAATGTTAATTTATTGTTACAATGTTACAGTGTTAACCAATGTTAACCAATGTTAATTTATTGTATTACAATGTTACAGTGTTAACCAATGTTAACCAATGTTAATTTATTGGTTAATTTATTGGTTAACCAATGTTTATTGGTTTTTATCATTGTACCATGGTTATACAAGATGTTAACATTAAGGGAAGTTGAGTGAATAGTACACAAGAATTCTGTGTATGGTTTCAGCAACTTTTTTGGAAATCTGAAATTATTTCAAAATAATAAGTCAAAAATATTGGCAGGGGGGAATGCCTGCACTGTTTCCTCACCTTAATTATCAAAGCATCTGGGGGACTGTTTTGGAATGTTTGTTTCATTTCTTTCTGTTCCTTCCAGGCTGTAAGCCTCTCCATGGACAGCCTAGTTCACTTTGGGATCCCTGTGGTGCTGATGTATAGGAATTTTCATATAATTTGCTCCCCCAACACCCACCCCTTGCATTATGAGGACCATCACTTGGAAGTGAAAAGGGAGCCTATGGAGAAAATTCTGGACTTAGAGAATAGTGCTGCTTGAATATCACCACACCTTTTATAAAAAGAAAGGGCAGTACAGAGATAGCATGATAGACAGATTATTTGCAAAACTGGGCACAATTCCCCCACCTTCTCCTAATCCATGTCCCTTTGCAATGTACCTTTCCAGATCCCTTTATCCCTTCCCCTGGAATCTGTGTTGGACTTGTACACACGTTGACCAACAGGCAGAAGAAGTGATACTGAACCAGTTTTGAGCCTGCTCATTCTCTTTGAACCCTATCCACCCACCTAGTGCAAAAACCTGGGCTAGCTGCTAGAAGATAAGAGGTCACATGATGCAAAGACAAGCCAACAGCCAGCCAACCATGTGAAAGAAACGATATTTGATGAATGAGCTTGCTAACTGACCACAGGCTCGTGAGTGAGTCCAAACAAGACCAGAAGAACCACTTGGCTGAGCCCAGCCCAAACTGCTGACTCACAACATCACACGCTAAATAATTGGTTGTTGTTTTAAACCACAAAGTCTTGGCATTGTCTGTTACACAGCAATGGATGACTGACATAGGTAGCAAGACTCTTGTAGCTCTATATCCTATATCTCCTGTAGTTCTAAGCTCAGAAACTAATGCTAATTACCCTCTTTTTGCCTCAAATAGACAAATACAAAGACATAGATCCTTGTTTTAAAAAAAGGAAAGCTACAACCAAAATAATCCCAGAGCAGTCTCTCCTCCTAAAAGAGAGAATTTGGACCACTCCTCCCCAAAAGAAAGGAAACCCATGCAAAGGAGTCACACTTGATAAGGAAACAAAACACAGGCAAGGCCAGCTGGGCAACTCCTCAGTAAAAAGATATTTAATATCAGGGGTCTCCTGGGCTAATGGAGGCAGAATGGAAGACTAGTGGGAGAAAGTGACTGAATAATTTCCCTGCACAAATCTTGTCCACACCTTCTCCCTGAGGGATAGCCAGCAGTCTCCTGAGGCTTGAGTTGCAGGGCAGAAGCTGCACTAGGCTGCAGAAAGCCCAGAGGAATCAAACAGGCTGGGCTGAGGTCAGCACACAAAAGTACATCCCAAAAGACTGCCAGAGAGAGAAAGACAGGAGGGGGATGTGTGTGACCACAGTACTAGAAGGGTGAGACAGGAGGGTATATGAGGGCTACAGGGGACACCAGCCATAGGATCCCTTGTGCTTGAGCTAGAGGCCTCCCAGAGGCTAGTAACAAGATGGGCAAAACTCCCAGGAGATGAGATTACTAGCTAACATTCCAGGTAAGCCCCCAGCAAGAGTTGCTTATTTGATTCTTGAGGGCTTCACAGTCCATTCCCATGTGCTTAGGGCCCTCATGGCAGAGCTCAAGGACAAGGCTGAAGGAACTAGGTGAGCACACTACAGAGAAGGATTTATATCTCTGAATGGTGTTGGGTGTCTGTTGTCATAGAATTGGTGGCTATTGCATGCTTTATCTGTTTCCACAAAAGACAGGCTCAGTCACTGCTTCAAGGTACATGCCCAACACCTGCTTGGATGCTATGAGAGACAAGCTCAGTATTTATTCTGTTCTGTCTCCTTGGTCAGGATTCAGCACTGGTCACTGACTGGAATATCCTGTCTTTACTTGCCTGGGGACATAGGTACACTCCGTAAGGTGACAGCTTGTTGTATTCTCACAAAATACCTTCTTGCCCTGGTCACAAAGGAAATGGCCTCTTGTGCCCCTTCCCCAGCTCTGACCCCTCAGCATGAGGACCCTGCTTTTTCCAGGAATTGGCTATCATCTGGCCACTGAGCTGAGAAACACACAACACAGCTACACAGATCACAAGAAAACAATACTCATCAAATATCAGACTGTTCCAATATTTGAACTAAGGAGTCACTTATGGTATGTTCTGCACTGGGAGGAAGAAGCAGGAACAAAGGGAATGAGTTAGGAACAAAATAGTCCAAAGAAATATGGTAGTTGAGATTTCTTATTAGGTGGGCAGTCAACAGACCACACAGGGAGAGGCGCTCATTGACACAGGTCATCTCAGCAGACAGGAATCACCCAACCACATCCCTCACCTGGGACTCCCTCCTGCCCCCTCTCAGCCCTCTTCGGTGCCATCAGCCAAGCTCCCCAGAACGCTGCATGCTACACTTGGCTGGAAGCTAAACTTGGGTCTATTCCAGCTCTGTTTAGCTCTTTCTCTGTATTTCCCCCTCAAGATGTAAGACAGCTATTAAAATAAACAGCAGGGCTCTCAGCCATACATGCTGTTTGTTAATTCTTATGATTAACCCTGAAGGGGCCAATAAAGAATAACCTCATACTTAATTATTTACTGATGGTCTCTGCTCCCAAGCCTGAGCTGTCCTGCTCCTTGAGGCCACTGTGAAGGGTTTAATGTGAGCTGGAAAGTCAAGAGCCACAGTCCCTGGGAGCTCCATCTGCCTTCAGGGGCTTGCCAATGGACAGGTGGGCATAGGGGTGCCATGGTTGATACCTGACAGAAGGTGAAGATTTTCTGGGGTGAATCAAATGTGTGCCAAGCATCATCATCACTTGGAATAAGGCCCTTCTGTATATGGTCCAGGCTTCATATGTCCACGGAACAAGCTGTCACCTGCACCTCCCCACATGAGGTCATGTCCTGGCTTTGATCAGAAATACCCATGCAGTACGCCCAAACCTGAAACTCGCTTGCTTCTACAGGGATGGAGCAGGCTTTTTCCATGGAGCTAGAGCTTCTTCAAAGCCACTATTTATAATGCAAATCCCCCCAGAGAAGCTTAGAGGCATCACCTAGTAATTTGGTCAGACATGGGTCCCCAAAAAGGAGACCTTGAGATAAGGATTCAAATGCAAGTCATTTATATTGGAATAAAGAAGAGTGAGGAAGTTACACAAGAAAGGGGGGTATTTTTATACCAACTCCCACAGTCTTTGGTTGAGGGTGAGCAGGGGAACGGGGGAAGAAAGGAGAAGTGTTAATTCCCTGGCATATCCAGCCTCTCACTTGGATAGCTCAAATGGGCTTCAGTGGTCAGAGGAAGCCTTTGGGAAAAGCAGTGCAGGCTGTGGCAGCTGGAAATCAGGCTAGCATGCTCTGGAGTGGTGAGGGCCAGGGGTACTATGGAAAAAGATTAAGTAACAAATAGACCTCCTAGGAATTAAAAACCTGATAGCCAAAATTTTAAATTCAGTAAAAGGGTTGGAAGAAATGAAAACAAAAAGGCCAAGAAATAGATAATAGAAGAGTAAGGATTTAAAAAAAAATTAAGTAGTTTGTGGTGCCATATAAACTTTTTTTTGCCGTGACTCATAGCAATAAATGCATCTCCTATTGCATTGCAACCCACTACACATAAATACTCACACACAATTCTGACACTTGTTATATGATATGCTGTGTTAGTCAGTTTTCACTAGAAAAACAGAACCAATAGGATATATGTAGATACGTGAGGGGATTTATTGTCAGAAATGGCTCACCCAACTATGGAGGCTGAGAAGTTCCATTATATCCCATGTACAAGTTGGAAAACCTAGAAAGCTGATGGTATAATTCAGTCCAAGTCCAAAGACCTGAGAACAGAGGGAGCTAATGGTGTAACTTCCAGTCCAAAGCCAAAGATCTGACAACTAGAGGGGTAGCTGGGAGTGGGGGAAGAACACTGGTGTAAGTCCTGGAGTCCAAGGCCTGAGAAGCAGGAGCTCTGATGTCTGAGGGAAGGAAAAGATGGATGTGCCAGCTTAAGAAGAGTGAGAATTTTCCCTTCATTCACCTTTTTGTTCTGTCAGGGCCCTCAATAGATTGGATGATGCTTGTCCATATTGGTGAGGACAGACTGAGTCAAAGGTTAATCTCTTCCAGAAACACCCTCACAGACATACCCAAAAATAACATTTTACTATCTGGACATCCTTCAGCTCACTCAGGTTGACACACAAAATGAACCATCACAAATGCAGAAAATAAAATTTTCTATTTTATTCTATTTCATTTTTTAAAAGTGCTCATTACAACCGACTAAACTGATGTTTTGATTTTCAAATGAGGCACAACCTGACATGTGAACTCTGGTCTAAAAGATGCAACATCTAACTATTTGGAGCTTCAGGAGGAAAAAAGAGAGGGAAAGAAATTAACAAAAAAAAAAATACAACAAAATTTCTAAAAATTAGAGGACTCATGTCTCCTACTGAAAGATTCCACTGTGGACCTCAGAGAATAAATTGGAAAAGATTCATATTAAGGCACTTTATCATCAAATATCAGGACATCAGTGATAAAGAGAGCCTTAAACATTTTCAGAAAGAGGCGGTGGCTCACGCCTGTAATCCCAGCACTTTGGGAGGCCAAGGCAGGTAGATCACCTGAAGTCAGGAGTTCGAGACCAGCCTGGTCAACATGGTGAAACCCTATTTCTACTAAAAGTACAAAAATTAGCTAGGCATGGTGGCAGGAACCTGTAATCCCAGCTACTCAGGAGGCTGAGGCAGGAGAATCACTTGAACCCAGGAGGCAGAGGTTGCAGTGAGCCGAGATCATGCCATTATACTCCAACCTGGGTGACAAAAGCGAGACTCCATCTCAAAAAAAAAAAAAAAAAAATCCAGGAAGAACAACAACAAAAAAGTCACATACAAAGAATACAAAGATGCAAAGAATTACATCAGACATATCAGCAGCAATTATGAATGCTAGAAAGCAATGGAGCTACACCTCAATTCTAAGGCAAAATTAATTTCAAACTGACATTCTAAATCTAGACAAACTCTCAATTGAGTATGAGGACAGATTAAAGAGAGTTCACAAACAATGACTCAAAAATTTTACCGCTTATGCATCCTTTTTCAGGAAGCTACTGGTGGATATGTTTTAGCAAATAAAAACATAAACTTAGAAACAGATGAGACAGTGATAAAAAATGTCAGGAAAATACATCTGTACCAGTCCTAGAAAGAAGCCAGAGCAGATGAGGATAGGAAGAAGCCAACATCAATCTGAAAGTCTCTGGGCAGGGAGCTGATTGATTATTTGATATAGTTGAGAGAAATATTAATTTAAAATGGACAAATATATAGAAGTACTGGGCATGAGTTGGGGATGGAGAAAATGCCTTGGAAACAGAAAACTTAGCAATGGAAAAAATGGAATACTTTTTCAAGATTAGGCCGTAATTATACTACACTACTTGATTCAGCAATAAGCAATATTTTTAGGCTTAGAAATATAAACACAGATTTGATTAACCAAAAGTTGTGATGTAACTATATTGAGATTGATGGGGAATCACAGCATCAGTGGTGTTAGGATGCTAATTTAAGAGAAGTTAATAAATTGCATACAAATTGACATATTAAGAAATAGCATAAAATAACAATAAATACACATATGAAAAAGAAAAGCCACAGAAAAGCAGAAAATATTTTTGCTGAATATACATCTTTCATTATGTAAAACTCTTATTAATCAATCTGTTTCTCCCCTCCTGCCCCACGCCTAGATAAACATTGAACAGATTCTTAAGACTACTCATCTAAAGGACTGACAAGACTCACTGATTATCACATTCTGCTTTGGCCAATAAAGGCTAGTTCTGCCCAAAAAGAGAGGGCTGGATTGTAAATAATGATTATAAAGAATTGCGGTTTATTATTGCAGGGAAACTAGACTTTTGTCCGTTCCCCAAATTGCTGTCCCTAACCACCTCATCCCTGGTGCTCCTTGGACTGCCCTCACCTCCTTAGATGTTCCATGGCAGTCCTGGACCCGGAGGGGTCTCGGGGAGCACCTCCACCATTGGGAGCATATCTCCAAAACCAGAGGGACACTGACGCTTTTGTCAAAACTGACTAAAGGAAAAAAATCTCCCTTAAAGTTATTTAAAAGACAAACATGATATTCTTATCCCTGGGAAAATACAAATAATTTTTACAGGCAGACAGCAGTCTCTGTCTGCGATTTTATTATGTGATAAGACAAGAGGCTTTCCTGAATGAAATGAGACAAACTCTGTGTAAGCAAAGAGGCCCTTAAATTTGTGTCTTTCTTTCCCCAGGTATTCAGGTTTCCAACAGGACACCAGGGTAACAAAGGAATGCTGAGTCAGGCAAGCCCCCAGGGGCATGATTCAGCCTCCCCCAGCTCTGACCTGATGAGCAGAGAAGCCCTGGGGTCCATTCCACAGGCTTCCACAAGTTTCCGGGCAGAGTTAAGAGCATATGTATTGCTCTGAAACGTTTCATTCCTCAGGGTGAGAGCCGGAGAAGTTGTACCACAGGGTGGGCACTCACAGCAGGAAAGGTTGATCAAAAGTAGCTTCGTAGCAACCTGAGTCAACAAAGGGCAATGTGCATTCAGAAAGGCATAAAGCTGAAATGAAATTCCCTCCGTCTCCCCAGTTTGGAAATATTACCTCTATCACCTGGTTTTTCCTTTCCTTTTGCTTGGCTGAACTTCAGAACTAAAGTAAAATATGCCTGTGCCTCATCCAATTATTACTCTTAATCATGCTGCTGCTACAACGTGTAATAATACTTCGTATGATTATATTGCTGTACAAATCCCTCTCATGCACATGAATTCACTGGACCCTTAAAACTACCGAGTGAAGTCGGCAGGGCATTTTACAGAAAAATGAGGCACAGAAAAATGAAAGCCTCTCCTGAGAACACCCAGCCAATAATGATTAAAGGAGAGGCCGTGTTATTTCTGCCCAGCCTTTTCCCACAAAGGGAATGAAGTTGATAATAGTAAATGTATATAACAAAACAGTGCAACACACGACAAAATAGGAAAAAGTAGAAATTACGATAGGACATATGGGTTGGGGGGAAAAATTTTTCAGTGGCTTCCTCTGGCCACTAAAGCCCATTCGAGTATATATGGGCTGGAGGAAAAAGTTCCCAAGAAAGTCCTGCACAATTGCTACAATTGAAGACATCCTGGAAGTCTAAGCAAAAATAGGAAACAAGGGCCAGGCACGGCGGCTCACACCTGTGATCCCAGCACTTTGGGAGGTCGAGGCAAGTGGATCAGTTGAGGCCAGGAGTTTTGAGACCAACCTGGCCAATATGGAGAAACCCTGTCTCTACTAAAAATACAAAAATTAGCCAGGCATGGTGGTGCACGCCTGTTGTCCCAACTACTCAGGAGGCTGAGGCACGAGAATCACTTGAACCCAGGAGGCAGGTGTTGCAGTGAGCCGAGATCACACCATTACATTCCAGCCTGGGCAACAGAGCAAGACTTTGTCTCAAAAAAAAAAAAAAAAAAGGAAACAAAATTAATAACATAGTTCTAGTTATAAATGGTGAGCCCAAGCCAAAATCCAGCATTATAGAAAAAAAACTACCATTGAAAAGACAGGTCCATTTCTCATCCCAAGAAGCATTCTATTTAAATCGGCCTCATTAGGAAACACCTGGGTCCACCAGCTACTAATTCACACTCAGAAATGCACAATCCTGTCACTGGTTTGACACAGGGTCTGGGAAAGATTTCAAGCCTCAAAAACAAGATTTCCTTGAGTCTCAAGAAAATAAGATGCATATTCCACATGGAGTAAGTGCTGCCTATTACCTCAACCTGCTAGACAATAAGTTCCAAAGTCTTAGAGAAGAGTCTAAACCTTATGTTCTCTGGATTACAGTGTCGATCAAGAATTCATCCTCAAACCCTGATTGTGTCACTTTGATATCTCAAAGACTCAGGCTCCCCAACTGCAGATACGAAATTATTTCTCCAACCAGTATTCCTAAAACAAGCCAAAAAGGAAACAGTTGTGCAGTTTTAGATGTGTCTGGAAGATCCTCACCGGATATAGTTGGTATATGCTGTTTATGTCTTTTCAGCATCCTTTCTTTTTCTTTATTAATAGAACTGTTTTCCTTTTGGTGTCCTGATGGCTCAAAATACCCCACCACCCCGTCTGCCCAAAACAACTGAGACCATTGAGATTCTTCTGGAAATTATAATTTTGAATGTGGAGACACAGAGCTGAGACAACTGATGGAAGGATCCCAAAGAAGATAGCTCACAAGGTTTTAACTAAGATTCTCATGGCTCCCCTGATTTCCAAAGCCTGGTTGGTCAACTTTTTTTTTATAATACTATCAATTATTCAATATCTTTCCAATAAATTCATTTTTTAACTAAATTAACAAATGTCAGTTTCTGTTGCTTACTGTCAAAGAATGCTAACAGATACCTACAGAAAGGGGGTAGATGAAGAGGCAAATCTTTTTTGACGTCTCTTATGGGTCAGTGTAGTATAACCAAACCACAGGCGCTTATCAGAGGCACTGGGAGAGCTTCTAAACAATTCCTATAGCATTTAGGAAAAGCTGCCCTGGCAATGCCAGTGCCCATATATGATTAAGAATCCTTCCTCCAGTGGATGAGACAAACTTGAGCTGTAACCCTTGACGTACCCCCATGTGACACACCCATAAAGTGAATGTGGTGACAGAAGATGGTTTCTAATTTCCCTTAAAGAGACAAAAAGAAAGCGGAGGTGATTCTAGAGAACTCCCCACTTAAAGTAAGAAACCACTCTTCATCCCAGTAAATTGTGGCCATGAGGAAAAGAAAGCCTGAACTTGCCAGCCCTTCCAGCTTTCCAAGAGAAGTCAGCATCTTCCAGCTTTCCAAGAGAAGTTCAATTTGCCATAAACAGAAGGTGATCATAATAAAAGTACTTACAAGTAAAACAAAATAGGGTTATTAAATTCCATCTGGAAATGCTGCCTGCTTCAGACCTCGAGCCTGAGGCCTGTCACCTCTTTACTGCAAGAAGAGATTAGAAAGAGGGAGTAAAGCACATCATTTTCAGACCAAGACTCTTCTTTGTTACAAGCAGTAAGAGCATTGAAAAAGAAATAACTTTATCATGATGTGATTCTGCGTTATTCAATGCTGGATCCATGGACCTCATGTGCAACTGTCCACCACCTTGGGCACTCTGGGGCCTTTAAACCTCCCTTCATGCCCAAGCTGGATTCCTCACTCACTGGTGAGATTTCTCTGCCTGCTTATCACACAGCCAACCAGGAGGACCTTTGTATGCCATCCAGCCTGGAAAATCACCCTGAGCCAGCATTTTCTGCATCATCTCTCACTCTCTACATCCTTATTTTTTCTGTTTTCTTCCTTCCCTTCTGGATCCTTCCACACACCCCACACGAGGTCCAGTATCTTCCTATCATCCTTTGCCTAAAAGGAGATAGGAGAGAAACAGAATTCCCAGCCAGGACTTCAGGGCCCAGGGTGCCATCACCTCCTCATAGAACATATGTGCTGTTCAAGGGACTGAGGTCACACAGCACACGATCAGCCGAGCCCATGTGCATGAACTCATTCATTCATTCATTCATTTAATATACATTGAGCACATCAATTATATCCTCAAGATTGGAGACAGAGCAGTGAAAAAACCCTGCCCTCCATAAACAGAAAAAAAAAGAATGTGAGATATTGTCTGGCAGTGAGAAGTGCTATGATATAACACCAAGCAGGTCTGGAAATGGAGAGTGCCAGGGGTAGTATCTTGGACAGGGTGGTGAGAAACGCCTCTCTGAGAAGGTAATATTTGAGCACAGACTGGAATAAAATGTGCCATGCGGATATCTAGTGGAAAGAATATTCCACATAGAAGGTAAAGAACTCCAAGGAAGGAGGACACTTGGTGTATTTGAAAAGCAGCAAGAAGGCTGGTATGGCTGGAGCAGAATAAGTGAGGGGATGAGGCTTTGGAGATGAAGACGGGGAGGTAGTAAGGAATGAGATCATAAAAGCCAGATCGCAGGCAATCAAAAACTAAGAAGCTGTTGAGCAGCAAAGTGGCATGATCAGGACTTTGAGGAAAATCAGAAACCATTTTCTGTGCCCCTGCTTAGTGCTATTTATAGAAGTCCCTACTGACTCCTTTTCTACCATGGCCACTGAGAATAGCAGCTCAGGTTGTGCACTTCTCAACACCAGGTCATGAAGACTGTGGTATGAATTCTGCCCCTCGAGTTGTAAAATGTGATGGCTACATTACATCTCCTCCCTGGAGGTTCATTTAGGCCCTAATCTCATCATGGTGTCTATGAAGAAAACCAAGGACTTCTGATTCAAATCCTCCAAAGGACATAGCCTCATACTCGTCACTGGGTTGATGACAAAGTTAATCCAGGGACTGAGCTGCACTTTAATGAAGAAGCTGAGGTGATGAAGAGGCTCATTCTGATCTACAAATACCCTTATCCAGCATATGTTTCCAAAGACCTGGATTTCAGAAGCCAGAGGAGAAGGACATGAGCCAGTGCCACCCCTACCAATGACAAATCTGTGACAAGTTTGGCAGTGACTTTGGACCAGGCACAGCAGCAATGAGACCCCATCTATCCTCCCATCATATCCAGGCCTCCTGTATGTGTCTTGCTACTAACAGGTAGGGAAGGGTAAAGAGGGACTCCTTATGGTCCAAACCATTTCCTTTCCTTACGTGTTACCGTCTTGGTTAAACACATGCACACACACACAAACTGGGGATTAGTCAGGGTCAACTGAGGCACATATCAGCCCAGGATTCATCTTCCTTGTGTCCCAAAAACCTCATGGTGGACCCCTCTCATACCCATTTCTTCCATCCCATGTGCCTGCCTTTTCTAATCACATCTTTTTAACATAGATTTAGGGAGTACAAGTGCAGTTTTGTTACATGGATATATTGTGTACTGGTGAAGTGTAGGCTTTTAGTATAACCTTCACCTGAATAGTGTACATCTTTCAAACAGCAGTTCAAAATTTATCTCCTTTTGCATCACCCTAGTACAGAGAGATGGCAGCTTGAGCAGGTGGTTTGTCTGGATTGATTGCCTGGCACAGCAAGCAACACCTGGTTTTGTGGGGAGGGGATTATTTGTTACCACATCACTGGGATTTGGGTCTGAGATTGTTATAAAGTAGGTAGCATCTCACACAGAAAGCTAATAAAGCTCTTGAATGGGGAAGTGTCATTTTCACAAACCCATATTTAGCAGGCAAGCAGCCAATCAGACAAACTAGCTAATTGGCTGAGCTGTGGAAGGAGCAACATAAAAACATCTTACTGAGAAAGCGAGCAGAGAAAAAAATCATGGGAGGAGAACAACCCTCACTCCCCAGTTCTTTCTGCAGGGGGAACACAGTAGACCAAGAGCCATCCTATCTGCAAGTCACCATAGCTGGCAACTTTTCTGCTACCCTTCACTTATGCAGAGTTGTTCTCAGAATATTCTTAGTATAGCTGGTCAGGTGTGCACATCTCGGCTCAATCTTATGCCTTCTGAGAGAGAAGTCTTCAGGTCAGATCCTGTTTTAGGTATTTATTACTAAGAAACAAACTACTATGGTCTGAATGTTTGTATTGCCTCAAAATTCATGTGTTGAAATCCTAAGCCTTAAGGTGATGGTGTTAGGAAGTGGGGCTGCTGGGGAGGTGATCAGGTCATAAGGATGGCACCCTCATGAATGGGGTTAGTGTCCTTCTAAAATAGGCCCAGGGGAGCTCATTCTATCCTTCCACCATGTAAGAACAGTGAGAAGACAGTTTCTATGAACAGAAGAAAACTCTCACCAGAATCAAATCTACTGGCATCTTGATCTTGAACTTCCCAGGCTCCAGAACTGTGAGATATCAATTTCTGTTGTCAGAAGCCTATGGTGTTTTTTTTTGTTTGTTTTTTGTTTTTTTGTTTTTTTGCGCCCCAAACAGACTAAGACACAAACCACCCCAAAACTTAGTGGCTTAAAGCAATTTATTATGGTCTTTTATGATTCTGTGAGTTACTAGGCTCTGATGGATAGATCTCAGTGGCATCTATCATATGGTTATAGTCAGATGGAAACTGGGGCTGAAGTCATTTGAAGGCTCCACTGGGCTGGACGTCTCTCTCAGTTCAGGCTGTTGAATGAAGATTGGGTGCTTAAATAATAGAAATGTATTTCTCACAGTTCTGGAGGCTGGGAAGTCCAGATCAAGGTGCCAAATGACTCAGTTTACGATGAGGTTTGCAGACAGCCGTCTTCTGATTGTATCCCCACATGGTGGGGAGAGACAGGAGGCAAGCTTTCTCCTGCATCTCCTGAGGGCACTAATCTCATCATAAGGGCTCCACTCTCAAGACCTAAATCCCTCCAAAAACCCTCATCTCTAAATACTTTCATATTGACGATTAGAATTTCAAAATACTGATATTGAAAGGACACAAATATTGAGTTCGTAACAACATCCAAGATGTTTCACTGCCATGGCTGGCAGTAAATCGTGGCTGCAGGTTGGGAGCACAGCTGGGGCTCTTGATGGGGGAGCTACAAGCATCCTCTCCATGTGCCTTGGGATTTTCACCACCTGGAGGTTGAGTTCCAAAAAACAGCATCCTGTGAACCCCAGGTAGAAGCTCCTGGGCATTTATAATCTCTCCTTAGAAGATCTCAGAACATCACTCTGCTGTATTCTACTAGTTAAGCAAGTCACTAAGCTCAGCCCAGGTTCAAGGGAGGGAAATTAGAATCCTCCTCTTAATGTGAGGAACAACATACACGTACAGGGAAGGAAGGAATCAATGGAGGCCACTTTGAGAGACCACACACTTCCCCGGAATCAGGCCTGGAGATGATAATTCACATGCAAGTGATTTATGTAGAAAGCACCTCCAGGAGAAATTGGGTAAGAAAATAGAGGAAGCAGGTCAATAAATAGGAAGAAGTCAAGCAAGAGAGCGAGTCCAGACAAAGTTCCAGTCTCAACCTGAATCCAGAGATGAGCTCTGGCATGTAAACTATGCCTTAGTGTTTGGCCCAACTTGAGGCAAGGGAACTGAGACTTCATTCCAACACCTGTCTGTGATTGACATGTGGCCATAAGGAGAGATCTGGAATGTGTAAACACCCACGCACTTCCCAATCTCCACATGTGGGCAAAGTGGCTCCAGTAGCCAAGGGCAGTCCTCTGAAATGAGTCACCTGTGCTGCTCTGAAAAGTAAAGGACACAGGCTGGGTGCGGTGGCTCACCTGCGATCCCAGCACTTTGGGAGGGCGAGGCGGCCTCCCGAAAGGTCAAGAGATCGAGACCATCCTGGCTAACACGGTGAAACCCCGTCTCTACTAAAAATACAAAAAAAATTAGCCAGGCATGGTGGTGGGCGCCTGTAGTCCCAGCTACTCAGGAGGCTGAGGCAGGAGAATGGTGTGAACCTGGGAGGCGGAGCTTGCAGTGAGCCGAGATCACACCACTGCACTCCAGCCTGGGCAACAGAGCGAGACTCCATCTCAAAAAAAAAAAAAAAAGAAAGAAAGAAAAGAAAAGAAAAGAAAAGGACACACAGTTGGGGAAAGGGGTGCATGGAAATGTAGAAGGGACCCAAATGGATCTACACAGAAAAGCAACTATGTCTACTACAGCTGGCTTGGATGGTTTGGGGAACAGATGGGGAAGTGAGGATTTGTCAATAGCATATTCTCCTGCATTATTTCATTTCCCCCTCTCAGGCACTCCACAAGGTGGGTCCTGGAAACCCACACTAGGAAACATTATGTAGCTTACCCACAGAGAAGGATCTGAGCTCAGAACCATATGGTTCTGAAGTCCACACTCCTTCCTTAAACTACAGTACAGTCACAGAAGACTAGGAAACTCCAGCTAAATACTGCCTCTCACCACAAATCGTGCTTAGGAGGGCCTTTGAGCATGAAAGACTGGGTTTTCCTCCAATATCTCACAAAACCACACCCACAGAATGCTCTGCACTGTTGTGGAAGAAATGGCAAAGTTCTCTACCATTTAAGTCATGTTAGTCTCAGGAGAAATGCTGAGAACTTTGTTCTCCATTTAAAGTAGTGGTTCTTAATGTGGGTGTTGGGTGAGGTTGCCTTCCCAGGGGTATTTAGAAAAGTGTGGAGACATTTTTGGTTGTCACAAGGGACAGGGGAGCGTTGCTACTGGCATCTAGTGAATGAAGCCCAGGAATGCTGCTAAACATTCTATGAGGCACAGGACGGATCTCACAACAGAGAATTCTACCACCCAAAATGTCAGTAGTGCTGAGCTTGAGAAACCTAGACTTAAAGGAATGAGTCTCTGGCCAAGTTACACATTCAAGGGAGTGGAGGGGAAAGGAGCAGCAGCTCTGCCTACTTTCATGTGACCCAAAGTCTAATTAATTTTGGAAAGTTGGTTTTTATCCCCAGGAAGTACAACTAGCCTTTTCTTTCTATTTTTGCATGTAGTGGTTGGAGTAGCTGAGTCGTTGTACATTCTAGAATTCCTACAACCCACTGACTTACGACATTCGTATGCCAGAGAAGATAATCCAGCCACCTTCTCAAGGGGAGAGTACAGCAATACTAGGTGACACTTAGCAGCTTTAAAATGAGAAAATGGGTAGCAAGCTGTGCTCCCATAATGCTCTGTGTTCTCCATATTCTAGTCTGTGACTCCCTAAACATCGAAGCTGCTTAACATAAGAGGATGACAGTAATGTGTCTCAGCACTCAGAAATGTGTATGTTCACCTGTGGGTGAATTATGGCCATAATTGCACATGACCAATCATATTAAACCTACTTAAATATCCAAACAAGGGTGTTCTTTCAAAGTAGTCACCTTGGAAGGCTATACACTTGTTTATAACAAATCTTCCATGGCTCACAATATATTCATACTTCATCCTTTGGAATTTCCTTCCAGTTCGGCTTAGAACAACAAAAGAAAAAAAAAAAAACCCTCAGCATCATATACTTATTTATGATCCAAAACAGTATTTCTCACTTTGAAAAACTACTCAAATTTGCCAGACTTATCTCTGAACAAATCTGGGTCATTTCTAGACATCAAATACACTCTCAAAGAACCAAAGTTTACAGATACTTATCTTCAGAACCCAGCTTTATAATGGATTTAGGTTACAGTTTAGAATAAGATTATGGCCAAGGTTAAAGAAAGAATTGAAATATTCAGTGTTGAATTCCATCTTAAGCTATGTTCACACGAGTGACATTAGCCATGCTTTGGTTAACCTTGGTGTTACATGGATATTTTCATTTTGATACCACTTCTGTTCCTGTATTGAGTTCTAAGTGTAGCATGCCCTGCGCTGGGCAATGGAGATATAAAAAATAAAATAAAACAGGCTGGGCGCAGTGGTTCATACCTGTAATCCCAGCACTTTGGGAGGCCGAGGCGGGCACATTGCCTGAGGGAAGGAGTTCAAGACCAGCCTGGCCAACATGGTGAAACCCCATCCCTACTAAAAATACAAAAAAATTAGCCAGGCATGGTGGCGGGCACCTGTAATCCCAGCTACTTGGGAGACTGAGGCAGGAGAATTGCTTGAACTGGGTAGGCAGAGGTTGCAGTGAGCAGAGATTACGCCATTGCACTCCAGCCTGGGCAACAAGAGTGAAACTCTGTCTCAAAAAACTGAAAAAAAAGATAAATAAATAAACAAATAAATAAAACAGTCCTTGCCTGAAGGCACATTGATCTGGTGAAAGAGGCATATATATAGGCAGATTATTACAATCAGAGGTGATATGCAAAATATTTCACCATCAATAGACCACAGGCCCAGCTGGCCAGCCAGTCAGACAGATTTGGAGCTAAAGAAATTAACCCTTTAGTTGCTGGATTATGGGACTATCCAGAGGTCCCCGGGAGAGGCTGAGGGCTGGCATGGAAGTAGAGTGTGGGATTCTCAGTTCTGTGCTTGAGCAACTGGGGCACATGAGTAGAATGCCAACATTGGTACAAAGCAGGGTGGGAAGTGTCTGGCAGAGGTTTGTCTCACTGAAGGGGTTATTAATTGTGCAGATGCTCGGATACCATCACATCCCACCTGCAATTTCAGCCGCAGCCAGGGCGGACATTTCCACAAGCTTGGACACCCTCCAGCTCACGGTGTCCTCCCTCAAGCTCTATAGTCTCTCCACTTTCTGCCCTAGAGCTACCAACCCAGCCCAGCCCAGCCCAAAAGTGACGGTGCCAATACTTCTGGGGCAGCCCTCTGCCAGTGGGAGCAGGGGCGGGGGCAAGGAGGAGAGGTGCTAGAAAGACACTCTGGCCTCCTCTCTCAGTGGTCACTCCAGGGAGGCCTTCTCGCCTTCTCTGCAGCCCCAGGAGACCCAAGTTCCTGTCACCACAGCCATGATCTCTACAAAGCACCCGCACACCAGCTTTTCCCCTTCTCTACCCTACTCTCTCTGCCCCTCACTCCTGTTTCCAGAAATCACTTCCTGATTCTTTATCTAAAGCTTGGGTCTCGGAGGAAACCAAATCAAGACAAAAGGAATCAGTGAAGGCACCACTGGGAGACAAGGTACAAGCTTTATCATTACCAAAAACCAAAAGAATCCCAGTTTCTTTTGAATTGGCCTGGTCAGTCATTAAGGCTTTTGAAAATATAAGGCCCAGCTCCTCTCCAACACCTCCCCCATTTGGACTAACTAGTATTGATTTCCCTAAACTTGTGTCAGCCTCGAGGGAGCCATGCATCATGCCCAAGGGAAAGAAAAGGCAAGCAAGCGGAGTTTGCAAATCTGATCTAGCTTCCTTAGCTCTGCTTCAAGTTGGTTTGGGATGGAAGTGATTGTAACAGCCTGCTAATGGAATCAAGTTGCCCCACTGTTCCTTTTGGCTTCTCAAAATCAAGAATGGAAAAGAAGTTGTCAATAAACAAAAGGGGTCTGCCTCCATTTCCCAGTTCTGCACCAAAGAAGGGAAAGGGTATGACCTGTCCTCAAGTAAACATGGCCTGATCAGCATTCTGAAGTATGACCAATTAGATTAGTGCAATGCTGGGAAAGCTCCACCAGGAAGGCATGTAAGTAGGTGAGAAACTATACCATGAGCACCTTTCTCATCTTAGACGTCTACATTCCCATGCTATTTTGCTTTCATTAGCCATCAGGCTCCATAGCCAGGTCTATTGTCAGTCAAACCTACACTGTCTGTCTCTGGGTAGAAAATCCATAGATTATCAGGGACACCTCTTTCTCCATTCTTGTGGTTCCCATTCAGATACCTTTACCCTAAAAGCAATGCCTCTTTTTTTATAACTCCCAGAAATATCTGAAACAGGTCAAGAAAGGCCGCTTATTTAACTTCAAAGTTCACTACCTGACAATTTGTCCCCATTCTGTATCCCAACTACATCATCCATCATCTCTCATCAGAGAAGGTTATACAAGGAACTCAGCCCAAATCCAGAAAAACAAAAATAAAATTAAGACTCCCCCACCATTATAAAGTTTCCACACAAAAATTACAGTTTTTGGAGAATATAAAAGTTCCAGCCATGCAATCAGTCTTCCATTGTTGCCACAGAGAAAGTAAAATCCTGAAATCAAATCTCTCTCACTTTGCTGCTTAAAGAAATCGATGTTGCAAAATGTCCTTTCCACATTTTTTTCGGTTGTGCAGAATGAAAAAAATGTGGAAAGGACACTTTGCAACATCGATTTCAATCTGAAGATGGCTCTTAGGAATCTGGGGGGAATCTTGGTTTCTTCTTCAATAGTTACAACATGGACTGGCTTGTTGAGACTGGTATGGCTCTTCTGATGTCTTTCAGGAGAGATTTATCCAATGCTAAATCTCCCATGGGTGCCACTGCCTGAAGTTTTAAATTAACAGGCCACGTAAGAGTATCTCAGTTTCAGTCACACACCATGAAACAACCTCTGTCACTCCAGTCACTCCAAAGGCTTATCAGGTAAACACTGCTTTCTTTATTCCCAGAAGTGAGGGAGGAAAAAAAGCACAGCTTTAATCATATTACTTCTACTCAAAACCTGCAAAGGCTCTCCATTGCTTAAAGAATAAAATATTATTAAATCTTTCTCCTAGCATTCAAGGATTTCCAGGATCTGGCCAACACTTAATTCTCCACCTCTGCATGCTATTCATACCATTCTGCTTATCTCCCATGCCCTCTCTTTCCTTCCCATTGCCTCTCTAGACTCAATTCACTGAAATTCAGTCCAGGTGCCACCTTTTCCAGGAGGCTTCCCTGGCCATCTACACATGGTGGTTTCTCCCCCTATGCCACCCCACCCATCCCTGAACTCAGGTACCACAACCTGTGCTGCTCACATGCCACTGACCACATAAACGGTCTTGTCTCTGGGCTCCCTAGTAGCAAAAAGCAAAATTATATCCTACGTGGCCTTAGCAAGAGCCCTGCACAAAAAAGTATGCTCCTACCTTGGGAGGGAATTGATTTTGGCAGTCGGAAAGTCTCCCTCTACAAGGATTCAACCTTATGTTAGCCAAGGTTTGGTTGTAAAGAACAAAATCTATTCCAGCCAGGCTAGGCAAGAACAAATTATTACAGGGTATTTAGCACTTATAGGATCACGGGAAGCACTCAACAAACAAGCTGAGCTTTTTAAAATGACTTCCAAAGTCACAGGAATAACTGAGCCACCAAAAGAGCTGCTGCCTCTCCCACAGTCAGGGGGCCACTGTGGAGACAGAACCACAACCAGGAGACCATCATATCCACATCATTGAAAGCATGCACCAGCTACATTCGGCCTCTAACATCCTCAGAGATAGTGGCTGGACCCTGGGACGAATATGACTGGCTCCACAAGAGTGCCTGGCAACAGAAAGAGCAGATGGTAGGCATCTGCTCACTTCAGCTTCCCCACACTCACATATGTGCTCCTGAAAGGCCAAATCTAAATTCTCTCCAGAACTCAACCTGCAAGGGAGTCTGGAAAATGTATTTGTTGGCTTTCTAGTCTCTGCAAGAAGGGAAGACACTAGAAGAATGGAATGGCTGTTGAGAGTCAGCCCATCATGTCTACCACAAACTTGCGGGTGTGTTAACCTTGCCTGTCATCTTCACCTCAAACTAACATATATTTGAATTGTCTGTGTTGCCTGATATTTTAGAATTTATTCTGGTGACCACCATTCACCACAACTCTGTGAATGCTTCAGTATACACTAACGACAAAATTCTTAGACTCCCAGTATTTGCCAAGATTGTTTTTATTATAATGTTATTTTAAAAATGTAGAAACATAAAAATAACTATAAAAATCTCATGGTTACAAAATCTTTTTTAAAATACTATAAAAATTAATTTGCAAATTAAACACAAGCTAAACTCTAAAAAGGATGAAAGTCAAACAACTGGCTTTAGGATGATTAATGATGTTGTTTTGCTCACAGTTAATCACCAATGTTGGACGTAAAAGCAGGAAAATTTATTTGCACGTTTTACATTTCACATGTTAATGGCTGGATTTTTTAAATTTTGAGTAAGGTGGCCCATTGTTTTAGTCACTGTCAGTATCATTGTCATTATTTTTTTCTTTTTAACAGTGAACTCATTTTTTAGCCACTGATTTTAATGGGCTAATCAATTTAATGGTGCACTCCAAAATAGAGTGCTGAAAATTTTAAAGCACCATGTAATTAAAACTTCTTCAGTGCACAATTACTAATACCTTTATTGTTAATGAAGTATGGAAGTTTGGTTTGCACAAAGTAGTGGTTCGTGCAGCATAGCACTGCTGTGATGGGGGTTCTAACTGCCACAGTGCACGCTTGGTAGAGTTCCATATGACTATCCTACCATGTGCAGAGTGATGACTCAGTCCTCTCACTTCCTTTCTCCATACAAACTACTGGAAATCATTTGTTCCTATGAGTTCATTTGAGCTTTACCTGACACCAACATGCTCATAAACATAAACACAAATAGGAATAATACATGATTAGAACAGTTCCTATGATAAAAGAAACATCCCCCCACTCCGAAATCGACAAGAACATGTCAGTAAATGCAATAGGAGGAAAAATGTGCAAAGAATGTGAACAGGCAATTCAAAGAAGTGGAGGTAGAATCAAGCATGAGAATTGATGCTCACACTGGCACAATTGATTCAATCACTAATTAAAGTAATTATAAGATATCATTTTATGGGCATAAAATTGGCAAATTAAAAAGTCAAATAGAACCATATCTTGATTATAATGAGCAAGCATTTGGGGAAAAAGGAATCTTTGTGCCCCAATGGTGAGAGAGAAGGCTGGGTGCAGCACTACCAGTAGAAACCTACCATCGCTTAGTGAAATTAAGTATGCCTATACCCTACGGCCCAGAAATCCCATTCTGGATATATATCCAAGAAGAGCTCACACTCACATCCATGAAGAAACATATGTGAGGATGTTTTGGCAACTCTTTTTGTTTGTTTGTTTTGGAAAGCAGGGATTTTGTGGTAACTGAGGCATCCAGCATTAGGAGAATGGATTAAAAAAATGTGGTGCTGACCCACTAAGGAACACACGAAGCGAATGGAAGTAATGAATTAGAGGTTCATAGAGCAACACAGATACATATTTTAAAGTACTAAGTAGATTACAAAAGTTAGAATGGGATCTCTATTACAATATCATATTAAAAATGAAAATACTTGCATATGAAAATATCGTGCATTTTTCAAAGATATATACCTATTACAAGACACATACCAAACACATCAGAACGTACTTGTAGAGAAAAGGGATATGGGAATGCACATAAAGAATAAGACAAGAAAACATAAAACATAAAAAGGAAATGAAACAAAATAAAACAAAAACTGTCCCTGCCTGAACTTACAACAATAACAGAGGAATATGATGGACTCTGGTTTCTCTAGAGATCCAAAAAAGAAAAAACAGGAAGATTCAGTGTATAGACATGTAATGTTATCTTGAAAGCAGAATCAGTGGGATGTCATAATTTGATTGGATGTGAAGATAAGATAAAGAGAGGCATTAAAAAAATAAACTCTAGCATTCTAGTAATAAAGTGATTTGCTAAGATTAACTTTATGGAAAAAGAGAATGTTGGAGAAGAGTTATATTAGAAGAGGGAGGAAATGAAAATTAAGAGTTCAGTTTTATTGAAGGCCTAAGAGTCATCCTGCTAGAACTGTGGAGTTGAATTTGGATAGGATCTCAGAAGAGAGGTCCGGGCTGGTTTCTCACTTAATTAACAGGCTAAGTTGCAATAATGTAACAAAGAAGCTCCAAATACAGATGCTTAATGAAGTAGAATTTTACTGTGGTATGACTCTGCTCTGTGAGATAATTCAGGGACCCAGGCTCATGCCATCCTTTTCCTCCACCATCCTCAGAGTGTGTCCTCATCGGAAATGGCAAAGTTAAGTTACTGCCTTGTCTGTGTCCCAGCCTGTGGGGAAGAAAGAGAGAAAAGTCCAAGGCAAGTGGTTTGTTTTTAAGCTGGAGATCAGCCAAAAGTTGCACCCACTGCTTTTGCTAACATCCCATTGGCTCAAACTTGGCGAACCCTCAAAGCTGGTCACACCTAGTCACAAGGGAGGTGGGAAACGTAGGTCTAGCTGGAAAGCCCAGGTTCTGGACACAGCTCCATTCATAAGGAAGAAGAGGAGAATAGATCTGAGGAGATAACTAGCAGTCTGCCTAAACCGGCAATTAGAGTCATGAACATGCAAGTGAAGCTAAAAACCAAGGATGCAGATAAAATAGTGTAAGATGACGGCATAGATAATTAAGAAAACAGAGATGACACCAAGCCCTAAGGCACTCCTGTATTTAATGATGAGTGAGCAGAGCCCAAAAAGTAGACTGAAAACTAATTAAGATGTGTAAGGGAAACCAGCAAAGCGTTGTGTTGCCATCAAAAAATGCCCCCAAGAAGCAACCCTTCCCCAGTGAGAAATAGGAAAGCATAAATAAATACCCCAACTTCCTCCCCACACTCAGGGACTATCTCTCAAGAATCAGCAGTGGGCCTAACATGGTGCCTCACGCTTGTAATCCCAACACTTTGAGAGGCTGAGGCAGGAGGGTTGCTTGAGGCGGGGAGTCTGAGAATAGCCTGAGCAACATAGCAAGACCCCATCTCTAAAAAATAAAAAATAAAGTCTTTAAATTATCTGGGCATGGTGGCACACATCTGTAGTCCTAGCTACTCAGGGGGCAGAGGAGGGAGGATTGCTTGAACCTAGGAGTTCATGAGGCTTCAGTGAGCTATGATTGAGCCACTGCACTCCAGCCTGGGCAACAGAGTGAGACCCTGACTCAAAAAAAAAAAAAAAAGAAGAATCCCCAGTGAACTGAGCCCCAGTTGCCCACAGAGGTGATCTGCTTGTTAATTCACCCTGGACTGGCTTCCTTCCTTCCCCTGTCTTACTTTCCTAAATCCCCATGTGCTTCCTGAGATCTGCTTTAGGGGAACCCCAAACTAAAAGAAGGCCTCAAAATGCACTCTGCAAGTGTTATTGTGACTGTGTTCGTATGACTCCACACTTTTGTTCAGAGCAGGCTAAGGCTGGAGCCTTCCCTCAGGGCCCCAGTCACAGACCAAGGGATTTATTACAAAACTCAGAAGACTATGTCTCCAGGTCACATCATCCCACAATCCTGCCGGCTCTGGCTATGACAGATCAGACTGCACTCTAAATTTAATGCTCCATTGAGCTACAACAACAACAACCAAAAGCAAAAAAAAAAGACCTCACCAGACACTCTACTCCCGAGCAAATAAATAACATCTGTGTCTCTGATGGTGAGGTTGGGAGATGTTTTATTTTCACACATTTGCACTGCACCTTCACAAGCCGAGCCCATGAATCCTCTGTCTTTATCTAGACACTATATTAAATGGGAATTAAACTGAGTGATAGTAATAGCTTCTCGCAAGAAGCTCAGAGGGAGAAAGCAGTTGGCAGAGCAGCCCACCAGGGAAGAAGGCAGCTCTCCCAGGAACCCTGGGGATAGCACTTCTGGTTCTTGATGCAAATCCTGCTCAGCACCTACTTGCCTTTATGGTTCCTTAGGAATAGCCAGCCACACAAGGAATGTGACCTTTGACTCATCCCTCCCTCCAGCGTGTGAAGGAAGCGCTGAAACAACATGATTTTGAGAAAAAAATGCTGCTTTGCAGTTGAACTTTAGTGCTTTAACATTGCTGCATTTCTAGAAGTGTAAAAGTGTGGCTTAACATTTGAAGTCTGTATCCATGTTCTAGGACATGTTTTCCCCCACATATGAAACTGTGGGTGGCTCACACAACTAGGGCATAGAATGGGAAGGGACGAGGTGTGGAAAACAAAACAGGGAGACATTAGTGGCCAGATAAGGAAGTCCTTGTGAGTTACGTTAATACCTTTAAGAGGATGAAGAAGCCACTGAAGGGATTTAAAATAGTGAGTGACATATCAGCTTTATATTGTAGAAAGATCATTTGATTGCAACGTGGAAAATGTTGGAAAGGGTGGAGAGGAAAAATAGGGGTAGGAAGAACAGGTAGAAAGCTATTCCAAGCAAGAGATAACTAAGGGGGTAGTAGTGGGAATGGAAAGATAAGGGTGGGTTCGAGAGAGATGTAGGCAACATTAATGATCAATGACTGACTGGGTAGGGCATGGTGAGGGGGAAAAAGAAGCATCAAGGTTGAGACCCAGGTCTTGCTTGGTCAACTGAGTAGAAGATGGATAAGTCACTAAGATATGCAAAAGAGATGGAGAAAAGGAAGTTTAGCTGGGGACAAGGGTGCTGCTTTGTGCCTACTGGCAGTCAGAAACTTGTAAAATTAATTAGTAAAATGTTTATAAAGGAGTTAGCCTTTCTAACCATAAAACCACGACCCTTAGGCCTGGGAGAGACTTCAGCGAGAATCCAGGCCAATATCTTCATGTCATCTGTGCAAGGCCTTGGGAGGGGAGCACATTTCCACCCACAGAGAGGAGCCAGGTTGTGGAGGGAATCGTCTGAACCAGGGTTCTAGAAAGTTTATCCTAACAGTGGTGTACTGGATGGACTCAGGAAAAAGGCTGAAGAAAGGGACCTGAGGAAAAAGGGAATTTGAGGCTGCAACAAGAATGACGTTTTCTTTTAAGCTTTGAGAGTCAGACAAACCAGAGACCCAATCCCTAACTGTATGGCCTTCAGCTGGTCAAATTACCACGTATCGTAAATAGAGAGACCTGAACATCTATCCCGGGGCTAAGACTGCATCTCAGTGCCTGGTGCACAGTGGGTACTTCATAAACATTTGTTTCTTTGTGTCTTCCTCAAACTCTGCCTTCCAATGACCTTCTTACTGCAACTGCAACATCAACTTCACTTTCCCAACTCTTTTTTTTGGGGGGGGTGGGGGGACAGAGTCTTGCTCCCTTGCCAGGCTAGAGTACTGTGGTGCGATCTTGGCTCACTGTAACCTCCAACTCCCCAGTTCAATTGATTCTCCTGCCTCGGCCTCCCAAGTAGCTGGGATTACAGGCATCCGCCACCACGCCCGGCTAATTTTTGTATTTTTAGTAGAGATGAGATTTCACCATGTTGGTCAGGATGGTCTCGAACTCCTGACCTCATGATCCACCTACCTTGGCCTCCCAAAGTGCTGGGATTACAGGTGTGAGCCACCGTGCAGGCCTTTTTTTTTTTTTTTTTTTTTTTAGACAGAGTCTCACTCTGTTGCGCAGGCTGGAGTACAGTGGCGCAATCTCAGCTCACTGCAACCTCTGCCTCCCTGGTTCAAGCGATTCTCCCACTTCAGCCTCCTGGGTAGCTGGGACTACAGGTGCACACCACCACGACCAGCTAATTTACGTATTTTTTTTTTAGTAGAGCAGGCACACACGACCATGCCCAGCTAATTTATGTATTTTTTTAGTAGAGATGGGATTTCACCATATTGGCCAGGCTGGTGTCGAACTCTTGACCACCTGCCTCGGCCTCCCAAAGTGCTGGGATTACAGGCGTGAGCCACCGTGCCCGGCCCCATTTCCCCAACTCTTTAAACCCACCCAGTTCAATTCCCAGTTCAGCTACTCAGAACTCTTCCTAACTCCTTTACTTTCCTCCATGGGGCTGGGTCCATCCACAAAGTATATGAATATAAGTGGCTGAGGATGGGGACTTGATTGTCTCACTGGACGTTTTGGCCCGACGTGTAGAAGCCTGTAAGGTTCTGCTTCCCATCCCATTTTTAAGAGAATACACTTGCTCAGATCTGTTAGAAAGACTCCTCTCATGTATTAATTATGCCCCCACTAATTACACAGAAGGGTTCTAGCAGCATTATTGAAAGGGATGGGCACAGAGCAACCAAGGAAAGGAGTGCTGAGCCCCACTGTTGTCTCACGCTTGAGTCCTGTCTGCATTTCGGAAAAGACTTTGACAGCTTTTGTCTTCATGCTGTACACACAAAGCGCGGAATTTTACAGCCCCTGATCTGATGGTGGGCTAGCTGGAGCTGCATGTGTGATGGGGCTGGAGGTGAAGGGGAATAAAAGAGGAACCTTTATACTCCCTAATCCTAGAACTCCCTCAGTGACACGATGCACCATCTATTTAATAACAGGCTTCAAAAAGAGCAAGGGAAATGAACACTCCCATACTCAATGCCCACT
Source organism: Macaca nemestrina (assembly GCF_043159975.1). Taxonomy (NCBI): domain Eukaryota; kingdom Metazoa; phylum Chordata; class Mammalia; order Primates; family Cercopithecidae; genus Macaca; species Macaca nemestrina. The sequence continues at coordinate 104,548,757 of NC_092126.1, forward strand.
TCCCATTTCAGAAACATTAAAATGCAGAACAGGAAGGTATATGTGAAAACTGAGGAAATGTGGTATCTGTTTTGCAAGCACAAAAGGAACGGGAAAGCTAGAGGGTATGGAGGCCCAGAGACTGGGCCCAAACCAAGCTCCCACTCTGCCTGCTTCCCTCTCTTAGGAGTCCCCTCCGTCTGAACTCAGCAGCCCCTTGCACCTCAGAGACCCAGAGCCATCCAGGGACAATCCACCCGCCCCACCTCATGGTATTGGCAACTGCTGCTCCTTCCCTCAGGCAGAGGCAATGATTCCCATCTGCAGCCCTGGATGAGATACTCCTTGGGAAGAGTAAATCTGTAAAAACTATATGTGGCCCGAAAATATGTGGTGTTTATTTACAGGGCGGTGCTGGTGAATAGCTCGTTTATCCTGAGAAAAGAATGGGCCAACTGAGTGGCTTCAGGGTTTTAGAAACAACCTAGTGGAATCTTTTAATATGATTAATAATATTTTTAATAATCTAAATAGCGCATGTTGGTTAAAGTCAGAAAAATCAAAATTAAAAACTCATACATAAATCTGTGCTTGTCACAAAGGCACCTGTACAAGGATGTTCATTGCAATATTCTTTGAGATAGCAAATAAACAGAAATTACTTAAAAGCCCAACAATGTGGAAAGGGTTAAGTAAATTAAAGTATACTCTTGCAGCACAGAAAGAGTTAACAATAAAGTATCATGAGGCCGGGCGCAGTGGCTCACGCCTGTAATCCCAACACTTTGGGAGGCCGAGGTGGGCGGATCACGAGGTCAGGAGATCGAGACCATCCTGGCTAACATTGTGAAACCCCGTCTCTACTAAAAATGCAAAACATTAGCCGGGCGTGGCATCGGGAGCCTGTAGTCTCAGCTACTCGGGAGGCTGAGACATGAGAATGGCGTGAACCTGGGGGGCGGAGCTTGCAGTAAGCCAAGATGGCGCCACTGCACTGCAGACTGGATGACTGAGTGAGACTCCGTCTCAAAAAAAAAAAAAATCATGAAAAACACAGACACAGGAACAGACATGGTATGATTCCATGAATAAAAAATTACTTTTTTTTTTTTTTTTTTTTGAGACGGAGTCTCCCTCTTGTTGCCCAGGCTGGAGTGCAGTGGCACACTCTCGGCTCACTGCAACCTCCGCCTCCCAGGCTCAAGCCATTCTCCTGCCTCAGCCTCCCAAGTAGCTGGGATTACAGGCACCCGCCACCACGCCTGGCTAATTTTTGTATTTTTAGTAGAGACTAGGTTTCACCATGTTGGCCAGGCTGGTCTTGAACTCCTAACCTCAGGTGATCCACCTGCCTTGGCCTCCCAAAGTGTTGGGATTACAGGTGTGAGCCACCTTACCCAGCCAAAAAATTACTTTTAAAGTTTGCATTTACAACCATAGAAAAGGGTCTGCAAAGAAATATACTAAATTGCTGTGTGTTGCCTCCAAGGAGGGAGTTGAGAGAGGGAAGTGGGGTAGCATCCTTTGTTTTAGCTTATATAGATCTGAATTCTTTGAAATTTTTGACGAGTATTACTTTTCAAACTTAGCATAAGGAAAATGCAGAAATCCACATTAGCATTAAATAAATAAAAGCCACTTACAAGACTAACTCCTGAAAATAAGCCTAGTTGAAGTGTACCCTTCCAGGTTTCATAATGCAAATACGATTGTAGTCATAGCTTACATTTGTTTCTAAATAACATATTGTGCACATCTTTCCAAGTCAATAAGCAAACATTATGTTTTCAAGGACTACTTCCAATTTTATTGTATGGATACACTATATTTATTTAAAGAATCTCTTGTTGGTAGACATTTAGATTGTTTTTGGTTTTGTTTTTGTTTTCAAACAAAAATGATGCTGTGGTGAACATTCTTATTGCTAGATTTTTGCATGTAAAGATTTTGGGTGAAAGGGTATATGCATTATAAGATTCTTAATAAATATTGTCAAATTGCTCTCTAGAGAGGTTGACTGCCCCTTATCTACAAAACTCTGAAAACTAAAAATGCTTTCCTAAGTTTAGTATCTAAACTCACGTGATAGCAAACCCTGACCTGAATAAACACGAGGCTATTTACAGTCTTTGTTTATCCCACTTAATTTGAATATTTGTACATTTCACTGCAGACATATAAATGTATTTGATCATGAGGTATTGCCCTCGTTTCTGCAGGGAGTGTTACATAATATACAACTTACACATCACATTGCTTTTCTGAAATCTGAAAAATTCTAAATTCCAAGGGGCAAAACCTGTCAACAGGAGCATGACACTGATGCCTAGACCCATGGCCTGTAAGCTGCCCCAGGTATGCGGAGGCTGATGGCTATGTCTGTCTCATAGAGGCAGCCTTTGAAGCAGAGGCCAGCCTCTGGCTGCTATGTGTAGATCTCCCTCTTCAGCCCAGCCCCTGAGCATGTCACTGAATCTCCCACCGGCTGGGCCAAAGCATTGAGAACACAATCGTGGGGGCTGCCATCAGAGATGCTTCTCAGTGAGTGTGGCTTTGGCCTATGGGAGAGATATCTGAATTCTGATAAAGCCTCTCTCTCAGACCCTAGAAGAACAATTGCAGCCACTTGTGGATAACAGCAGCCAAAAAAAAGAGTCTTGATGCAGAGTCTTCAAGAGGGTATCTGAGATCACCCATGTCCTCAAACAAACAGTGCTTCAGTTGAGGTATCTGAATGCCCAAGACCAATTAAGCAGGGAAGTGGGTCAAAGAGATTCACAGCTAATATTTCTACACATAGTACATCTCAGTGGCTCCTAATGTGAGTTACTGTTTGGTTTTGAATATCAATAAATTATTTATATTCTTCTTATATTATTATTTTGAGACAGAGTCTTGCTTTGTCACTCAGGCTGGAGTGCAGTGGCGCCATCTCGGCTCACTGTAACCTCCGCCTCCCAGGTTCAAGCTACTTTCCTGCCTCAGCCTCCCAAGTAGCTGGGACTATAGGCATGTGCCACCACGCCGGGCTAATTTTTGTATTTTTAGTAGAGATGGGTTTTCGCCACGTTAGCCAGACTGGTCTGAACTCCTGACCTCAGGTGATCCAGCCGCCTCAGCCTCCCAAAGTGATGGGATTATAGGCATGGGCCATGGCGCCCAGCCTGAATTTTCTGTACCTAACTTTTCTCATCTGTAGAGCAGGAATTATTATTAAGGTCAAAAGTGATCATACATGTAAAATAAATCACATAAAATAATGCTTGGTATCTGGTAAGTACTTAATAAATGTATGCTATTATTGTTGTTTTTGTTTTATTATTATTTGGGGTGGTTACTTATATCAGATGAAAAATAGGTCTTTAATCATGAGCCTGGATAGTTTATTATAGAAAATAGTAGGGAAAAGAACAATAAAGAATTGTCATTGTCAAGGCTCAAGCTCTAATTGCTAGACCAAAGGGAATCTGTAATTTTTTTCTGGTTAAAAAATGTAAGAAGATATAGTGTAAGAACGTAAGAAGATATAAAAGAAGAGGTGAAGTCTCAAGACAACAAAAAAAGGAACACACAACAACTAGGGGGAGTGCAGGGAAACTCTCTAGAATATGGGTGGCTGGGCAGGTGAGCCCTTGACCTGCAGAGGCAGCCCTGCCTGCAGCTCTCAGGGTGTGCAGGGAAAAGGGGAACTGGCAGTATAAAACAAGCCATTAGAGGGCAAGCTGCTGAGAAAAGGGGGTCCAGGTCAGGCAAGGCAGGTCCATCCTTTTGTTTGTCACTGCCATTGGTGAGATGAGCAGATTAAAAAAAAAAAAAAAAAAGTTTGAAAAAAGAATTCCTCTCCAGAATTGTAAACATTAAAGGCATTTTTTAAGAACTCCAAAAACTGAAAAGGATTAAAAGAAGGCAGGGATTTAAGACATCTCTATTTTGAGCTAGAATAGTGTCCAGCACATGAAGTGTGTTTCCAAGAGAATATGTAGGCGGTGTGTGTCTGTCTGTGTGTAGGGTCAGGAGGGGTGGGAGGGGGTGGGCAGTGGGGAGTTAGAATAGATTCAGTGCCCAGGGCATTAACGAAGTGTCACTAGTCACCATAATTTTTGTCTCTCTATGGCCAACCCTGAGCTCCACCCAGAATTTGCCTATGTTGGGAAGGCCAGGCAGAAAGGCAGAGGTGTCCCCCACTTCAGAGAGAAGCAGTCAGACTGGAATAGCAAGGTGGGGAAGGGAAGAGGGGGCAGTAGTGAGTATGGACCAGGAGGGATGCGAGGGCTGTCCAATCGACAAGCACCCACTTGATCAGTTTCAGCTGTTCACTCTCCACTCCCAGTAGCTGGTCTGGGCACTGTGCAGACATCCTTGCCATCCATCCACGTTCCACAAAGTGGGCAGAGAAGACCCGTCGGAGGCCCACTTACCATTTTTAAGAGCTGCAGGACTTGACTTCTTGCTTCACAAATGCCCGTTATGCCTACTCTGGGTAAAATAGGTTAAAAAACATAATACTACAAGGAGGGGGCACAAATTCTGAAAAGTACCAAAAGTGACTTCAAGTCACCAATTTTAGGGAATAAAAGACCTCTTGGAGTTAATAGCATATCATCAGAGTTGTCAAGAACTATTTCAGGATAAAAAATCCCTTCAGGAACTTTCTTAGGGATAAGTCCAAGCTGGAATTCAAAAGTAATATGGTAAAAGGAAAGGAGACACACAACATGACTACTTATTTTCTGTGAGTACATGTGTACGTATGTGTACATGCATACATAAATATCAAAGAGCTAGGGGGAGCAGAGTGAGTATTTGCTGAACATTACTCCAGTCTGATTTACACAACACAAAGAGAAAAAGAACTGGGACCAACTATACCGAAAATATCAATAATGGAATTTTGTGCATGGTGCAACTGTAAGGAATCATTTTCTCTTCTGAACGATTCTCTAGTTTTGAAATTTTCAGGGCTTATGGTTTTGGTTTTGGTTTTTAAAGGATATGTTAGGTCTCAATGTCCTGCCTCTTAGGAGGCTTCTTGACTCTCCCTGTGCCCACTTTGTCCCTAGCCACCTCACGTGAGGGTACATACGAGGAGACATAACAGTTAATCCCTAAAAAAGTCCTGCTTCACCTTTCTCCCACTCTGCTCACAAGACAAAACCGAATTTTTCCATGGTAACCTGCAGCCTCCTCTGTTAGACACAGCAGCTTAACAGAAACAACTTCCAAACAGCAGCTTCTAAGTGGCAGCTTCACGGCCTTCTCCTCTTCATATATAAGACTTGAGGAAAAAAGGCTGAGAAGAGCACACCAAATTGTTAGCTATGGTCATCTGGGTGGTGACAGCAAACGTAGTTGTTCTCATTTTTCTTTATACTCTTGTTATAATCTGAATTTTAAAAATAATAACATTTGCTAGTTATATAGCCATATAAAAATAAACGATTTTTTTTTTTTTAAGGGAGAAAAAAGTTAAACTTCATTGCCTCTCTATGCCCTCAGGTTAGCATTCAATTTCTGAATGGCTTACAAGGCTTCCCAAGATCTTGTGTCTATTTAGTGATGTTTTAAATATTTGGTTGAGATATATGCACCTGCTGTTTTCTTAGTTAAAATGGTCAGTTATTGGCAAGTTTATATGGCTGAGCCTACCGAGGACTTCATCCTCACACATGTGCTACTCCTTTGACCTGGAAAACATTTTCTCACCACCCCAGCTTTTCTCTACCTCCCACCCATTCCTTCCTTCTTCACTTCTTCCCTTTCTTTAAGTCGTCCAGTCTCTGTGCCATGTCTTCCAAGCAGCCTTAACTGACCCCTCAATACTGGATTAGAGACCCCTCCTATGGGCTTTCCAAACATTCTATCCATTCACTCATTCATTCACTTAACAAATAATTATTAAACAAGAAGTGCATGCCAGCATTAATCTAGGCAATAGAGACACGGTAATGAAAAGGGCAAAGTCATCTAACCTCTAGGTATAACATAATTTGTTTGGGGTTTTATTTCTATTTATTTATTTATTTTATTTTTTGTTTTAGAGCCAGGATCTTGCCATGTTGCCCAGGCTAGTCTTGAACTCCCAGCCTCAAGTAATCCTCCCACCTCACTCTCCCAAAGTGCTGGGATTATAGGTGTGAGCCACCATGCCTGGCCTGGGTTCTTATTTCTAATTTCCTCTGCTAAACTGTGAATTCCTATAGGTCAAGCTCCATGTCTCACACACCGTTAAACAGTCACAACTCAACGTACCCAGCACACAGTATTCACATGCTCATTGAATAAAAAATAAATGGGCCGGGCGCGGTGGCTCACGCCTGTAATCCCAACACTTTGGGAGTCTGAGGCAGGCGGATCACCTGAGGTCGGGAGTTCAAGACCAGCCTGACCAACATGGAGAAATCCCATCTCTACTAAAAAATAGAAAATTAGCCAGGCCTGGTGGTGCACAGCTGTAATTCCAGCTATTCGGGAGGCTGAGGCAGGAGAATCACTTGAACCTGGGAGGCGGAGTTTGCAGTGAGCCGAGATCCTGCCATTGCACTCCAGCCTGAGCAACAAGAGCGAAACTCCATCTCAGATAAATAAACAAACAAACACACAAATAAATAAATAAATGCCTCCATTTCATCAAAGTATTATCTAACTTATTTTTCTTCTGTTACTTTTTTTTTTTTTTTTTTTTGAGGTTATTGCTCACAATTTATCTTCTAACAGAAGGGAACAGCTGATAAAAGAAGCCCTCCTTTGTTCTACATTTCCTGCCCAGGTCGCTCAAGTTCTGTTTGCTTTGACTGCCTCTGGAGTGCTTGCTGGGTGAGGTCAGGGAAGGGAAGGAGAAAACCCGCCCGCCTGTAGCTGGAGTCACAGGAAACCAACTGCAAGGTTCCCGCTGTGTAAGGGGGTTGGGGGGATGGGCAGAGCAGCAGGATGAGTGATCAGCCTGGACAAACCTCAATCTGAGAAGAAATGTATATTTAAAGACTATACTCAACCTCAGGACCTGCCCAGAAAAAACAGCCTACATATATATATAGAGAGAGAGAGAGAGTCAGGTCACACAATTCTACCACTGGACAGAGGAGAAAACCAAGAAACCAAGCAGAGTCAGCACTTGCCAAGATAAAAGAGCCAAGTAACAGCATAACTGAACCTCAAACCCTAGCTTGCTACCCCAGAGTCCTTGCTTTTTCCTAGAGAGGCAGAGCTGGGAAAGTCTACAACCCATGACTGTTGGCTTCCACTCAACTTTGGGTGATTAATCCACCCACATTATTTACTGAGCACCTATTATGTTCTAGCACCTGTCTGGGTAGGCGGTAGTGGGGGAGACAAATTCCCACACTTGAAAAATCCCCAGAATGAGAGTGATATGATTTGTGGCATCCATAAAGTTGTGCAACTCACCTGAGTGAATCAGAGTCTAAAGCACTGGAAGCCTCTGTGGGAGGAAGTGGCCTCTTCAGCCTGCCCCTCCCAGAGGCACAGGCTCTGCTCCTGAAGTCCTGCCTCTTGAGATGGAAGCTTTTACTTGTCCTAAGCAGGCAGGAGTCCTGAGAACCAGGCCATTACAAGAAGGAAAGGAAATACTCCTTGACTGAACACCTATGATGAGCTAGGCCCTGTACTAAAACCTATACACTACGTGCTTTGATCCTCAAAACCATTTTCTACAATTAAGAGACTGAGGCTTCAAAGAGAGGATTGTGAGAACTGATTTCTAGGGCATCTGCTGCAAAGCGCCCTCAACCCTGTATTGCTTACTTATATTCGGGGATCCGAAACCACACTTTCCACAGCAACTGGTCAATGAACACTTATAGTTTGTCCATATTGGACAGCACAGATTTTACAGAATATTTCCATCACAGACAGGTTCTATTAAACAACACTGAACTAAACCATGAGAGTTGGTAGCTCATAAAAGCACTTTCCACCACCCTGTATTTTTAATCCACCTTCCACTCTCACTTTCTCCAAAAGTGGCCATGCAGTAGGGGATGTTGTAGGTGCTCAAAAAATATTTCCTGAATGGATAAGAAAGATGTGGTCCGAAGATAAGAAGGAGGTGGAAGGAAGCAGAGTTGGAAGTGGGCCTGATTTATTCAAGAAATGTTCAGTAGCTGATTGAGAGCTTGGGCAGACCAAGAAGTCCTTTCTCTGATGTCACCGAACCCCACCCATGAAAACACAGAAATGAATGGTGACATAATTTATGGGAGCAATAAAAGTCATACCTACCCATTACCTCTTCAAATGACTCATGTCTGTATGTGTTCACAGTGAACGTTTTAAACAGACCAGAACAGTGGTTAGTGCCCATGAGGACAAGTGTCTTTTTAAAATAAATTTTTTTGGCCTACTCAAGTCAGAACTTGAGAACTTGGATTCCGGAGTTCCTGTAACCCATTTCCTTTATGGTTCAAGTGGGAAAACTGAGGCCCCTTCCCAGTGACTGGCCCACGGTCACACAGCCAGTTGGAAGCAGTATTGTTCTCCAGCCCACTTGCCACCTAGAATACAGACTAGGATGAGAGCAGATGATCTTTGTCAGAGTGGATGGACCAAGAAATGGGAAGCTTGGGTGCCCAGAGAGCCAAGGGTGAGATCAAGATAATGAGGAAACCAGGAACAAAATAAAACAATAGGTTGGGAACAACCTCAAAGCAATAGAGTCAACCAGGGGTACATTAAGAAGGGGGAAGATACTGTGGTCTGAATATTTGTGTCCTTCCGATATTTATATGTTGAAACCTAATGACCAAGGTAATGGTATTAGGAAGTGGGGCCTTTGGGAGGTGGTTAGTTCACAAGGACAGAGCCTTCAGGAATGAGATCAGTGCCTTTATGAAAGAGGCCTCAGAAAGCTAGCTAGCCTCTTCCACCATGTGAGAACACAACAAAAAGCCACCACCTATGAACCAGCAAGCAGGCCCTCATCAGACACCAAATTTGCCAGCACCTTGATCTTGGGCTTCCCAGCCTCCAGAACTGTGAAGAACAGCTTTTTGTTGTTTGTAAGTCACCTGGTTTATGGTATTTTGTTATAGCAGCCCAAATACACTCAGACAAAAGACAATTAGAAAAAAAAAAGTCTAGTCTGGCAGCAAGAGTTGGCAAGGATGATGAAAATGAGCACTCCTGTACACTACTGGTGGGACTGTGCATTGGTAGGACCCTCAGAGGGCAATTTAGCTGGTAGAATTCAAAATGTGCGTCGCTATGACCCAGCAATCCCGTTACTTCTTAGGAGAAATGCTTGCACACTTGTACACAGAGACGTGTACAGGGCTATTCATTGCAGCTTTGCCTGTGATCACGAGAAACTAAAAACAACTCAAGTGTCCAGTCATGGGGATGGATACATAAAATACATTATACTCACAAAATGGAATACTATGATGTAATGCAACAGAGTGTAAAGGATCCATCTAGGGCCACCACAGTACATATCTTTCTATGAATTAAAATAAGATGATCCCCTCTGGGTGAACCAATTCCAGAAAGGCATCCCTTCCTCCAGGCTAATCTAGTGGAGATGGGCAGAGTTCCAGGCTTCCTCATACCCTCCTGGCTGTGCGACCAGACCAGTGCCTCTGAGTCCAGTCCCACCAACCTGAATGACCACGTCAAATGGAAAAACAAGTTGTGGAACAGTATGTAAAACAGGATGTCTTTAATACATTTAAGTACATATTCTTTATGTTTTCTCTAAGGATAGCAATTCATAACATGCATGTTAATGAGTAGGAAAAGAACTGGAGGAATACACATCTTCCCTGCAATAGGTGTTACCTCTGGGGATGCCAGTGGGTAACAACTGTTGGTCAAAGAGGCCTTTAACTTGATCAGATGTGTTTTGATTTAACTTCTCACAAGAAGAATGTACTTTCCTATAATTTGTATGATTAAAGTTAAATTTTAAACTAAAAACTAAAGAATGGAATGGTGGGCTTTGGGGACAGAAGGAGAAATTTATGCCATCCTAGGTGACACCCACCATCACTGCCACCACTGCCAGCACCAGATTTAAAGGCATGCTGCTACATGGGCCAAAATTTCACACAAGTCCATTCTGACCTCAATTCTGGGATGAGGTGGAGTGGAAAGTGACAGGGACCTCAGATTAGATGAACAAACCTTTTAGAAATCAGAGAGAAGAAGGCTTGCTGAGACCATATCTCTTCTAGGCACATCTGCTGGCAACCTTGATGACTTTAGCCCCAAGAATCCCAGCTTTGTCCCCAAGGCTGGAAAACAACAGAGAAAATAGGAAGAAGGGGATAGAGCCTCCCCACATCCATTTACTCCTGGAAAGCACTTGCAAGGAGCACCTCTATGCCCAATAGAAAGTGCTGAAAAGTCAACACACCAACTGAAGCAAGATCAAAGGAAGCACCCAGTGACTTTTGGGGGCTTTATCACAGTGAATAGAGGGTGAGGGAAGTTGACTAGTCTTGAAATTGTCTTTTAATGGTTTGATTTCACGGTCCTCTTGTTACTTAAGTACCATTCATCTTCCTCCAAATCTCCACCAGGAGTTTCATATGGCTTGGCAGCTCAATTTCCTCTCAGCCTACTGGATAAGACAAAAGGTCCACCGGTCACTTATCTAGGGAAAGCACATTGTGAGCCATTAGGGTCTCAGCATCCCTCTCTTTTCAAGATATACAGCCCCCACGAGAATGGATTTATATCTCAAAACACTTGCTACTCTTGTCATCTTCATTCAGAAGCAACCCTTGTATTGATTGTTCATGCTTTGGATACTGTTTAATTATCTGTCAGAACAATTGGCCACTTAGTCAAGAAGATTTCACTGAATGACAATGATGTTTGACTTGAATGTGTAACTCCAAAGGAACAATAGTCCTATATCTATTTCCCCATTTCCTGCACATATCTTCTTTCCTTTTGTTTAGACCACCCACTGTCATGCCCACCCACCACAGCCATAATGTGCCACCAGGGGGCATTTCTCTGTTGTACACTCTCTCCCAGGCTTCTCAGTAGCACGTCCCAAGGCCTACTCCACATGAGAGGTTGGCTCCCATGGCAGGGGTGCTATTTCTCTTCCAATGACTCAAAGAGAATAAAACTGGAATAAAAGGGCAGCATACAGAATGTTTAAAAAAAAAAAAAAAAAAACCAAACTAAAAGATTAAATCAGCATCTAGAAACTACACCTGTGGAAGGAAGAAACTCTGGCTCCAGACTGATCCTCCATATGCCCATCAGCATAATCTTGCTATTATTAAACACCATGTATAGACATATCTCACAATGGACTGCAGGCTGGCCAATAGTTTTAGCTCTTGATTCAATCTCTCCATCTCCCCTCACTTGCCTGATACAGTCGAGCCCTCTGTCTTTGTTCATGTTGCTGCTGTTTTTTGGACCATGACTGTCTTAGATGCTTCTCCCCAAAGTAGACATGAGTCAAGGATTCCAGATGCAATTGTTTGGGAGGTGATCTCAGGAAACACTGCTAGGGAAGTGGGGAGGTAAGATGTGGAAAGGAAGGGAAAAGGAGGAAGTCAGTAAAGAATGTGTTATCAAGCATGTAATGACTATGGGAGAGCAAGGCCCAAGCTCCTTGGAGACCTCAGAATTCACCTCTAAGTTGTTCCACTTGAGGGGCAAAGAAATCAGGGCATTTATCCTCCAACTCCTACCCACCATTGACTGAGGGCTCCTCCCAGGACTTTACCTCTTCAGCCCTTGCTGCCTGCCCAGCTCACTTTAGAAAGCAAACCTCAGGCTGACAGTCATATGTGCATGCAGTAGGCAGCTGTGAAATGTCCTGGATGGTGAGCCCAACAGATATGGGCAGTAACTCCACAGTAACTGCTTCAACTCTTCATTTCCTTTTTGCTTTGACAAACTCTTGTTTATCTTTTAAGATCCATGTGAAATTCAACCTCCTCTGAGATGTCACCTCCTTCCACACTCCCTCCCCACAAGGAAGAATTAATAGCTTCCTCCTCCAAGCTCTATTAACACTATGCTCACACTTCAATTAAACCAGCAGCTATGTTTTGTTCCACTTTGTTTGACTGTTCTTCTTCCCAAACAAATTGCACAATGAGTATGGAGACCAAGTCTAAGCCATCTAGGTATTTTAGCACATTCACCCAGCCTTCTAATTTGTATTAATGGAACATCTACTCTTTGATAAACATTGTTCCAGGTACTGAGGATACAGAAGTAAAAAATATATATACACACTAAGTCCCTGCTTTTTTTATTTTAACAGTTGTGTGTGTGTGTCTGTGTGTGTGTAGATAACAAATAAAAACAAATGAGTGTAAGTTGTGAGTGGTAAAAAATACAATGAAGAAAAATAGAGTCCGGTATGGAATAGTAACTAAGTATGAGTGGTTTAATCTTTTACATGGGATGCCAGGGGAAGACCTCTCTGATGAAACTGCATTAGAATGTAGATGTTGGATAAAATGAAGGGGTGATCCATAAGAATATTTAAGGGAAGAGAAATCCGGGCAAAAAGAATCATATGGGCAAAGGCCCTGTGTGGAAACATGAGGGTGTGCTCTGAAAATAGTAGAAACACATAGCCCATGCCAAGCTCATGGCTGATTTAATCACGCATTGACTGTAAGATTCACCCACAAGTCCCTTATTTGGCTAAGCTGTCTCTCATCCTATGCACTTCTCTATCATTGCACTTACATATGATACTCTAATTAAACGTGCAAAGATATAGGGACTGTGTCTTCTGATCCTTTTTGTGTCCCTGGTGCCAAACTCAGTACCCGTTCCGTTGTAGGTGCTCAAAAATTGTTCCTTAAACTTAAGCCCTTATTATTCCCCATATAAAACTTGGCAAAATAGAGATCAAGTCACAGAAAGGGTCCATTTGAAGTGCACACACATGCTACAGAGCATCTCTGCTTGCAAATTAAGATGAACACAGATGCTGGAAAATAGCTTCAGAATTCTTAAAGGCAGTGGCCATTCTTGGCTGAAACTAGGACTCTTTTGAGAGTTACAGCCCTAAAACGTGTAGCCCTTTCTTTCAGGGGCATTGAATTGTCTCTGGTGGCTGAACACATTTTACAGTCTGATCAGAGTGGATTTTGTGTGCTAAAAACAAGGATGTATTACAACTTTCGTGAATGAACACAGCCTGCAGTCCTCCAGAAACCCCCAATGTTCAGTCTCTTCCTAGAGCAGAGGGAGTAGCTGCTCAGAACTGACTCAGAGGTGGGCCTGAGTGATTGTATTTTAAGGTGGTAACAGATGACAGACTGTTCCAGAAAAAAAATGTCATGAGCCTTCACATTAGTAAGGACGTTTAGGGTTGCAAGGACAATAGTGTTTTGCCTATCCAGCACGCTCTGCCCTTCCTTTAGGAAATTATATCTTTCCTACTCCAAACATATGATTGGAGGGAGGGAAGAGCTGGCAATCACAGCTCCCTTGGTTACAGCATCAGTGGTCCCATGAGGTAAGTAGTCTTACTATCCCCATTTTATGAGGGAATAACCTGAGGTTCAGCAAGATGAAGTTTCTGCCCAAATTCACTAAGCTAGAAAGTAATAGGGCCAGTGGCCAAACCCGGTTCTTTGTGATTCCAAGGTTCCTGCACTTCATTGGAAATGATAGGAAACAGGGCAGCGATAGGGCAGAGGGTATACGGACAGGAACTGGAAGCTGACATCAAGGCAACATGGTGGTAGTAAGCTCAGGCCCCAGAGCTCAGGCCAGAGTCAAGGTAAAGGATCTGAGCATGTCCATACTGAAACTAGATTTAGTAACCAGCTAAAGAACAGGATTCAGAAATCCAAGTGGACTTTCAATGGTTAAAATTTCTCATAAAGACACTACCCTGGGGTCGGAGGTTAAGGTGTTATCTATAAAGGCAAAGAGCAGTTCCAGCAAGGTCGGGAACATTTGGAGAGAGATGGGAATGCATTCTCCTTTCCCAAGAAACCAGGAGTCAGAGCATGTCCCAAGTCTGCAGAGACTTGCTTTGCATCTGGGAGGCGACTGGGGGCAACCCACAGGGCCCCATTTAAAGAGAATCTTCACATGCCAATTCTAACAGGCTCACCCTGGAAGTACTACCAATTTAAAGTCACCCTTGACCTATAATTTGAATAGCTTCAGAGAGCAGCCAAACCAGGGGGTATTGCCAAGCCTATCAGTGATGACCCTGTATCAACATAGAATCTCAAGGGGCAGAAGGCAGAGTGGGGCCTCTCAGAGGCAGGGCCCTGTATTGGTCAGGAATCATCCAATTGTAAGTGACAGACTCAATTCAAGCTAGCTTCGGCAAAAGAGGCAAATTTTACCATACAAGAACCACATCACAGGCAGGCAAGGTCACCTAGAATGAGGGACTCAACAGCAGCTCATTATCCCTTCTCTTCTCATGTCCTTGCTTTCTGCTAAGAGGCCTCATTTCCTTTCTTGAAGCTGAAATCATGTTTCCCAGAAGCTCTGGACACATATTCTCTCAACTTCGTCATCCGGGAAAGAAAGCTCCAATTAGATATATCTCAGAAAAGGCCCTGATTTGCCCATTTCAAGACCAGTCACTGTTGCCAGGGAGGGAGGCACTATGATTGGTCCCATCAGGTCAAGGATGTGGGGCATCAGGAATGGTAGCCTTTACTGGAACTTCATAGAGCTGTAGGTGTCAGGTGGAGGGCGGGCAGTTCCCCAAAGAGAATGGGAGGATAGCAAGGACATGACTCCACAGGAACTGCTGAGACCTGGTCAGCTACACCAGTAGTATCTACTTCAGCTCCAGGACATTTTGCCCTCCTCAGTCCAACCCCATTCCTCCCTGGTGAGAACAAAGGGAGGGAAGGGAGTCCTCAGCCTATTCATTGCAAGAAATAAAGCAGTTAGAGAGTCTGGGCTCTTTCCTAGGTGAATGGGAAAAGGGAGATGGTCTTTGCTATGGAGAAAAGGAACAGAAACAAGACTAATACTTAGTGTTTATTGGGCTGTCATCCTGAAACTCTACATGGAGCAGCTCTAATCCACACAGCAATGTCAATAGTAGTGTCCCATCTTGCAGAGGTGGAAAAAGAGGTTGAGTTCACAAAAGTCATTGCCATGGATCACACAGGGAATAAATGGGGAAAGCTGGTGAATTGAGCCTGCGTTTTCACATTGGTGGCACTTCACAGGTGAGGGTACTTCTTCCAGCCTACAGAGTCTCTCTCCAATAACATTTGCACACTGGCCTGAAGTAAGGTACATGCCCTGAGGGTGAACGTCTTATTTGGCATTTTTCAGGCTTCTCCTCCTACCCACCTGTAGATAACTGTGTAGACTGCCATAGTCTGTCTGACACCCAAACCCATCAGGAGAAATGACCTGAGCCATTGACTAACGAAATCTTCCATCATGACTTTTGGTATAGAGGTGGCAAAACACTTTACAAATCATTGTAACAGGATGTTGACCAGGCCCTACATGAAGATGAAGTAGTGCCAATAATCCCCACATTCTAAAAAGATGACAGGGCTTATTAAGAGGCAGCAGAAATGATCACTCTATAATCGATCACCAGCCCCACCCCTGGACAATACTTAAAGGAAAGCACTGGGAGAAAAAAGGAAGTGGAAAACAGTGGAGAGAGCTACGTGGCTTTATGAGGAGTACAGGGTCTCTGGAGAAAATAAATCTCTTGCCTCCCCACAAAGGATGGAAAGAGAGGGGTGCTTTCTTCTCTTCACTCCAATGGGGAACAGGGTCAGGAAAGTAACATGTAAAGATTGGGGATGTCAACAAGAAGACTTCATCGCTCTCCTAGGTTCTCTAATGCTGGCAACAGGTGGAGAGAAACATGTTCGGAGAATGCTTGGGAGAATGTGTAAATGTCTCCTGAAGGTGAGGAGCACATGTGAACAGCCTCATCTTGCCTGGGGTAGGAAGCTTAGAAGAGACTCAGATGAAGAGTGCCTAGTGAAAAGAAGAAGGGGCACCTCCACCCCAGAAGAAGGAGTGTGAAGGTTAGGAGAGGGAGCAGGAACCACCATTCCCTAAACCAACAGAGGAGATGCTCCTTCAGAAAGGACAGCAGGGACCTGAACTTCTGGTCTGGTTGATAAGAGAAGGGCCACCCCTGAAGAGTCTTCAGCAATGGAAATGGAATGAAACTGAGCACTATCCCCAAGGAAACCACATCCACTGTCTACACAGAGACAGCCACATCAGAAAAGACCTCAAGCTTCAGATAGCACCAGGTTAAACCAGAGAGAAATCAAGGCCACTGAACCACATGAGAGTCATGTAAGTTGACCCCTGCTTCTCATCTCTCTCTACTTCCCCAGTGTAGGCAAACTAGAGACAGAAGAGGGAGGAAGAAGGGACAGGGAAGCGCAGGCTCTCCCTTCATCCAGTCCTTTGAGCCACAAGTCTAGAGAGCAATAGCAACGAATAAGCCATGACATTGCTTAGAGGATTGGTGTTTTTACCAGGACCTGCCTGTGTTTAATCATCAGAAGTGGCCAGAAAGTTATAGAATCTGTCAAGATAATGTAAAGGTTGAGAAAGGCAGACACCACAGTGCACAGCAATGAGTGGGAAAAAAAGTCTCATGTTGGTATCTCTATTGCACTGAGTATTTCCAATGAGTCACTTACCGTTTGGATTCTCTCAATTGACCTATTTTCCCTAATCCTCTTGAGCCATTCAGAGTTCATTTTTATGTGTCCTTTTACGGATGAGAAACAAGACCAGAGCCTTCCTTCTCTTTGCTTTGCCTGTATCTTCTTGACTCATTATTTTGCAAAGCAGACAGGCTTTCTCTGGGTGGCTGAAAACAAGGCCACCACCCTCTCTAACTTCAAATTATTCCTGATCCATCCCCCAGGTGCAGGGCCAGTCTCCAACTCCAGCTGAAAAAAAAAATCTCTCAGGGAAAGATTTGATTGGCCTTGCTTGAGTCACATTCCCCCACCAAGGGGTCAGTCTCATGACTGGCACACAGCCCCTTACCATGTGTTTGGAGTTAGGACAAAAGAGGTGCAATGCCCCCAGAACAACGGTGGGCAGCGCTAGAACAGACAAAATACTACAGATGGCCCACATGATACTAACATGCATTTTAAGCACAGTTTTCATTCTGCTGACATCTTGGAATTCTTGTTTATCTACATGGTTTTAAAAGACAGTTTAAATCATGTAGGTCTTATTAAAGCTTCTTTTAACAGAATCAAGTGATGATGAAAGAGAATAAAAGTGATTGATTACAGTTTCCATATTTTAGGTTTCTCTTCCCTAAAAGTTATAAAGGCCCTTTTATAAAAAAAACCTCTCTTTGGCCGTCCTTTTTTTTCCCCTCGGGCAACAAAAAGATTAAAAAGTCATGTGGCTAGTGTCTACTGTTTGGACAGCACAGATTATAGTGCATTTCTCTCATTCCAGAAATTTCTGTTGGACGGCACCGATGTGGATGCTTAACAGAGGCCAAAAGCACAAGCAGAATGAGCCAAGAACACGTCGGCGATCAGACGGCGATCAGAGCAATGCATGTACAGAACAAGGAAGGAGCAAACGCCAGAGGGCAAGGTGAGTCAGCAGAGACCAGGGTTCCTAGGGGAATGGCTGGGGGACAAATGTGGTTCCAGGGTTGGGGATGACACCTTAGTTCTCACTGTGCTGGCTCCTTCTCTTCATGCGGGAACCAAAGCCCTTACTGCTAGTTACTAGAAGAGCCCAAGCCAGTGTCAAAACTAGCACTTGTGGACTGGGCACAGTAGCTCATCCCTATAATTCCAGCACTTTGGGTGGCCAAGGCGGGAGGATTGCTTGAGGACAGGCATTCAAGACCAGCTTGGGCAACACAGGGAGACATTGTCTCCCTGTGTCTCCTGCTTACTAGAAGGAAGGTCAGTGGAAGGAGGTAAGCAGGTACAGCTGCCTGGAGTGTGGCACATAACATAAGGGCAAGAATAGATCTGTTCTGCACAAGAATAGATTCCTTGCCCAGGGAGACACCTGACGTTTTGGGGTCCAGACTTGTCAGGAATGAAGCAGAAATAAAGAAAACAAAGTAACTTAAGCTATCCTTTCTGGAAAATCTTAACCTCTTTTTCTCTCTAATCCTTCTGATCAAAATGAAGCCAAGAAAATAAAGGTCTAGAAGGAGTTGGGTGGAACATCCAGCCCAGAATATTCCTTTTTATAGATGTACCAGAATTCAAACATTCCCCCATGTGAGGCACTTTTAGGATGTCCTAGTTATCTTTGCTTACCTAGTCCCTGACAGTGTCTGGCACAGAGTTGGTGTTCAGAAAATGTTGTTGAATAAATTAATTAATCCCCTTTCAGTTATATAAGGAAACAGTAGTTGCCCAGGAAAACATTCATCTATTAAATGTGGGTATGAAGGGAATAATGGATATTAAGGTATATCATTTAGGGCAGTGGCTGCTACAACACATCACAAGTGCTGGTTTGGTTTTACTTTTAGAGACAGTCTCTCTCTGTCGGCCAGGATGGAAAGCAGTGACATCATAATTCACTGTACCTTGTACTCCTGGGCTCAAGTGATACTCCCTCAACCTCCTGAGTAGCTAAAACTAGAGGGGCACACCACCATGCTTGGCTCAATTTTTTTTTTTTTTTTTTTTAGAGAGACAATGTGTCCCTATGTTGCCCAGGCTGGTCTTGAACTCCTGGCCTTGAGCAATCTCCCTGTCTTAGCCTCTCAAAGCGCTGAAATTACAGGGATGAGCTGCTGTGCCCAGCCCACAAGTACTGGTTCTGACACTGGCTTGGGCTCTTCCAGTAACTAGCTGTATTCCTTGTGCCTCAGTTTCCTTATCTGTGAAATGGGGGTATTGCATTTGATGTGCTCCATGGCCCTGTCCAGCTCTCAAATTCTCTGCAGAGTGACACCTGACCATTCCTTCTTTGACCTAGAACGCAGGCTTTCCCCGCACCCCCACCAAAAGCGTATTAAAGAGATTTCTGCTGTCTTTTTGGTGGGGATAAAGGAGTTTACTAAGGGGGGACAGGTATTAACCCTTCCCCCATCAAATGTGAGTTTGGGAGTGTCCCCAGTCCGTCTGGCACCATCTTACCTGCGCTTTAAATTGTAAAACTATTCATGATTATGTACCTGTCTGTCTGAGACCACAGGGCTGGGGAGAAATCCTCCCTAACCTCAGCAGAAAGCTGGAAGCCAGCTTGTGTGATTGATTTCTGAAAGCAGAGAGAAGAACGTGCACCTCTGAGAAAAGGTTAATGCAGGAGATCATAAAATTGCACACAAGAAATTTAAATTAAAAAAAAATAAAAAGGCCAAGGAAACAGGCACCTTCAGGCAGGTAAGCCAAAAAAAAAAAAAAAAGACAGGAAATAACATGTAAAACTACCTACAGACTCTGTACTTTATGCATTTCTCACTACTTATGTGCCTCTGGTTTGAGAAAAACAAAGCTAGTGAGTTCAATATCATTATCTTTACTTTACAGAGAGAAAACTGGCCAGGAGAAGTTCTCTGATTAATTTCCGTTACTGAGAGCCTATTAAGTGCCAGGCATAAGTTACACAGCAGTGTATGTGATGGACATGAAACTTACAGCTCACTGACAGTTGTCAGATATTGAAAAACTGATTAGCCAAATAACTATTTAATCATAATGATGTGATATATAAAAGGAAAAGTCTAGGGTACTCACTGGGATGCAGACAAGTAACAGGTGCAACTATGTAACTTGTCGGAGGGGTCAGAGAAGGGCTCTGAGGAAGTAAGCAGGAATCTGAAGGATGGGTGGGAGGTCCCCAGGTGAGGGTGGAGACAGAGTGTGAACACTGTGCATCAGGCAATCTGCTAAAAATCCCCGTGCTAACTGGAGGTCAAATTGTTGCCATTATCTATTTCTCCCTTTTCTCCTGTGGTTCGAGGCCCAGAAAGCACGGCTAGTTACTGGCAGAGCTCAAACCAGTATCAGCACCAGCGCTTGTGATGCGGTGCTGCAGTGGCCGCTGCCTTAAGTGATACATCTTAACGTCCGTCATCCCCTTTGTGCCCACGTTTAATAGATAAATGTTCTCCTGGGCAACTACTGTTTCCTTATATAACTGAAAGGGGATTAATTAATTTATTCAACAACATTTTCTGAATACCAACTCTGTGCCAGACACTGTCAGGGACTAGGTAAGCAAAGATAACTAGGACATCCTAAAAGTGCCTCACATGGGGGAATGTTTGAATTCTGGTACATCTATAAAAAGGAATATTCTGGACTGGATGTTCCACCCAACTCCTTCCAGACCTTTATTTTCTTGGCTTCATCCTGATCGAAAAATTTATAAAGAGAGAGAGGAAAAGAAAAAAAATCAACAACCAGTATTGGTCCCAGCCAAATGGAGATCCACAGTCAATGGCCTCAGGAAAATCCTCCACCCACAGCCCCAGCTGTGCTGGGGCCACTGTTACTGCCCTTGTAGAATCTGGGTTTTCTTCCTAGCCCTTAGTTGATTTGCAATTATACATTTATTTTTGTGATTGTTAGATTAATGCCTGTCTTCTGCATTAAGCACAAGGTACGGGAGAGAAGGGACCAGTCCTGCTTTTGGTCTCCACTGCATCCTCAGCACCTAGTCCAGGACTAGGACAGAGAATAGGCCCAATAACCGTTTGTTGAGTGAGTATATGAATGAAGGTGACAAGTGAGAGAAATCTCATAACTGAAGAAAAACAGAGAAATAGTTAATAACAAGAACAACTTGACCACCAGTTAGTACAGGGGTTCTTAGTATATTTCCTGACACATGGTGTTTGCGCTCTTAAGTGGCAGTTATTATTTAAGATAATTTTAAATAACCTGAAACTAGAAAAATAGCTGAAGCTTTCCTTCTAACCCTGTAATGATTATCCCTGTTTTGGGGTGACAGAAATGACGCAACTTGCCTATAGCCACAGCACTGGAACTCTCAGCCTGATGCATGTCCTAATAACCGTTATACCTTGACAAGAGTCACATAGTCAAAGAAGAGCCTGCCTTCTTCCTCCCTTTCTCCACAGCATCCCACCTATCATGAGCTCTTATCACCAAACTTTGAAAATCTCTGTAACACCTTCTCAGTTTTTTGTCTGTACCACCTAGACAATCACTTGCTTAATATTTTTCTTTAAACCAACCCAATGGGTTACTTTGAAAAGTTCAATAGAAAAAACACTATCGCTTTTTCTTAAATATTGGAGAACTGCAATAAACACGATGAAAACAAAAACACCTTGACTAAATTCAGATATTAATGTTTGAGAAAGGATCTTGGCCTGAGAGCTGCTCTCTGCGTTAAATCAGAAGACATACTAAAGGAAGTTCTTTACACAGAAGGAAAGGCTCTGAGATGGAAGGAAGGAAGTACAGGAGGAAAAGCAGCACATCTAAAAGGGTAAATATAAAAATTGTTCCCTGTTGAAAGCAAAGAATAACAATAATTTTTGTGTGTGTGTGTGTGTATAAAATAGATGACCACAGGACCAAAAGGGCAGGAGCAGAATAAATACATTTAAATTGTAAGGGTCTTGCATTGTTCAGGTTGTAATAAAAGTACTAATTGGAAGTAGACTGCAATAAGTTAAGGATGTATTTTATAATTTCTAGGGTACACAACCACTAGAATGATAGCACAATGCACAACAGAAATACTAACGCAAGAGATAAAGTGGGCAGGGAAAAAAGGAATTAGCAAAGATGTGTTAATAAGGTCAAAAAGAAAAGATGCCAGTACAAACCCAAGACTTCAGTAGGTCTGAATGAAGCTTGGAAAGAAAATAAACTTCGTGCTTTTGATTCAATATTTTCTAATGCTGCACCCGTGACCCATCTGAAATTCACCTCCTCTTACCCTCAGTAAGTGGATACAGGCTTTGAAGCCTGGTTCACCCAGTGGGTATGGCGAGGAGGCCATTCATTATTAGGACTGGTGCTGGAATCAAATGTTCATATCCTCCTCACTTTTCTCATGGGACAAATGTCACAGCAGAATTGGACTCTGCATAAGGAACCAGATACCACTTCTAACCAGAGGCCTTCCTTCAAACCAGTGGTCATCACTGGGGATGATTTGTCCACCTAGGGGCATTTGACAATGTCTGGAGACATTTTTGGTTGTCATAACTTGGGGGAGGGGGTCCGCTACTGGCATCTAGATGCCAGGGATACTGCTTAACATCCTACAATATGCAGGACAGCCCCAAACAACAAAGAAGTATGTGGCCCCAAATGCCAATAGTGCCAAGGATGAGAAACTCTGCTTTAGGGCATAACTAATCACAACACCAAACCGAAGTCTTGATTGGAAGCTAAGGGGAAGAGAGTTGGCAACATGAATGCACCTGTCCTGAATTCCCTACTGGTAGAAAAATATTCAGCCCCACTTTCCTGCACTGGAATCAGATGCTTCATTAACACTGAGACTCTTCTTAGAGAGTGTGGTGACATTCTAGAACACAGAAAAAGCCATGGTTTCACAAAGCTAAGATCCTGGAAATTAGGTAAAGGCTTCTTCTGACATCAAACTCCAGAGATAGAACATTGTGGGAAGAGAATAATACAATGGAGAGATGCTGTTTTGACATGACACGTACACAAGGCTTATGTTGAGTAAATGAGCAGCCTCCTTAAATATAGAAGAGCCCATGGTCAATCTTGTGCCTCAAGCCGTTTCTCAGGGAGGCCTGAGTCACTTTGCCCATCTTACTTTGCTTGGTTGTACAAAACACAGCCTGGTGTATTTCTCTCTTTTCTTAGCATCTGTGTATCTCACCAGGCACAGTTGTCACCCTTGCTTCCTCTTTTGCCACAGTGGAGGCTCCTGGAGCCAATGTGCTTTCTCCATAGTAGCGCCAAGCCTCAGGGCATGTTGCCCTCTTGTCTCCTGCTGACAACTGGGGCTCTGCAGAGACTCAGAGGCAAGAAAGCAATGCTCCCTGGAGGCCTCCTGCTCCCTTGAAGGCATCCCCAGGGATTCAGGACAGGCAAAGATTTCTCTCAAGGGCAAAGACTTTACTGCACTCCAGGCTTTCCTCCCACATGATGGTGCCACGTGCAGGGGAGGGGAAGAAGGAGAGAGTGGGGCAGCCATACGCAAGGCCTGGGAAGCAGGAAGGGAGGGCTAACACTCCTCTAAGAACACTAGTCTCCCCAGCTTCTGGCACTGCACAGAATCTCCCTATGGATTCTTCTTGAAGTTCTCCAAAAGCATCAGCTCTTGGAGGTGCAGCCTAGACCCCCAAGAATCCCCAGGATGGGTAGCGCACATCCATGCTGGGATCTGATTTGTTACTCAGATGAGTTAATGTCAAAGCTGTTTCTGTGTTCATGGTAAATTTTCTTTCCCTGGGTGGCCCATCTACAGCTGGTGCTAACCACCATGGTGCAGACCTCATCTACATCCAACTGTTCACCAAACTCAGTCAATTCTATTCAAATTTCACTTATTTCCCTTCTCATCATTTCTCCCTCTTCATCTCTGTTGCCCTGTCTTGGTCTAGGAGGGTCATCTCTTACGCAAATGACTAATGAGTCTCTCTCACCTTCTGCCTTCTGTCTTTATTGCCCTATACAGACACCAGTAGAGGAGTATATACCCTCTTCCCTTGTGATTTTTCAGAAATATAATTCTGATCATCCTCCTGCTTAAAACCTTTGGAATACTTACCCTGACTTCCAGAAACTTCAAATTCCTTAGGGCTGGGCAGAAGTTCCTATTGGAATCCAGCCCTTCCTTTTCTCTTGAGCTCATCTCTGGCCAGTCAAACCCCCAGGGAGAGTGGTGGTAATTATATGAGTCAATCATAGACAGAAAGCAAAACCTTCTGGCCCTATGGCTTTGTTCATTTTAAAGGCCATCCAGGCTGAGGCAGCCATTCACACCAGGGAGGCCAGTCTGAGTTGAAAGCATGGCTCCTGACTCTGAGGGACAATAGCATCTGCTGCTGGCCCCAAACCCTAGTTTATACCCTCTGCACTCCTCAAGAGTCCATCTTTCAGGATTCTAGCCCCCTGTCAGGCTTATTTCTATCTCCTCCAGCCACATCTGAGTAATGGGGTAATGTTTGACATTCCCTGAGCTCCTACTGCACATTCCAGACACTGTGCTAAGCCCTTCACCTGTCCTGTCTTGTTTAACCTTCACAGCAACCATACGAGGTAGTATAATTATTGTGCCCATTTTGCAGATGACCAAACTGAGACCCAGAGGTCAAGTAACTTGAAGATCACACAGCCAGGAAACGGCAGAGTTGGGATTTCTAATCACAGGCATATCCTAATGTATTGGTCATACATTTCCCAGGTTGAGATGGGGGTACTGAAGCCGCTTCAAAGTTTGGAATGGGGAGGGCACTTTACAGCATGTTACTTATTCTTCTGTGTATATTTTCAGCACATGTTAGCAGCTACCAGTTTGCTATCTCTTTTGAAAAGATACTTTTGCCTTCTTTGAGGACTTCTCATACTGTTTAATAGAAAGGATTCAGAAGTGTCTTAGTGGTAAATTGCAACTTGCCCTACCATTCCTGTAAGAGTCCTGGAAAGCTTGGCCGGATTTGGGGAGAAAGAAGGAAACTCTACTTGTTCACCCTCATCTCAGAGGATGCAGGCAGGGACTCTCAGTTCAGAAAGTGACCTCCCAAAGGCCCAGAAAGGACTGAGTTGCATTGTGAGTTTAAAACAATTGCTAGGGCTCCCCTGGAGACTGGAGGGGGAGTTCTAGCATCTCAGAGACAGTAACTTAGTTATGTGTGCTCTGTTTCCCCTCCAATGTGAAGAAAGCTTCAACACCTCCTACAGAAGAGGGGCCGTGAGACCACAGCCCAAAGGAGCCTGGACAGGGAGGGTCTCAGCCGGGGTTGCATAAGAGGAGTGGCATTACACTTAAAGACCTCAACTTGGGAACACAGAGGAGCTTTCCCAGAGGCAGCTGAATGCTTAAAAAGCGAATCTCTCGGGCTGCCCTGCTTGTCTCTGCAGCTGTTCTTCATCTATTTTGTTTGGGTTTAAAGGTCAGTGAAAATGCACAGCACAGGGTTATTTAGGACCTTCCTCAGAGGACGCGGATGCCTTTTTCAGTGGCCACACGGAATTCAACATGTGTTACTCTCCCCTCCTTTTGCAATATGGGGGAGCTGTGTCTGAGGACTGGCGCTGTCAGGAGGTGAACCTGGCTGGTGGGGGACTGAACTGCATTCCTGGCATTCAGGAGAATACCTCTCCCTCAAGATTTATGGGCTTCGTTTTATGTTTAAATGGTTTCTGTCAAAATTCCAAGAGGCTTTAGTGACTCATGGGAAGCAAGGAAAGGGGAAGAATACTCCAGGTCGTAGAAACAGCACCGACAAAGGCTGTTGATAAGTGAACACACACTTGTGCAGTGAATGTTTACTGAGCATCTACCACACATCTTTGACTGATTGCCAGATAAAAGGGTTTGGGGCCACAGAACTCTGACAGACTCTCTTAAGGCTGTTGCAATCCCTGGCCTCTCAGGGGGAGTAAAGGCCTTCTGTCATTTCTTCCAACCGGGATTGGAGAGCAGCATCTTAGAGGAGCCCAGTTCATACCAACCCCTTCCCAACCAGCAGAGGAGCTTCAGAAAATGGAGCTCAGAAGCCGATCCAAGATGGAAATACAGAGACAAGGAACTGCTCTTTGCTCTTTTTTTAATTCTAAATCTGTCATGCCCTTGAGTCCCTGGCAGAGTCACACCCCATCTAGACATGATTTGGGCCGTGCTGGTGTCTGCACAAACTCACCCCTCTGAGACCAAGGCATGCTCCCCACAGGCCACCTAGAGCCTCTTGCAAAACACCAGGAAGCCCATCTTGTCCGCCGCAGCCTCTTAGCCCATTTTTACCATCTACACTCCAGCCTCTCCTTTGAAATACATGTATTCAATGCGAAGGTACAAAATGGATGAAACTGTTGCTTTTAAATGCTGATTTCATGCCCCTCCCAAAGGCACTCTTTTGTTCTGTTTAATTTTTACATCAGATTGGTGATAAACTCTAGGGTGGATTCATCAAAGGAAACTGATCATTACCAACTAGTACATTTTATTTTGTTCATTATTTTGTTAACATCTGATTCTGAAAAATACTCTTTATAAATGGGCTGGAAGTTGGCATAAAAATTATTAGCAATAACAAGATGTTTTTGCATAGAAATGGGTTTCTTACCTGCCAGCTGCAGTTAAGTATGTGGGACTTGCTTTGTGGCAGCCAGCAATATCCAGCAAGCTCCATTCCACCTGCCTCCAGGTTAAAAAAAAAGAAAAAAAAGTTGTGTTAGAACCCAAGAGTGGGGCTATGTTTTCCTCTGCAGAAAGGTACCCATCTTGTTCCAGCTGGGATTCCTGGTGGGTGGAAAATAGATTACCAGGAAAGTGGAGTCAGAGAGTGAGCCTAGAATAGCACTAAAAAGGGCATCAAGCGGTCGGTGTCCTAAGGATTGGTTGGAGTGAAACACTGGGAGATCCCATAATTGCTAAGAATAGCAGAAAGTATGTGCCCCGGTTGATTCACTCCACATTCATGAACGTGCACAGTCCTCAGTAGAATTCAATGTGTATAAGCAGTGGGTATTGGTTATTTCTGGATGCCGCCCAACATCTTCCCATCTTTGGGGAAGTTCCATGGTTTATGATGCATCCCCATGGTAGAAGCTGGAATCGCTCCTGCCCATCCACTCTTGCTGCTAAGATATAGGCAGGGGACTTAGGATCTACTGATCTGATATACTCACTTGAGGCTTTGACTGGGAAACTAACACCATGAAGTTGGTGCCACAGGGAATTCATTCTGCTGAACATAGCAGCAGATTATTCTAAGAAGCATCCAAGCCCTAGACTCAGGGGAATAAACACAATATTTGTGCCCAGGGGTGTATTCCTGGAAGCAGATCTGTGATGAAATCTGGCCACTGTTCTTGGTCACTACGCTTTCATGTGTGTACCTCTGGCCTTCTCAGAGATTCTGTGAATTATCTAATATTCTTGAACAAATTCCTTTTCCACTTAAACTGCCTAGAATGAGTTCCTGAGGTTTGCAACTGGGAACCCAGACTGTGATCATAGCTTTATGTAAGCTGCAAGTGACAGAAGCCCAAAGGAAATTTGGTGAGTTTTGTAAGCAAAAAAATCCAGTAGGAGTATTCGTGGTTTCAGGTATGGTTAAATCCAGGGGCCAGGATTGGCTATATAATTTGCAGGCCCCAATACAAAATGTAAGTGTTGGGTACCTTTTCAAAAATCATTACGAATTTCAAGATAACAATATAAAAGCATTAAACCAAGTACAGGGCCCTTCTAAGTTCAGACCCTTATGTGACTGCACATGTTGCATGCCCATAAATCTAGCCCTGCTGGGGGCTCAAGCAAAGTCACCAAGACTTCAGTGTCTTTCTCTCTCTACCTCTTGGCTCTGCTTTTTTCCTGTGTTGACTTCATTCCCAATCAAGTTTTCTCCATATGGTGTTCCCAAGCAGCTCCAAGCTTTAAGTGCAACAGAAAGAGTGGGGGCCCCTTTCCTATAATTTCCAAAAAATAATCCCAGAAGTTGGTCTTATTGGTCAAGCCTGGACCACATACCTCTCACAGAAGGTAGAGTCATCCCCACTGGAGCCATGTGACTTTAGAGTAGAGGAGGGGTAACGCAGTGAACTGTACTAGCAAAAAGCAGAATAGATGGTGGGCAGGCAAAAGCAACAGAGGTGACCACTGTACAAGGTACACCTGCTCTTAAGATGCTTATAAATTAATAGGAAATATGATCTCATAAGAAAATGTAACAGAGAGAGTTAACGTTTATTAACATGTGTTCCACTCATTTCCGGTCTCCCTTCAATTAGGTTAGGACCTGTGCAAGTTCTGGATTGCAAATCAACATAGTTAAGAACTAGTGCCTCTCCTCCATCTTTCTCCTTCTTGTAGGCTACATGTTCCAGAAGCATAGTTAAAAGATAGGGGAAGGTGCTCAATAGGCATTTCATTATATGTAAACAAGAAATAAATCCTTTTGTAATAAACCATTGACATTTCTGACTTTGATTATTATGGCAGCAAAGCATAATTTATTTTAATATAGTACAGTTGAGAAGACAGAAAATAAGACTTTCTTGACTCTTTGTGCCTTCTAACTCTATGTGCTTGCAGCCTAAAGGAGAACCATGGGTTGTTATGTCCAGAAAATGTCTTATGGTAGATGACACTGAACCAAGGTCCTGAAATATAGGTAGTATTTGAATAAACAGGGAATAGGGTCATCCTAAGTAGAGATTTGCATGAATAAGTGGTACCCCATGAGCCCCAACCCTTATGATGTTACCCTAAGTTTGATTCTTTCATTGATTTAACATGTTGTAAACTGCAGGTTTATCCATGTCTCCACTGGGATGTCCAGGGGCAGGAAAATGTGTGCAGATAACCTCTCCATGCTATTAACCATCTAGTACATTACTCCAAAGAGTATAGCCTTCAGCTGGACTGGGAAAAAGTAAGATATAGCCAAAAGTGCACTTCCATCTCAGGTCTATGAGGTAGCATCCCCCAAAGGCCAGTCCCAGGTGTTGACTGTCATAAAGGGTTTGGAAATCAATTCAGCTCTTTCTTCTGCATATTGGCGTATAAAGGGCTTTGAGAATCTTACGGCTAAGTAACCTAGTTAACTTGGTCCATGTGTTTTCCATTTGACCATCGTACCTATTTTTCCCGTAACATCGTCAAGGGATGGTCATAGACACTGCTGCACTGTTGCTACACCATTTTATACACCTGACCTATCTGTTACACAAAGTGTGTGTTGTAAATTTTATAATGAACGTTATAAAATGGCTACGAGTGATAAGTTCCTGGAGTTCAGACCTATTAGTCACTACAAAGCCAGAAAGACAGTTATAGTTAATACTCAGCTAATCTCCTGTTCACAGTGAGCTCAGTCTCAAAGAAGAGAGATACAGTTTTGTTGTAGTCAAAACTCAGCTAATTTCCTGGTCATAGTGAACTCAATCTCAAAGAAAGAGAAGGAAAGAGGAGAGGAGGAGATCTGTGTGTCAATTTGGAATGCTCTTTGCTGCAAGTAGCAGGAACAACAAGAAAAAGACTAACTTATCTTAAACAAATAAAAAACATTTCTTCTCCCATAATAAATCTCAGGGGCAGTGCTTCTGAATTTCCCTTGATCTCCCCCTTGTTGCCATAATACACTGCCCAGGTTCCAGACCTCACGTTTGTGTTCAAGGCAGGAGAAAGGGGCAAAGGCATGATACCGACTTTCTCGGTCCCTTTAATCAAGAAAGTAAAAGCTTTTTCGGCTGTCCCCAGCAAATAGTTTCTTCCATCTCACTGGTCCCTGCCACAGCTGAAGGGCAGCTGGAAAAGTGAGTTTGGCCCATCTCAGAGTAGGTAAGGGAGGGAGGAAGGAATCCATCTAAGGTTAGTCAGCAGTGTCTGCCTCATTCTGCTTCCAAGTGTAACCAGAAAGACTCAAAATCTGCACCTTGATATTTTCTCATTTCTGTATGTTAAGATGTAGCTGATACTGCCTTTGTTTTATCTTATTGAAGTGAAACAAACATGGAGAAAAGTACATATATTATAATGTATAGCTTGCTGAATTTTCACAAGGTAAACACACCCGTGAAACAGCACCCAGTTTAAGAAACAGGACATTCCAAGCTCCAAACTTCCCCAGAAGGCCCCTCACATACTCCTCTAGGAGGCAGCCACCTTTATTACTTTCATAGCATAGAGCAGTTTCATCCTTTGTTCACTCTGCAGTTTTGAGTGATAGAGGTTTGGCAACTTCTATTGTGTTTTAGGTGTGTTTTATATCAGTATGGCAATTTTAGATGGTAGATGTTAAAAGGACATGTGTGAAATGTGAGAAATATTGTGGGCTAGATCCTAAAACACCAAATGATCTGCCTGGTCAGTACCATTGCAAATGAGAAATAATTCATCTGTACATTCACATTTGTACTAACCATGTGCCCCCAGGTGTTGGGGAAAACCATTAACTATTGTTAAACAAATAAATCCCTGATGCCACTCATCCTGGAGAGCATTACACAGTTGCCCATGCAAGAAGCAGCTCAACTGCAAATCAACTTCTACCTGTACCTCTATGAGGGGCTCGCAGTAGGAACTGTCATTTATTTTCCGCATCCTGAAATCTTTCTCCATCGGTAGTGTCTCAGACCTCTCATTGTTTCTGTTTTTCCTGCTCTAGAAAGTAATTGTCCCTCTGTATAAAGGGCCCTCGGAATCCCCAAAGTGAATTTTATTCAAGCTATGTATACTATATTTTATTTCAGAGAGAACATATGTTCTAAATTTGGTAAATCAATGAAACTTCAACCAGTTGAAAACTGACGATCATATAAATCACTGACAACCATGTACATTTTTTTAAGTAGAAGAAAACTATAGTAACTATGTACTTATTGGGTGCTTTTTATGTGTTAGATGCTGGATTAAGTGTATTATATTTATTATTTCATTTAATTCTCACAACTACTCAATGAGGTAGAGGCTTTCCTCATCTTACAGATGAGGAAGGAGAGGTTCAGAGAGGTTTGTGAATTGCCCAAGTTCTCACAGCTAATGAGTGTTGAAGGGCAAACCAGAACCTAAGCTGTCTGACTTAGGAAGGCACACTGACATGCTCAGCTGGTAAGAAACCTTACACTGGCTCTGACCATGCAAAGGCCATGAAGTACAAGAGGATATTTTCTGAAGCCAAAACAGTTAGGGTCTCCTAGGGCAGTGGCAGACTCGGGTGAAAAGAGTGAGAGGCCAGGAGGATGCTCAGGGGCCTTACCTGGGGCCCAGCTTAGAGTTCAAGTAAGAGTAAATCTTCCTTGAAACCCACACTTTCACACCCGTGCATACAGCAGACTGAATGGGGGAGGGACGGGGCGGAGTCACTTTCCTTGGGCCGGTAGGACTCAGCCGGAGTCTCCTACCCCTACTCTGGTCAAAGCTGCCCTGGAGCCACAAGCCCAGCCTGAGGAGCTGGGTTTCATAAAGGCCTTTAAGGAAATACAGGAAAAATGACAAATCCTAGCTGATCCCTTACCTGCCCAAGCATTCCAGTGCTCCAGAGAGAAAGGCCTGTCCAGATCCCCACAGCCAGCTGAGATGCACAGACCAGCTGTCCAGGCAGGAATCCTGATCACACTCAACACACTGATTGGCCAGATATGTTGAGTGTGGTCTTAGGTCGAGTTCTCTAAAAGCAGACTCTGAGATAAAGATTGGTGTTCAGATGATTTATAAAGGAAGTGCTACCAGGAAGATCTGTAAGGAAACAGGGGAGGCAAGACAGGAAAGGAGAAGCAGCCAAGCAAGGCTGTGGTCAGAGTCTCTTGCGGGGTGACTTCAGCCTGATCCTACAGGGAGCTCTGGAGTATGAGTTACGCCTCAGGGTTGTCTGGACCTGAGACAAGGGAGATGGCATTTCATCTCTCCCCATCTGCACGCCTTGGTCATCGACTAAGGACCACTCTGCATGTGGGTGGGCACATAATTTCCAGGCACTGCTAGCTCTTCGTGCATGTGGACAAAGTGGGTTCCAGTAGACCAAGGATAATCTTCTAAAAAAGAACTGAGGACCAGGCATGATGGCGCACATCTCTAGCTCCTCTAGTCTAGTCCCAGGCTGAGGCAGGAACATTACTTGAGTCTAGGAGTTTGAGGTCATGTAATGCATTCATTTCAAAACAGGGAATCTAATTTTTAGATGTGCAACAGATAGGCTAACACTAATTTTTTAAAGTTAGGTAAATAGAACCTCAGAAATACCTGTTATTGAGTAGCCACCGTATTCCAGCCTGGACAACAGAGCGAGATCTCATCTCTAATAATTAATTAATTAAAAGAGACTGAAATAAAAGAATGCACACACTGGCTTATGGAGGTGAACACCAAAGTGGGGAAGGGGTCACAGAATGGTACGGGTGATCTAAGATGTAGGCAGGACACACCCTGCATTCAGCTGCAGCATCCCTCAGAAAATGCTGAAGTATGATGTTCCACTGGGAATGTTCACATGTGATCACTCTAGCCAGTAAATCAGGAAGCACCTGGTGATGGGGAGGTAGTGACGATAAGATAATATGTATTTCTGAGGTTCTATTTACCTAACTTTTAAAAATTAGTGTTAGCCTATCTGTTGCACATCTAAAAATTAGATTCCCTGTTTTGAAATGAATGCATTACATAATAGTGTTTATAAGAACTGTATGAGCTTCTGAGTCTGTCACAGGAACAAACTTTGCACAAATTCTGCTCATATCTTTTGACACTTGTACTTAGTCACAGGTGGCCATGTACTGCTCTTGAGAGATGCATATCCCTCAGATTCATTAAGGATTGGATCCTAGAAAAATAGGAATAATTGTTAACAATAAAATATATGAATAAATTTCATAACAGCTTTAATGGGGTATAATTCACATACCATATAATTTCCCCACTTAAAGTGTACAATTCAATGGTTTTTAATATATTCACAAAGTTTTGCAATGATTCCCACAATCAATTTTACAATATTTCCATCACTCCAAAAAGAAACCTCATACCCACTGACAGTCATTCCTCATTTTCCCCTAAATCCCCAGCCCAAAGCAAAAAGTAGATAGGGCTGGGAGACAATCCCTCTTGCTCCTCATTTCTGGAACCATCCAGAAAGCCTTATGGAAAAGAACAGCTCTGGAAAGTCCCCCATTCTTCACATTTGCTTGACAGAGTCACAACTTTGGAGTGCCTTTGTGATTGCCAGGCTCAGTGACTGGCAAATCAAGAGAAAGAAAGAAAGGGAAAGCCTGTGTCAATTCAATACAGCCGAGCTAATGAATCTGGTCCCTTGTCCCAGACTAAGAGAAATGTGAGCATTTGCATGCCCTGCTATGTGGAGAGCAGCAGCCGCCTCTGGCACATGAGGCAGGGGTGTGGCCTGGTTTCTTCCTGAACACCAAGGGGATGATATCAGGCCACTCCGTCCAGAGGGCTTGATCCCCAAATTCAGACTCAGGGGAAACAGGGCACTCCTTACACAGGAAGCTGGCAGTGCTGGGCGGTACTGGTTGAGCCAAGTTACAAATTTCCGTAAAAGCCTCCTTACCTTTTGGGAGAAGAAAAACGAAAGGAGCACCCAAGCCTATTAGAAAATCCTTTGGAAATATAAATTGACAATACCACTAAGGGGTTTATACGTGACCAAACATTTTTCATCTTTCCAACTGAGGAAAGAAGTCCAGAAAAAGTTCCCCATGAGACTCAAGGTTATTAAGTCAATTTAATGTAATAACCTATGCATAATTTTGCTGTATAAATATCTTCGCTAGAGTGTAGCACCACTGGGTTGGATGCATTAGGTAAATACTTATTTGAAGACCTTTTCCACTGAAATATAAGAATAAGGCAGTGAAAAGAATACGTATTCTGAACATCACATCGGCCCCATTAGGAGGGCTCTGTGATCACATTATTATGTGCTTTGTCTTCAGAGACTTCCCCGTCTTTTTCACCCATAAGCAGAAAAAGTCCTCTCCATGCTCATTATCAGGCTTGCGGAGCCCATTCTCTCTGATGTGCCTCCCTCCCTCACTTTGGAGCTCCACTTCCTTGAGATCTGTCATTGTCACCTTTATTATAATGGTCCTTACAATCCCACAGCTAGTGACACCCAGGGGAGGAGTATTCTGATGAGGAAGGTGGGGGTGCCCGAGAGATGTCTGCGATGGAAGTTTCCACAGAGGCTACACTGAAAACTTGCAGAGAGAATGGAGAACTGACAGGGATATGGGCATTAGGCCACCCAGTTTTACTCCTCTGGTCTCATGCAAGAAAAAGTAAGGCCTTTGAAAGTATTTGGAAAAGTCGAACTTACAGTTTATTCCATTTGCAAAAGGCAGGAATATTTTCTTCCCAGGTAATGCAAGCAGAGGCTGGTGCACACAGAGGCAGTTGAGTAAACAGGTAGAGGTAGCAAGCTTTCTTTCTTTTCTTTCTTTCTTTTTTTTTTTTTTTTTTTGGAGACAGAATTTTGTTCTTGTTGCCCAGGCTGGAGTGCAATGGTGCGATCTAGGCTCACTGCAACCTCCGCCTCCCGGCTTCAAGCAATTCTCCTGCCTCAGCCCCCAGAGTAGCTGGGATTACAGGCATGCACCACCACGCCCAACTAATTTTGTATTTTTAGTAGAGACAGGGTTTCACCACGTTGGTCAGGCTGTTCTCGAACTCCTGACCTCAGGTGATCAACCCATCTCAGCCTCCCAAAGTGCTGGGATTACAGGTGTAAGCATGCTTTCTTTCTATCACATGTGGGCAAAAGGAGCTTAAAACACCCATGCAAGGAAAGAATTATGGCTGGTTTATTTGTCTCATGTTCAGTAGGGCCTCTGAGTCAATGATAAGACAGTATCAAGCAGGACAATAGAATATGATGGGCTTCTTTCCTTCTTTCTAAGAAGAAACTATGTGTCTGTGAATGCTACTCAACTAGAAAAAAAGTCAAAGATCAGTGAGTATGATTCACCCATATTTGGGGGTAGAATCCGCCCGAGATAGCATTAAAAGGTATCAGAGGCACAAAAACAGTATTTTTAAAAACCACATCTAAGGGATGGCCAAACAGGCAGCAATAAATCAGAAAAAGTTTAATCCTTTCAGTTTGTCTGCTTTGGCCAAAATGACTGAATTTAATCAAGTTCATGCGCACATGTGATTTGTGCAACAGTTTATGATACTCTAGAGATGAATAAAAGTCATGGTTGTCTATCTATCTATCATCTATTTGTATTTTCTATCATCTGTCTAAATATCTATTGGTATTTTTTCTCACTAAGAGTAAACAACTATCAATTTAAACTGTACATAGCAGTGTGATAAGTTGCAAAAGCCAGATTTTAAAAACCATTAGGGCCCTCTCAATCTTTTTCATTGGTTTTTGGGCTTGCATTAAAAACATGCTGGCTGGACATGGTGGCTCATGCTTGAAATTCCAGCATTTTGGGAGGCCAAGGCAAAATAATTGCTTAAGCCTAGGAGTTCAAGACCAGCCTGGGCAACATGGCAAGATCCTGCCTCTACAAAAAATAAAATAAATAAATAAACAGGCGTGGTGGCATGCTCCTGTGGTCCCAGCTGCTTGGGAGATTGAGGCAGGAGGATTGCTTGAGCCC
Organism: Macaca nemestrina; assembly: GCF_043159975.1. Classification (NCBI taxonomy): domain Eukaryota; kingdom Metazoa; phylum Chordata; class Mammalia; order Primates; family Cercopithecidae; genus Macaca; species Macaca nemestrina. The sequence goes on from NC_092126.1 coordinate 104,583,916, forward strand.
AGGAGGTCAAGCTATGTTTGTGCCACTGCACTCCAGCCTGGGCAACGGAGCAACACTCTGTCTCAGAAAAAAAAAGAAGCAACAGCAGCTGCAACTGCAATTTTAGGAGAGATTGGATCCAATACCGTATGAAAATGGCACACAAATTGCCCTGCCATTTTGTGCAGAATGAAAGAAAAAATGAAGAGCTATGGGAAAGGAAGAAAACGTACACTTTCAGGAAAGATAAGATAAAGACTCACAAAATAAAAAGTTACAGAAGAGGCTATTCCAGATAGAGAGATGCTATAGCAGGAAATCCTTCTGCTAATAAGGGTAGTAAAGGCCAGGTCAAGAGGAAAGCCAAGAGACTCATAATCATTTACAAGAGGAAATAGATTCAGGCAGTGAAATACAACATCTTGCTCAAAGTATTCCAAGGGCAGTCTTCACAGTAGTGGGTGATTCTGGGAGAGATTATAGAGCAAAAGAAAAAGAAAATCACAATGAAGATAAAAGTTGGTGACCATCTTCTAAGATAAGTTTCAAATAGATTAAAGATATAAATGTAAAAATAAAAATTAAGTGTTATTAGAAAATATGGAATTATTCTTCTGAAACTTGGAATAAGAAAAGCATTTCTAACTATAACTCAAAATACAGAAGACACAAAAGAAAAGATTGATTAATTTGCCTAGGTAAAAATAAAATCTCCTGAAAAGCAAAAAGAAAAAAGGAGAAAAAGGATGAGGAAGAGGAAGAGAAGAAAGAAGAGGAGGAGGAGACCAAAAAAACCCCATAAAAACGCCATAAACAAAAACAAACAACAAACTGAAAAAATATTTGTATCACAAAGACTGAATCTTCCTACTATAGAGATTTTGTAGAAATTGAAGAGATCAGTAGGCAAAATATATACCCATCAGTTTACAGAAATAGAAAGAACAATATTCAGATGCATGAAAATATGCTCAACCTCATCCAAAAGAGAAATGCACAAATTACACTGAGATGTCATCTATAAAATTCCAAAAGTTTGATGACAAACTAATTAGACTAGGTTCTCCCAAGTATTTTAATCTAAATAGTTAATATGGGAGATGATTTTAGGAAACCCCAGCAGGGAAGTGAGGAGGGGAGAGAGAGAGAGGAGTCCAGAAGGATGTGTTATCAGGATGTGTTACATTTAACACTATGGAGACCTGGAGCTCAGATGGGGAACTCTGGGATACAGTGTAGAACACACTTTAGTGTTACCCTCTCTAGGAATGAGAAAGCAGGGGTCTTTAGTCTTTATCCATCTACTCCCCTATCATTGCTTGATGGCTGCTTGTGGAAAATTAACTCTCAGGCTCTTCTGCCCTATCCCCACACTCACATACAGGTCAAACCTGCTTCCTAAAGCCACAAAAATAAACAAAATGCCCTGGGACAGAGGGTTGCAGCTGTAATACAGAGATGACTTGTCTAGAGGGTGTGGGTGGGGCATAGCCATATCTTCCACACACCCTCCAGTGATGAAACTGCCAGAGAATAGGCATTCTCATACGTTGCTGGTGAGAATGGAAATTGTTACAGAACTGATGATCACTGGGAGTGCCTATTAGATATTGGCAATTTGACAATGTCATACTGATTCTTCCCTCTTGGTGCATGTATTTTTTGACTCAGCAGTCCCACTTCTGGGAATTGATCCTACAGCTAAGATTTGCACATGTAGCAAATGACACATGTGCAAAATCATTATGCAGCATTGTTTGTAATGACAAATGCTTAGAAACAATCTAATGTCCATCAATGGGGAGAGGCTAAATAAATTAAGGTACCAAGGAATGCTATGCAGTTATAAAAACAATGAGGCAGCACTCTGAGTACTGATGTGGCAAGATTTCCAAGATATGGTAAGTGATGAAAATGAAGTGCAAGAAAATTATACTATCTTTCATATTTTAAAAAGAGAGGGAAAGTAATACAAATTCATATTTTCATAGAGAAGTGGACAGGATACAGAAGAAATTAATAATGGCATTAATGTAAGAGTGGTGGTGGTGGTGGGAAGTGGTGGACAGGGTGAAATTATATATAGAAATATATATTTCTGAATAAATACCTGGAGGATTTCCCAAAGCAAGGACCAGGTTGCCACTTCATGGAGCTGGTGCCTTACGGTCTTTCCACAAACCCATATCTGAGTGTAAAAACAGAACGTTGAGCACGTAGAGTGGTTTAGAAATTATTTTAATAATAAAATGGATGTTCTATAAGAACGTGATATTCAGTTCTCCTGAAGACCATGGAAATTTTTATTTCTAGTGGCTGGAGATGGATATTATAGCTAAATAAAATAATTTTACTACAAAACATATATGTTACAAAAAGAAAAAGGGGAAGGCTATATAACCCAATCAAGCTGAGCTAATGAATCTGGCCTGGTATACCAGTCCAAGAGAGATACACACACAGACACACACACACACGTGAATGCATTATTTAATTTGAAAATTAAATTTAGAAATACTGATCGATATCTGGTGGCATGGCATTATGGGCACTTTTTCACTCTATCACATACATTTTTATTTATTGGAATGCTTTACATGACGCATGTATTACTTTGAAATCTGGAAAAATAGTAGAGGTATAATGACTAAATACAAACTAGGGAGACAGACAATAGTAGAAAATAAAACAGAAGGTTTATCAAACCAGGTGTTGAGTTGCAAGGAATAGAAATGACTCTGACTAATTAAAGCAGAAAAGAAATTGATTGGAAGGATATTGGATAGTTCAAAGAATCACCAGAAAGGGTAGAAGCAATGGGCTTGAAATGTAAGCAGCAACCCAATGTGGCTAGGGAGCAATAACTACAGAACCATCTTATGAGTTACCATTGTACCCACTTGCCCTGGTTGCCTCTGAATCCTTTAGGGGAACAGGATGTCAGACCAGAAGTGTCAACTGAGGCACCAAAATACAACGGTTTTAGATGTCGGAATGAAATGTAAGGTAGATTACCAGGCAGAAAGGTCAAAGCAAATGACCCAGAACTGGGAACAGTGAGCACATTAAAGGCATGTGAGACTAAGATTGGGGAACAATCCTTGAAGAGAAACTTAGAAGGGCTTAGTGGAGTCCCACCATGCTCAAGGGAGAGGGAGTCAGAAGGTTTTGTAGGGGAGCTGCTGATGAACCCATAAAAATGCACACCTTTAGACACTGGCTGGACCCAAAGAGCAAAAGCCAGTTTATGACCGTAACCAGTCTGTTTAGAAATGGTGCATTCCTCTTACCTTTCCACATGGCCCCAACCCCAAAGGGAATCAAAATTGCTGCCAGGCGGTGGGGAGGAGGTGATGGTGAGAGGAAGAAGACAGCTCACCCTCTTCACAGCCCTAGCTGGCAGAGGGAGAATTTTTACCGTTGACTAGAGATAAAAGTGTGGATTAATATACTGGGACTGTGTTTTGCAACTCAGTAACCATAGAACTTATTTGTGACAAAATAAGGGAAAGTCACTCAGAAACACTCTCATGAAGGAGGCTTAAGGGAGTGGACAAAAATAAAGTTGCTTTCAAGATTACCCATCACAATTTCAGTAAAGTGACAGCCACATAGAAACCGAATATTATTGATGCAGTCACTGAAATAATTAAAGCTGCCTCAGCTTCTTTATGTCACCTGTACCAAAGTCCCAAACAGAACCACCTGATTGGGGGAGGGGGGACTTCATGCTCCAGTTACCATGGCTCATGTGGCCCACAATACTCTACCTGGGGAACTCCCCAAGCTTAGGAAAAGGGTTCAGGTGAGCAGGCAAAAACTGATCCATGTGCACTATAATGCGAGGCTTCTCGTTCACTTCTGATGGGTACTGTACTCTGCTAAATGCAGGGCACAGGGGTGTATGGGAGACAGAAGAGAGGACTTCAAGAAGGGTAACACAGACCCTGCTCTCAATGAAGCAGCATTTCCCTACACTCCAACATAAAAGTATTTCACTTTTATCTAGAACTGTAGAGCTCAAACAACTCTTTCATGTCTATTTCATTTGCTCTTGAACACAATGCAGTGAGATAACTCTCCAGTGGCACATGGGGTGACAGGCACATAGTTGGTATTCAGTAAATATTTGTTGAATGAACGAACAAGTAAAGGAATGAATGGGCGAGGAATAATTAAATCCAGTGAAGTACATGCTTTACAGTTGGTCAGCAGAGTTCAGTACTGTCCAGCGGAACTTACAGTGATAAGATATTATTTGTCTGTGCTGTGCAACATAGTAGCTGCATATGGCTACTGAGTGCTCAAAATGTGGAGTTTAATTTAATTTAATTTATATTTTAATAGCTACATGTGGCTAATGGCTATTGAACTGAACAGTACAGGTCCAGAGTTCAAATCCCAGCTCTGTGTTTATTTAGCTTATAACTTGAGCAAACTTTGTAATTTCTCTAAGTCTCAATTTTCAAAATGTAAAATGGGGAAAAGAATGTTTCCCTACCTCACTAGTTGTGATGGTTAAAAGAGGCCTTATATATGAAGAGTGAAGTTCACTGGGTCATGAAGGGCAAAGCTCTTACCTGGTGGTAGGTCACTAAATGGAAGCCACCAATGGGATTATTGTGACTCACTAGCACTGCTGTTACTACTACTACAGCAGTGACGCCAAGATGCAGAGAGAAGCTAAAGAGCCTGTTCAGATCACACGGCTAATGCACATCAGAACGGGATTTGCATCTTCTGTATTCATTAAAGCAGTGGGTTTCTAACTATCAAGTTAAACAAGGCTCCAAGACCCCATTACAATCCCTAAGCAGTGTTCATGCACTGAAAAATGAGTCTTCCACATTTGTTTGCAAATAGTATTCAAATTCAGATGCCACTGAAATTAATAAAACATATATTTGTTTAAAATCAACACTGAATTTGTAGCTTTTTGTCATTATATAGATTCTCAACAAACAGCTGTTAAAAGTACAACCATTATTGAGGTCCTTAGAATCCTCCGACATTGAAAAGGCATACTTCCCTCTCTGTTAATTACTCCTTGTTAAAATAGTGTGTGTGTATGTGTATATCAAGAGAAAATGGTGATGCAAGAAACTCCACGAACCTGTATATATTTTAGGAACACGTGCTAGAAAAATGAATGGCAGTTTTTACCAAAGGGAGTTTATTGAAAGTCAGTTAATAGGAAAGATCAAGGTGTAATTCCCTAAAGGATTCTTCAATAATCAGTAACTATAATAAATCAAGCTCTGGGTTTAGTTTTTTAAAAATGAATTGCACAAATTTGGAATAGGTAAAATAATGCTTTAAAGCTAATTATGGGAAAGATTTGAGAGTTTTAGTTTTAGAACAGTGGTCCTGAATGCTGTGACTATAACCTAGAAGGCACACGAGGATCCACTGAAATGAGGAAATAATGACTATAACCACTATATTTATTTTTTATTTTAAAAAAAGAAATCAAGCTTCACTGATATTTAATATATGTAATTGGCATCTGTACATATATATAATTTTAGTAAATATGTGTCTGGGGGTGCACATACAAAATTATTTTACTAAGAAGACAGTACAATTAAAAATCTTTAGAAATGCTTGTGTCAGAAGATAAGCAGCTCATAACCTGCAGTATGATGTGATTATTTAAAACAAGACAAAATTTGAATTATCTCTGTTCTATTAGTTAGCTTTCCTATGTAACAAACCACCCCAAAACAAATTGGCTTACAACAACTACCCTTTTTTAAATCATTCAGAATCGGCACAATGTCACTTGTACTGACAATCCACGAATAAGGGTTCTGAAAGGTAAGTCATATGAGGAAGGGTTGAAAGAACTGGGATAGGTTTGTATGAAAAGAGAACATTAATTTTAAAGAAAAAGGAATATGTGTGTTAGACATGTACTATCTTTATTTCTTACAGCTTAGTTTCTAATACAATTTATAGTGGACAGAAAAATATCTTGAATGGACAACCCCTTGAAGCAACAGAAATTAAAGTACATTTTTCTTTTCCCAAAATGATTTTATAATTAAAGAACTATATGATTTCAGCGAGTTCCATTTGGTAGAATGACACTGTCAGCTGACATGAAAATTACTAGAAATTCCCAGTGGAGATGTATATATTTCATACTTGTCCACTTTCCTCATTTTTATCAAGGAATTGGCTATTTCTGCCTCTTCTTTTTAAAAGAAAATCAATATGACCTTTGCTTCTTTTTCTTTTTCCCCCTAACTCAAATTCTACAATTGTCAATTCAAAACATAAACAGATTTGAAAACAGATTATGAAGAAAA